>NC_084794.1:232004968-232316218 GCF_963169125.1 Humulus lupulus
TCAAACCAAGCAAAATCATCTGAGCATTTTCAAAGTATCAGCAAGAAGTCAGAAATTAATATCTAAGCTACTTCAGTTGCGATTCTAAAGTTGTGTATGTGCACCAAACCATTTTCTTTTTATCGCAAGTCTTAACACAAATAGTATCGAAAAATCTCAAAAGTATAAAGGTCTCAACTCCAAATTCCTCACGAGTATTGAAAGTATTTTTATGGGAAGGATCACACTCTTAGAGTTGGAAATGTAACAGTTTACGCTCAAATGAGAAAAGATAAACTTTTTAGGACAAACAATTTGAACAAGTATTGATTACAAGACAAGCATATCAACTTATTGGAATTCAAATGACAACTAACTAGAAATGATAAATAGGAAAAAAAACTATTGATAATAATATATATTTTTTATTTATTATTAT
This sequence comes from Humulus lupulus, assembly GCF_963169125.1. Classification (NCBI taxonomy): domain Eukaryota; kingdom Viridiplantae; phylum Streptophyta; class Magnoliopsida; order Rosales; family Cannabaceae; genus Humulus; species Humulus lupulus. The sequence goes on from NC_084794.1 coordinate 232,005,387, forward strand.
TATTATATATTATATATTTTTTACAATTACACAAACACAAAAAAATAATAATACTAGAAAGATTTTTTTAACAACTACAAAATAATAAAGGAAAGTGTTGCTCTTGTTCTTTTTTTTTTTCATTTTTCATCACTTTTTTCTTCTTCTTTTTTTCATCATTCTTTTCCCTTTTTTTTATTTCTTTTCTTCTTTTTTTTTTTGACAAGAGGCAACACAAAAATAAAAGAAAATTACAAATAAAATAACTAGAACACCAATTTAAACTTTAATATAAAGACTCATTCTTATATGAAAAACATCCCTCTAGTAAATTTCATGTTTTAAATTCCAAAGATGTGACTTTACAAACTCAAATGATCAATAAAAGTTCAAAAAAAAATTTTCTCAACTCTCACAACTCACAAAGAAATGAAAAACTTTAAACTTGGAATTTATCTCAACTATTTGTGTTAACAACCAATTTATCACATGTTTGGAAAGTACACAAAAGAACTCTAAAAATCACTTCTTAAGAGCTAAACATAGTAAAAATGACTAAAACCAACAAGTTGTACTAATGCTTGGATAATTTTGAAAGAAATTTGACTTAAAAATTTAACTCGACAATAATATTTTTCACATGAATGCTCACCACCCCAACAAAAAATCAGACAGTGTCCTCAATGTCAAAATTAATAATCAATGAAAAAGGGAGGGAAAAGAGAACACCTGGATGATGACCATGTCCATGAAGCGAGAGTTGTTTAACGCCCAAATCGTGACAACCACTAAGCGGTGGTTGTATTATAGATCGGGCGGTCGATTCCACAAGGAGGTAAGGAATTAAAGTTAATCAATAAATAAAATTTAGAGATAAATAATATGAGGAAAATAGAACAAGTGATAAATAATATGGTTGTAGTATAGACTAAAGTGTGATGTAACAATAGGTCACAAATAAGAAGGATCAAGAGTCACCAATATACATACTTATTTATTTGGATCTTTGATTCATAAAAATTACACAAATGAGTAGTTCACATCCCAACTATTCATTGGAAAATTTAACATTGAAGCACAAATATGTTTCACACAAAATGTATTCAAGTGATTATTATTCTTTACCATGAAAAGATGAGATAAATCTTATGAGAAATCTAAAAATGACATTATACCTTTGGCAATAATGCAATAAAAGATTGGACATAAAACCTAACACAAATATTACTTTAACTATTTATAAAATACATCAAAAGAGCATGACTAATTCTATATAGATTTGAGCAAAAGTAAATATATATGAATGAGATGGAGAAAATGATAAAGATATTATCTATATTATTTTCACTAATTTAATAATACATAGAAAATGCTTGACAAAATCTATATACTATTAGTAAACATAAATATAGATAACAATATGAAGAAATAGAGATGAAGAAGTAGAGCTGAAAGAAAATAAATCACTCAAATATATAAACTTTAAGCACATGGTGAATCAAAAATACCAAACAAAGTCATAGTACATATAGCATCATCCTAACCTTCCTAAGAAGGTTAGCCTATTATGCTAGACATTCTCATGAAATTATAGAGAGAAAATATGAGAAATGAGACTAAATTTTGGTAGAGTTTTGCTACCTAAAAATTACATTCTCAACTATGAATAATTGTCTCTATTTATAGAGAGGAAGGAGGACTGAAATGCAAAGTAAAAACTAAGTGAGGTTTACAAAGTTAAATAAAATAAAACTTTTGAAGATAAATAAATAATAAAAATAATATAATAGTAAAACAACATTCAAATCACGTGTATTGAGAATGTTGCAACTAAAATATTATAGTTATTATAAATATGTTGTTTTCTTGCTTGTAGGTGGAGGATGAGTTGTTGCACGCAAATCGAGGCGCGTACACACAGTTGCTGGCGCGTCAGACGGTGGCAGTGGCTGCGTTAGGCGGTGGCAGGCGGCTGCGTCAGATGCGTCAGGTGCGTCAGGTGGCTGCGTCAGAAGGTGGCAGGCGGCTGCGTGGCTCGGCTCGGCTCGGCTCGGCTCGGCGGCGGCTTGGCTCAGCTCGGTGGCTGGGATGCGTGGCGTGAGGAGGGCACGCCACCTGGCGCTGGGAGAGAGGAAGGAGGAGGCTGGGCCTGGGCTTGGGGCTTCGGATTGGGCTCTATGTTTAAAGAAAAATGTCATATTTCTCTTCTCTTTTTCATATTTAATTGTTTCATTTTCTCTTCATTTTAAAGTGCCAAAATACAACTTTAATTCCTACAAAATAACAATAAATTAAATCATAATCAAATATTTTCATTTATAATAATAATCAAATTAACTAAAAATTAGTTGTTGACGCCGTTTTTCTTCAACTTAAATAGTAGAGCAATTAAACAATGAAATATTGACACAAATGAATAAAGAGGAAAACTAGAGGATTTTTACGTGGTTCAGCAGTTAACTCTGCCTAGTCCACGAGTCTATGTTATTAAGACTTGGGAGTTTTCTGGAAACTTTTCAAAAAAGAGTTGCCCAGAGTTTTCTCTCCAGAAATCAGAAATCGGTCCCTTACTAATGGTGTTTCCCTCTCTATTTATAAAGGAAGTTATCAGAATTCATTCCCACATATTTTGGGAAAATATTCTGTAAATCAATTAAGATAATGCTATTTAATGCATTATTTCCTTTATTCATGGAAACGTCCCATGAAGATTGGGATCAGATAACAAATTAAATGATATCCCTTAAATATTGGGATTGCTCAACAATAAATATGTTCACACGTAACTAATTATCCCAAATGATTAATCAAATCTTCGAGGTTAGCAATTGGCATTGAACTTGCCAAGACCAAGAGTCAATCATGAACTCGTCACCTAGCTTCGCGCTATACTCGGAACAAGTGGACTCTGACGATGCTGTTACACCCAAGCTTGTACTTCCTGAGCTTGAGCCATCTCGCCTAAAAGCATCATGGAAAAATATGTACAAGTGCCATTCCATGGCCATTGCGAGCTCAGAGAACACTCGAGGCCACACATCCTCGAGGTCGTTGTTTACTTCAAAGAGGTTCGATGGTTGGATCATATGATAATCGCATATGTTTCGAGCTCACACATGATGAGCCCAGTTTTCGAGGTTATAACTTCTTATCTTGAAATCTGGGTGTGACATTTTTCCCCCTCAAAAGTATCAGTTCGAATCCCATGAGAAGGAAACTTTTGAACTACCCTTCTTGGAAACCATACCATCAACTGCACTCGAGTGTGGACACACGTCAGGCGGGTATTGGAAGATCAGAGTACTTGAGTATGTTTGCACCATGCCCACATCTCCTCATCTACCATCTTTTTGCCGCCATTGCCACGCCAATACCCATTCGTTCAATCAAATACCAATCTCGTCCAACGTTCCATATTTAATTTGTCGTTTGACCTTCTCTTGTGGCCTATAAATACGCCCATCGTCTTCTTCATTTCAATTTTACGCTTTCAAGTTTTTAGAGAAAAGGGAAGAACAAAAAACCAGAACTCAAAACTCGTTCTACTTTTGTATATTCTCCAAGCCAAGGAAACAAAACAACACTGGCCTGTTCGAGTCTATGAAATCGTTCTTGCAACCCCTCCTTCGGTCATCGATTTCTGTGTACCACCAACCACACTGTGTAAGTATCTGTTCTATGTTCATATACATTCTGTTTTTCCATGCATGTTTATTGTTGTAAGAGCATTTGATCACTAGCTTTTAGTATCAGAATGCTTTAGTCAATATCGTGTAGTTTTTAGGCTATTATGATGTTATGAATTTCCAAACCCAGATTTTGCATAAATGATGCAAATATGGCTTTAGCTGGGTTATCTTGATTTTGACTATCATATCATGTAGACCAAGAAATTGGGTATAGGATTAGGGTTTTCAAATTACATGTTTCCAAAAAATATCACTTTTTCTTAATCTCTTGTTCGTCTGGCCCTCGCCATTTTTCTTTCTTGCTAGATGTCGCAGAATTTGGAAAAGCGGTGGGGGTCAAAACTCGCGATTCCTTACTCACTGGCAACTCCGAGCCCAGAGTCACCTTTTACTCGGAATCAGCGCTTGATTCGGGAGCACGAACTAAGGCGTGAGCAAGAGGACACCCGAGCTCACTTTCGACGCCAGATCGACGATGTCGAAGAGAGAAAAAGGAAGAGACTTAGGGTCGCAATCTATCCAGACCCAGAAACCGAGCCTAGACCAACCCCTCTCGACCCTACTCTTAAAGTGACTGTCGCATTCAAACCGGGCGATCTCAAATTTTCACTGATAGGGGAACCAACAAATCAACCGTCCACCTCGCAGCCAACCACCATTCCCACATCGAGGGGAGAATTTTTCGAAGCTAAGCATTATTGGAGCTCGGTCTCTTCGTTGGGGCAAATCTCTAACATCTTGGCCCTTCACAGTCTTGGATTATCGAGCTTGTTAAGGTGTCAAGCTCCGACCTCCACTAAGCGTAGCTGCCGTGCTCCGGGAGATGGCAATCCCAACAGTAAGCTAAAGCTCGCGGCTTGGAGCCATGAGCATATGAGGGTAGGGGCCTTATTGCCCTTGAAGTCCCTTTTTAAGGAATTTTTGGATTACGTTGGGCTCGTGCCCTTCCAACTCCAGACCAACTCATACAGGGTCTTGTCAGCCCTGAGGTCGCTTTACCATGAGCTAAAGTGGGAAGGACCTTCATCAAAAAAGATTTTGTATCTCTTTTGCTTGAAAAGCAACCCCTCCCGAGATCGGGGAGGAGATAGATTTTATTACCTCTCAAGCTATCCAAGGGAGAAGAAGATTTTCAAGGACATGCCAAACCATCCTCCCAATTTCAAGCTGGCTTTCTTTTGGACAGATGGTCTGGCTCCCTCCAGATATTATTCGTTCAGATGAATCCGTAAGTATTCGATCTTCTTTCTTTTCGTGCTCGTCTTTTGTTTAGGCTCGAATCACTCATAATGTATTCAATTCTCTAGCCAATTATCACCATCCCACTCCCTTGGACACAATGAAAGAGCACAAAGAGGCTTTGCTCCAGCTTCCATATGGCAGGCGCTCTCTGTTCTATCTTCTTCACGAAGATAGGCTTCGAGCTTGTGGTCTCCTAGAGAATGATCAATCCACAAACGACTGGTCCTACAAGAAGTACACCAAGTGGGAGTTTGTGCCTCTTCCAACTGGTAGCCTTTCCTTAAGGCGAAGCTCTAAGGCCCGATCCCCAGCTCACCATCCCAGGAGTCCGGGTTCGGGGAGCGATGCTAATGATGAGGCATCAATCCGAGTGACAGAGGTAAAGTCATTCTCAGCTCGGCCTTATGGTCTCCTTCCCTCCTTAATCATAAACCCGGCACCTTAATCTTGTGTGAAGATGAGAAGAACCACTTTTATGTATGATCCTGGGTAGATGAGAGGGTCCATAGGTTCGATAGCTGGTTAGGGAAATACGATATGATGTATAGTCTGAACGAGGTTTGGGATGGAGTAGTCGTACAATATGGGACAAACGATTATAGGGACCTTTTGAGGTTGACTTCCACATATAGGGAAGGGACTCCCCCAGCCTCCTATGAAGATAAGAGAATCTCTTGGTTGCCGAGCACGAGCTCGGGGGAGAGTTCTAGTTAAGTCCCTTGTCACTTGACTTTGATTCCTTAATCTGTATGCATTATGCTAACTTTTTGTGTCTTGAAATTTTTATAATGTGGTGATTTGGTTGCGTAGGTACCATGGACTCTGATCTCGAGAACGTGCTCGCCAGGGGTGAGGGGGCCAAGCAAAGTAAGCGTCCGAGAGCCTCGCAGAGGTCTAGTCGGCCTGCTAAGGTCCCTAAGAGGACCGACAAGACTCCTCCCCCAGCTCCTGCTGTTCCGAGCCCGGTAGCAGATCCTACTTTCCAGGTTGATCCTTCCACAACCGATGTTCCTCTCTTGCCTTCCAAAATAGAAGTTTCTCCCCTGCCTCCTGCTATCAAGATCCTCCCAACGCTCGGGCCACCTCCTAAGAAATCGGCGACGAAGGGGCGTCTGTTGTCGATTTCTACTCACGTTGATGAGTATGTTGTCGATAAGGCTGTCGGGGCCCATGGAGCCCCCCTGGGCTCGGACGTCCTGTCTCGGGTTGGCCAAAGCATCAGTAATTTTGAGGCTCCCCAGTGGCAGTTTTTAGTCAATGCTCGGGACTGCAACACCCTTTATGACAAGAGTATCGAGCTTGCTGCTGCGGTAACCTCTCTCACCTTATTATTTGTTGTAGTTGTGCTTAGTGTATGTTCTAAGTTGATTTGTTTGTGTGTTAGTCTCTTATTGCATTTGCTCAGCTAAATTACAAGTTGAACAACGAGGTCCACTCGAGCATGTCCTATGCTCAAGAGGCGAAGGATCTCTAGCTCAAGCTCGCAGATGAATTTAAGGCCGCAAAATCAAAGTTGGAGGCTGAGGGCGAGCAGATGAAGTCCAGGATAACAGAACTCGAGAAGCTGAATGCCAGGCTTGAGGAGCTTGAGAAGATCAATGCCAAGCTTGAGGAGGAGAAAAAGGCCACCTTCGAGATAATGGAGGGCGAAAAGGCTCGTTTTCTCGAAGAGTTCAAGGAGAGGAAGGACTAGGCAGTTGTCCTGGCCATGTACAGGATCTGGGCCAGCAATGCTGATCTTGATACCAGCTTCTTAGGCTCTTTTTAGGAGGAGCTTGTGGCCAAATGGCAAGCTCGACTTGATGCGGATGAGGTTGCTCGAGAGGATGCATAAATTGTTGGGGTTTTATGCCCTAATTAAAACCCAAATTCTTTGTAATATCATTTTATTATCAATAAAAGAATAGAAATCATTTTTTTGACTTGGTCAATCACTTTGCTCACATGTTTTATTTTCATGATTATTTGTTTAATATAAACTTTTATTAAATCCCGAGCATATAGCTAATCTTATTTATAATGATGTAATCACAGTGGAATATAAATATGATTATATGTTCAAAATAAGTTAGTCCTAAGATTAGTCAGTGCAGAGGATTTACACTGACTTGCCAATCTGTGATATGATCTACTTACACATTACAGTGTTATGTTCTTTCCAAAACATTAGCAAAGTAGATAAGATCAGATGTATTTGTTACATCAGACAGGACCGATATTGACAGTTGATAAGATAAGTAAACATACTGTTATTATCTATTCTACTCATATCATATAGTTGACCATAGGTCAATTCAATCTCAATTCTGAGTGGTTAGTATTCTAACTGATTGTATTATTTGAGTTCTTTGACTTGTTCATTACTAGCTTACCCTACGGACTAGCCCATACGTACATCTTGGGAACTCGGTAGTATAATTGAGTGGGAGTGTTAATCATAGATATGAACATCTATAGCTTCTGATGAAGAATTGAAACGATGGTTTCCTTTTAGTTTGGTTCAAGGTGTTAAATGATAGAGATCTCATTTCAGTAATTAAATTAGTTTACTGAAATATCATTTACAAGGAACTAAGTGTTTTAAGGATAAAATAGAATGAGGGGTAAAACAGTATTTTAGTCCTATCTCATTGTAGACCGTCTATAGAGGATTGAGTGAAAATTATGGTTGTAACAATGGATAATTAATAGCGTATCTATATTTGTTATAGAGCATTCTATGAATTCAAGAGTGCAATTCCGAGTCTATAGTGGAGTCACGAGGAATTAATAAGTTAGTAAATTTATTTGTTAGATTTATGACAACTTATTGGAGCTTGATTTCATAGGCCCATGGTCCCCATTGTACCTTGGATAAAATCATCTAGATAGTCTAAATTAATTGATTTGATTATCAATTTGAATTATCAAAGTTGACCAGGTCAATTTTGGATAGTTTCACAGAGTTGTGTAATTTCGAGAAGAAAAGAGAAATTATAGCATATTTATTAATTAAGATAAATTGATATCTAAATTAATAAATAAGTTTAAATCAAGGTTCAAATTATAAATAATTAATTTGATAAATGATTTAATTAATTAAATCAATAGAAAATAATATTTTAAGTCCAATGGGCTTATAATCAAATAGGAAATTTCACGGGCCTAAAGCTCATGATAATTTCGACCTAGGGCTTTAAAATGACTATTATTTTATTGATTTTTTAATTAAATCAAATGACCTAATTGAGTCTATAAAATGAGTGCTTAGAGAGAAGACATAAGTTAAGATCTGAGACGACATATAAGTTTAATCACTGGTTTTCTCATAGTTTTAGATTCTCTCTAAACATAAGTCCTTTTCTAAGCCTCTTTGTTATTTTCTCTTCTTCTCTCTATATCTATCTCATGTGTTGAGAATTGCCCACACTAGTCTAGGTGGTTTTAAGGATACATTGGAAGATTGTGAAGAAAATAGAAGATCGGTTCAGTTTCTTGATAATACTCTGTGACAGAGAGGATACAAGAGTTAGAGAAACTGAAGGAAGGACTGTTTCATTCCGCTGTGTATACTGTAAGTATTCTATTTATTATTTCTCTTTGAATTCAATTTTAGAAACATGTTTTAGGCTATCTCGTATTAATTTGTTTAATATTAGATATACATGAAAATAAATAAAGATCTTATAAAAGCTAATCTAACAACTGGCCTCAGAGCCTTTGGTAATCTTTATTTTCATGCATAAACATGTTTAAAATTGGATTATTTGATATGTTTGACTAATTGGATAGTTTTTATGTTTTTATGAAGCATATTGATTTTATGTGATTATTAGCAATTTTTAGGTTATTTTGTTGTGTTTTCTATGCTATTAATTCTTATATATGTTTTATTTTGTGTAAAACATGTTAAAAATTAATTAGAAAATTGTTTTGGTTTGAAAAATTGCAAAAAAAAAAATTTCGAAAATTTTTGCTTGGCTGCCATGCGCGTGCGCGCACCCCCGCGCACCCGCGCGCCCTGCGACACGCCCGCACACGCACCCACGCCACCCGCGCGCGCACCCGCACCACGCCCGCGGGCACCAGCCACCAGCACAGTGAACAGTACCCACAGGTACTATTCATCCAAAAAAAATATTTTTTTAAAATTAAAGAAAAATTAAAATTATGGATATTTATTATTTATAATCAAAACAAAAAATATCAGATTTGTTATGTATTTAAAATAAGATATTTTGGTTAGTTGAGATTTAAATAATTAGATATTTTCTACAAACATTCAAATTCAAATTTAAAAATAGACTAACAACTTAATTTTAAATATTTTAATATATTAAAATATTAGAATTATGATATCAGATATTTAAGATATTTTCATTTAAATTCTTGATTTTTTTTATTAAATTTTTATTTGAAAATATAAATATCTTTTTTATTCTATAGTTTTTAATATTTAAATTAGTTGAAATTTGAATATTGTTAGTTAGATATTTTTATGGATATTTGAATTTGTTTAACTATTTTGAGATATTTTAGGGTTGTTATAACTATTTATATATATATTTTGAAATTGTTAAAATATTAGTTAATAGTTGTAACAACACAAGATATTTTTGGAAAATAGTTTAGATATTGATTTTAAAATTTAAAATTGGTTAAATTTTGAAAAATATCATTTTTTTTTCAGCCAATTAATAAAATATGTTTTTTTTAATAAATGGGATTTAAATCAACTTTGGTTAATTGTTGATAAATCCTATTTAAATTAAATTAATATATTTTTTTCAAATTAACCTAAAACCAAGTTGATTGTTAATAAATGAAATTTAAATTAACTATTGTTAATTGTTGATAAATTTCATTTAAATTGACTTATTTTTTTGTTTTAAAAATTTAATTAATTTGAATTTTTTGATAAATTCTAGATAATTAATTGTGGTATTTTTGCAAATGAAATAAATTGTGGTATTTTGCGTAAATTCATAGAATTGTTCATATAGTAACATGATTAAGCCCATTCAATTATAACATGTCTGTTTGCACTATATGTGGCATTTTTGCAATTAGGCTTAGATGCATATAGTGGCCCATATGTTTGTTAGATATATGGTATTTTGCCAAATAAAATATTCATAAAATGATAAGTTTTATTTGGGACCATTAGAAAATGTAAAGTTTAAATTTATCTCTTGTGGGTGTTTCTACTTGTGAATGCCCATTTGCTTTGCATGACTATAGTGGGCCTAATCAATTAATAGCAATTAATAAAACGAATGTTTAAATTCTTGTCTTTTGGACCTTGTATGGAAGACAGGGGGCCTTTGTAGTGGGAACGACATACTGGACCCAGCCCTCTTCCATACAAGCCAAATTGTTAAAGGCCATTTACCTGAGTTTGACTTAATTGTATATGTTCATTATATTAGTTAAACCTAAATATTGATTACCAACAAATTAATTCTAAATTAATTGAATTTGTTTCAATGTGATACCTTAGAATTAATAAGAAATTATAGGACTTTGGTTTTAAAAATTTAATCTATTTATTTTTTTTGGAAAACTATAGTCATTAATTTTCTAAAAATAAATAATAAAAATACTATTTTTTATTTTAATAATGAGCTTATTTTAAGATTTTTATTCGATATCCACTGTTGGTTTAATATAGTCAATAGCTTAATGGGGCCTCGAGGCGCTTTGATTCGTCCCCCTACGGAAGGTGTTCATTAGCTATTTTGACAAGGTTAGATTTCGAAAGATAGATTATTATATGTCAAATTCTATTAGACTCACCCCTACGGTGACTACTAGGACTAAATCTATGATTATTGAAACCGTGGGTCTAGCTCATAAAATAAGAGATTTTGTTTTCTTATTTTGATCGAATAATAGGTTGTTAATAGTGGTGTCCATTATTAAATGAGTTTACAACTCTATTTAACTAGTGGTATTTTTGACTCTCGCCAATCGGGACAAGGATATCATAAATTAGTTAAAAACCTAAAGAAATAGAGATATGATTGTTTTTGGTATTTTTTCTCATACCTAACATATTTTGGTATATGTTGTGCTATTTCTTGAAATTTGTGCGAATAGAAGTTTTATTGAGCAAATGTGATTGATTTCTATTTTATTGGTAATTTGTAGTTTTAAGCTAAGTAGTGTCTGTGTCTACTCCCATCCTTTCTCAACCTTCGATGGAGAAACTCACTGGAGAAAACTTACTTAATTGGAAGCATAATATCAACATAGAGTTGATTGGTGACAACTCCGAGTTCGTCATGATTGAGGAATCCCCAGAACGAGCACTGTGTCCGCACATTAGTGATGGCACCGTCAATGCTCGTGATGGTACCGTAAATGCTTGGATAACACCATCTCTGCACATTCGTGATGGCACCATAAATTCTCGGATGGCACCGTGTCTGCACGTTCGTGCTCAACTCAACTATGGTCTGACGCAGCTCATGAACGAGCTTCAGATTATTGAACCTGTCATGGGTGGACCTAGTAAAGGAGGTGAAAGTAAGACTATTGATGTTGTTGATGATCTAGCTAAGGTTGAAGCTCATCCAGCTTCGTCTTCGAAAGCAGGAAACAAGAGGAAAGGTGGAAAAATAAACAACCCCAAGCCTACAGAGGCTGCAAAGACGAGTGCACAACCACGTGCACAGACGCCTAAAGGGGAGAACATGAAAAATAAGAAAGGTAAATGTTGACCCTGATTTTGGTCAACTGACACGGAGTCAAAAATGCTTGATGTGGACAGATATGTTGAAATGAGAATGATGACAAAAACAATAAAGCACACAAGAATTTATAGTGGTTTGGCACCAGAATCTGGTAATAACCTACGTCCACTTGAGCTGTTATTGATATAATATTTCAAAGGAGTGATCAAGGAACTAGGGTTCAATGAGTTTCACCAACCTCTGAAGAACAAAACAATATATCAAGTATGATAGCTCTAATACACTCGTAAAACTCTAATCTCAGATAATTAGAAAGCCAAAATTCCCTTCCTTGAGCTATCTTTCTCTATTTATAGGCTCAAGGAAGATTACATTAATTTGTTACAGATATTCTTTCCTAAATAATCGGATACTCAGGAAATCATGGGAGATAATTTCGGATATGATTATAACTGCATAAGATTTTCTCCAAATATAGCGAGTATACGACCAAGCTGGTCATATATAAAGATTGAGCGTTGCGCCATAGACATCTTTCTGGTCGATGGTCGAACAAGACTTCTGCCAGATGTCAGCCACGTGTACTAAACGTCTGCCATGTCATCCATGCCTGTTTTTTGAATAACAGTAAAGATAAATGTTTTCACTGCAAAGATAAGGGGCATTGGAAACGAGATTGCCCCAAGTTTCTAGCAGCGAAAAACAAAGGTAATGATTATAGTTCATTTATCTTAGAAACATGTGTTTTAGAGAATGATAAATCCATTTGGATTATTGATTCTGGATCTACCAACCATGTTTGTAACTCTTTACAGCTTCTTGCATCGTGGGAGGAAGTGAACGAAGGCGGCTTAAAGCTTAGAGTTGGGAACGGAGCATTCGTTGTGGTCCAAGCTAGAGGAATAGCTCGTCTGAAGTTCAGAAATAAATACTTAATTTTAAAAGATGCATTTTTTATTCCAGATTTGAGTAAAAATTTAATTTCAGTTTCCATATTGCAATTAGAACGATTTGTTATAACTTAAAACATAACTTTCACAAGTTTTAATATATCTATTTCTTTCAATGGATCACAATTGTGTATTGCATGTTTGGAAAACGGGCTTTATATTCTGCGACCTAATGAACCCCTCGCTCTTAATAATGATTTATTCAAAGTAGCTAAACCTAGGACCAATAAATGTCAAAAGACCGATAACAATAATATGATGTATTTATGGCACTTGAGACTAGGTCACATTGGCTATGATAGGATTCAAAGACTTACAAAGGACAGACCTTTGAGGGAACTCACCTTAGGTGAATTACCTGTCTATGAATCTTGTCTAGAAGGCAAACTGACCAAGCGTCTATTCTCTGCAAAGGGTGATAGGGCCAAAGAACCACTTGGTCTTGTGCATTCAGATGTTTGTGGACCTTTGAATGTACAAGTCAAGGGTGGTTTTGAGTATTTCGTCACTTTCATTGATGATTACTTTAGATACTCATGTCTTTACCTAATGCATAGGAAATCAGAAACATTTAGGAAATCAGAAACATTTTCAAAGTTTCAGGAATTCCTAGCAATGGCTCATAACCAATTAGGTAAAACGTTAAAGATCTTGTGATCTGATAGGGGTGGAGAATATTTGGATATGCAGTTCCAAGATCATTTAACTGAACTTGGGATTTTATCACAACTTACTGCACCAGGTACTCCGCAACAAAATGGTGTAGCAGAACGCCGAAACAGAACTTTATTGGAAATGGTTAAATGCATGCTTAGTTACTCAACTCTACCAACTTCGTTCTGGGGACATTCAATTGAAACCTCGAATGACATTCTCAATGTCGTGTCGTCAAAATCAATCCCCAAAACACCTTTAGAACGCTGGAATGGTCGTGAACCTAGTTTACGCCATTATAGAATCTGGGGGTGTCCCGTGTTGGAAATGTGCCCTGAAAGCATATGTAGTAGACATTGTTTTTATGAAATAAATAAATGAATTGAATTTGTTATGCATATATTTTATGAACTATATTATTCAGTGATAATATGAAGTAAATATCTGGAAAATTCCAAAGTTCATATATGTGATCTCAAACACGTATTGGTACGAGAGGATTGTGTTTGAGATAAATGAACTTGAATAGTTCGCAGTAAAATAAAGTTATGGAATCTTTAGATTAATTACTGCAAGTACGGTCCACTAGTATTATGAATACATGTAATCTAGATCCGGATCACTAGTGTGGTAGGACACTTTAGTGGAGGTGCTTTATATATTAGAGAATATATAGAACTGGACCAGATCTGTTTATTAATACTTAGTTAAATACCGTTTCGAAGTATTAATTAAATATATAAATTGATGATCATATGAAAATAGATCTTAATCCTGAAGTTACTATGTGTTGACCCAAGATTTGGCCAACTGACACGGAGTCAGAATATGCTTGATGTGAATGAATTCGTTGAGAAGAACGTAATGACAAAAGTAAATAAGACACGATATTTTATAGTGGTTCGGCCCCAGGATCTGGTAATGACCTACGTCCACTTAGGCTGTATTGATGTGAGAATCAAAGGAGTGATCAAAGAACTAGGGTTCAATGAGTTTCACCAACCTCTGGAGAACAATACAATATTTTAGATAGAATTATACTAGTATCAAGTAATTCGAAAGCCAAAAGTCCCTTCCTTGAGCTATCTTTTCCTATTTATAGGCTCAAGGGGGATTACATGATTTAGTTGCCGATATTCTCTCCTAAATAATCGAATATTCAGGAGATTGTGTGAGTTAAATTCGGGATCTATAAAGATCTTTACAATAATATTACATTGCATGCGGAACCTGCGACCAGACTGGTCGCAAGTATGACTGGGTTGCTTACTTCTTCTAAAACGTCTTCTGGTCGATAGACTAGCAGAGTTTCTCCAGGTGTCGGCCACGTGTCTAGGGATTACTTTCCACGTCATCAATGCCAATTTTTTGGATAACATTTGCCCCCCAAGTTTATTTATTACGAGCAATGAATAAACTTTTGAGCGAACGACTCTTCGGTTACCCCGCCTTACGTGTCAGAACCCTTCGTGTGTTCTTGGAAAAAGTAACCTACTCCTGTCTAATCATGACTTTTCGGTTACCCAGTAATAATTCGATGGCCATTCCGCTTCCCCATATTTCGAAAAAGGGAAACTGATGATTACACCTTTTTTATGCCGCAGACAAACTTATATAACATCTCCAAACTTCCCCTTTTCTTTTTACGCACGCCATTGTCTTCTCAAGAAACCCTTAAAACCAGAGCTTTAATCTTCTCCGGAGACCGTTCTTCTGCATTTTCAAGACTCAGTCCGAGAGTTTCTTGATTCCCGAAGGCTCTTTTTCAATCTCCACGAACATTTTCTTGGTAAGTTTTTGAATCCTTAAGCTTCAAATTTTTATAATGCATGCTTCTGTGTGTTGACTGTTTGAGTCCATCTGCTTCTGGTTTGAGATGTTTGTGAGTAGAATGTCTTGTAGGCAAAAAAGGTTACGAGTTAGTTTAATAGTTGGGATCACACTTTTAGGACGTAAAATCGAAGTAAAATTTCGATCTTTAGGCCAGTTGGAAAATAGATTTTTCCTGCCCTAAGGGGAGTTGAAAAAGCTTTTTCGAAAAACTTTTTACTTTCACCCTTTGATCCGTTTTTCAAACTGTTCGTGTGGAAAAATTTAGCTTTTTGTTAGAATGCTGTTGTATAAAAGCTTCACTTTTATACTCGACCAGCGTTATTCTAAAAAGCCTTTAAAAATTCTTCATCCTCACCTCCCCATTCTTTTGTTTGCAGACATTAATGCCAGATTTGTGGGGAGGTGAACGGCCCATCGACGACGATCTTCTCGCCCAGCTGCTCAAAGGCGAAGAACAACCGGCCGACCGAATCCACGAGATTCCCTTCTCACGATCCTCTTCCAGACCTCGTCCTTCTCCTCCTCAAATGGCCCGTTCCAAATCTGTAGGCAAGAAAAGACCTGAATCTGACGATAGTCCAAACCTTTCTGCCCAGCTTGATTCGCAGGCTAGGGTTCCTTCGACCAGCGGTCGAAACAATCCTGTTCCTGACCCTAATATCCAAATTAGAGCCCGCCCTCGCCATCAGAATCTGCCTGATGTCGAGTGGTATATTTCCCCGACCAGCGTAGTGACCCTTCGGATGGTTGCTAACTATTTCAGGAAGTACCCTCTCACAGGGGTTTCCATTAAAATTCCTGCCGCAGACCAAAGGGCTAACCTCCCTGGAGGTATATATAGCGCCTGGTCTCGGTATCACATAGAGGCGGGGGCTTTCCTCCCTCTACATCCTTTTTATCAGGGGGTGGCTAATTATTTCGACGTCGCCCCCTTTCAAATTACTCAAACGGATATAGAATGCTGGCCGCACTCTATATCCTGTACAAACTTAAAAAATGGTCAGAACCTACTCCCCATGAGGTCAATTATCTTTTCGACCTTAAATCCAACCCGCAACAATATGGGACGGGTTTCTTCTACTTCTGTCACCAGGAGACAAACCGGACGTTCCTGAGTGACACTACGCACATATCCAACGTGGGGCAGTACAATAAGGAGTACTTCCTTACGCCAGACATAACCAGCAACAAGCTGGCCTTCCCTCGAGGAGGTAAGTGCTGTCTTTTACTGGTCGATACTTTTAATCAAATAGTCTCCTTTCATTTTTCTCAAACTGTACTTTGTCTTTCAGGCCCATGGCTACGTCCGACCCCAACACAAGACATGGTGTTGAGGTCCAATACATTGGCCAGGATGACAGACGCAGAAAAAAGCATCAAGTCCCTGGTTACTGATGAAAACTTGAGGCTGTCTGACCTCCTGGCTCCTCGCCATGAAACAAGAGGGTCCGTGGTAGCTGATGCCACTGCCAAGGGGGTTCCCGAGCAGCAACCTCCTGTGTCCCCTCCTCGAAGGAGGCCGACGGGGGTTACAATCAGGGAGCCCACAGGCAATCCTTCCGCAGAAAGGCCTTCTGCTCCCCAAGGCAAGGGGAAACAAAAGGCCAAAGAGCCAGTTGTGGACTTGGGGGAATCCTCTGATGAGAACGGTAAAATTATTTTGCTTTTAAATAGCTTGCCAATTCCCTGTCATTTGTTTGACGGGGAGGGAAACTTTACATATACTCCAAATCTAGGGCCAGACTTCTTCATGCCAGATAGTGAGTGTGTGACTAATAGAGTCAATAGTATATCGACCAGTAGTTGTAGCTCGGGTATTAACTTTGTGACCTTCTTTTCCATTGAATAAAGAGTTTTCATCTGCCTTTATCTTACCCTTTGTATGTTTTTACTTGTATGCAGATATGGCCACTCCCAACGTCTTCGACCTATACAATGCTGAGGAGGAAGAGGAAGTTCCTCAGCTCCGGCGAAAGTCGTCAAGGAGACAGGCCGGTGAAACAAGCCAGAGACCGGCCAAGAAGAGTCGAACAGAAGACCCTCCCAGGGACGTGCCAGCTGGGCAAACTTCTACTCATCCTCCGGCTCATGCTGAGAAGCAGACTCCTCCTGCCCCGCCGAACCCTCCGGCTGCACCCACCAGGGAACAAGACAAGCGGGAAGAAGCTCTTGGGGCCAAACTCTCGAGCCATGCCTTACGAGCAGCTAAAGACCGCCTCGCGCACATCGCGAAGAACGACCGCATCAAAAATGCATTGGTCGAGGCAGAGAGTATGGCAGTCGACCAAATCCTGGACAGGACTCTGAACGAAATAGCCAGCGTAAGTGCCTCTTTATCTCTTAGGCCTTAGTCTTTTATTCTTTGTAATAGGTTCTAACTTTATCTTCTGTCCTCAGGCTTTACTGTCTGCAATTGCTGCTCGTACCCGCACCCAAGCCACTATTGAACAGGCTCGGAGAAAGGCTATCGAGAGGCACCAGGTGAAGGCAGCCGAGGAACTTTTGGCTGCAGAGGCCAGGCATGCAAAGGAGTTGGAGGCGCTGGCTCAGCAGAGGGATGCCGCGGTGACAAATCTATCAGAGGTTGAAGCTATGAAGGCAGCTATAATAAAGCAGAGGGAGGAGTATCAAGATGCCAGCCGAACCCAGTTTCGCGAAGTCAAGAGATTGGAAGGGGTACTTAAGTCCAAGGACGATGCCATCGCTACTCTTGAGGGCAAAGTGGAGCAGCTGAAGCTTGACAACTCCAAGAATCTGGAAAGGTATAAGAAGACGACGCTCCGGTGTTTTTATAACTTCTGGAAACACAATCAGGGTGCCGACTTCAGCTATCTTTCAGAAGATGTCAGGACTGCTGAGCTGGCTCGCTGCACTGCTCAACTGGCTGAAGAGGAGGCAAGAGCAAGGATTCCTGCTTCTCCAAGCCTGGCTGGTGCTGAAGAAGAAGGGGTCGTTGAGGACGCGACCAATCAGAATACTGATAAAGACCCTCTTGCTCCCAACGCCTCTTGAGCTTTTCTATTTTTTTTTCTTTTGATTACACGACCCATGGGTCGTGATGTAAAGACAATATCTTTTATTTTAAACTTTGCTGCATGGGCAGCAAACTTTTCCTTTTATCTGAACAGTTACATCCAAGCAGTGATGCTTGCGGTGTAAAATATTGCTTCATGATGCTATAACATTTTCATTTATTATAACATTTGTCCGTATGACCGAGCTTAGCATAGTACTTTGGCTTGATTTAACAAAATATAAATTTTGAAAAATACTCTAAGTACCTTAGCATGCTTTCACTCATTTTGTTCATGTGTTTACATACTTCATGGTACGCTTTGCTATCAATGTGCCTTATATGCCCCCCAAGTGATCGAGGAGCTTTAGGTCCTTGGTCACTTGCCTTGACCATGACCTGTTCGAACATTCCTGTTCGGGTGAAAAAATAATTCTTGTAATATAGCAAAACAACACACGTATTGAACAAATACTTGTAAATATAAATTCACAAAGGTTGGCAAGAATGACTGGCTGCGCACAGTCCCTTATAATCTCGTATTAAAAATGGACTAAACATGTCTTTACGAGTGATTCTGAAATAGAATCTTACATATACGAGCGATTAGCCATACAGCGTGGCTAACCCTCTTTGCTAAACTTGTAAAAAGAAAAAATTAATACAAGCCAGTCCTTTAAAAAGGACTGTTCACTGATAATACTTGCGCAGGTGTTCTCCATTCCAATAACGTGGAACGAGATCTCCGTTTAAGCGTGCAAGTTTGTAGGTTCCCGGATGAAGGACTTCTTCAATTTGATAAGGTCCTTCCCAATTAGGTCCGAGTACTCCAGCAGTGGGGTCGCAGGTATTTAAGAAAACTCGTCGTAGCACCATGTCACCGACGTTGAATTTTCTTTCTTTAACTTTGGAGTTAAAGTACCGGGCGACTTTTTGCTGGTACGCAGCAACTCGGAGTTGGGCCTTCTCCCGTATCTCATCAATCGAGTCTAGGGATTCCATCATCAGTTGGCTGTTCTGGTCCTGATCGTATGTTAAGCGTCAATGTGAGGGGGGGATCTAATTCGATAGGCAACATTGCCTCATATCCATAGGCTAAGGAAAATGGGGTATGTCCTGTTGCTGTTCGGTGAGACGTTCTATACGACCAGAGGACTTCAGGCAGCTGCTCTGGCCATGCTCCTTTAGCTTCCTCAAGCCTTTTCTTCAGGGTGTCTTTAAGAGTTTTATTCACGGCTTCGACCTGCCCATTCGCTTGGGGGTGTGCAACTGAAGAAAAGCTTTTAATGACTCCATGTATTTCACAGAAATCGGTGAATAAGTCGCTGTCAAATTGGGTTCCGTTGTCTGAAACTATCTTTCTAGGCAAACCATATCGATAGACAATGTTCTTGATAACAAAGTCAAGGAATTTCTTGGTCGTGATGGTAGCGAGCGGTTCAGCTTCGGCCCATTTGGTGAAGTAATCGACTGCTACGACTGCGTACTTTACTCCGCCTTTCCCTGTGGGTAGGGATCCAATCAAATCTATCCCCCATACTGCAAAAGGCCACGGGCTTTGCATCTGTTTTAATTCGTTTGGAGCTGCTCGTGGAATTTTGGAGAACCTTTGACATTTATCGCATCTTCGTACAAACTCCATCGAATCCTCGTTCATAGTTGGCCAGAAGTAGCCTTGCCTTAAAATCTTCTTTGTCAAACTCTACCCCCCAGCGTGATCCCCGCAGAAGCCTTCATGCACCTCTTTCATGAGTTCCTTAGCTTTTTCTGGTGTAACGCATCTGAGTAGTGGAAAGGAATATCCTCTCCGGTACATAACACCATCGACCAGTATGTACCTAGCAGCTTGCCTTTGTAGAGTTCTGGCTTTGTTTCTATCTGTTGGTAGCGTACCATTTGTCAGATACTCCAAATAAGGTGCCATCCATGTATCTTCCATTCGAATCTCCATACTGGATTCGACCGCTTGTATGCTTGGCTTACTCAGTCTTTCTACTGGCACAATGTTCAAAGTGTCAGCATCCTTCGCGCTCGCAAGTTTGGCTAAGGCATCTACGTTTGAATTCTGATCTCGCGGAATTTGCTGGAGGGTGTATTTCATGAACTGGGCTAGCAGGTCTTTTGTTTTATTTAAGTAGGCCACCATTTTTAAACCTCGCGCTTGATATTCTCCTAGAATTTGATTCACCACCAGCTGTGAATCACTGTAGATATCAAGCGTCTTTATGCTCATATCTTTCGCCATTCTCAACCCAGCGAGGAGTGCTTCGTATTCTGCTTCATTATTTGACGCGGTGAAGTCGAACCTGATGGCGCAGTGAAATTGATGCCCTTTCGGCGTTATCAATATCACTCCCGCTCCAGCGTGGGATTCGTTGGATGATCCATCCGTGAATAACTTCCACGACGGAGCTTTTTCTTGAGGCTCAGGCGCTTTAGGTTGTTCGCAATGTTCGTTGTTTGGGAGTTCGGTGAATTCTGCAATAAGATCGGCCAAGACTTGTCCCTTTACTGCTACTCGCGGTGAATAAGTTATGTCGAACTGCCCTAATTCAACTGCCCATTTTAATAATCGCCCAGTCGCCTCTGGTTTTTGGAGGACTTGCCGTAGGGGCTGGTCAGTTAAAACTGTGATAGGATGGGCTTGGAAGTAAGGGTGTAGCTTCCTAGAGGCCAGGATTAAACAATATGCTAACCTCTCGATTGGTGGATATCTCAATTCTGCCGCGATCAGTCTTTTGCTGACATAGTAGACTGCTTTTTGTACGCCTTCTTCCTCTCGCACTAGTACTGCGCTAGCAGCAACTTCAGTAATCGCCAGGTAAATAAACAAAGTTTCTCCTTCGATTGGCTT
The DNA here is from genome assembly GCF_963169125.1 of Humulus lupulus. Classification (NCBI taxonomy): domain Eukaryota; kingdom Viridiplantae; phylum Streptophyta; class Magnoliopsida; order Rosales; family Cannabaceae; genus Humulus; species Humulus lupulus. The sequence continues at coordinate 232,026,275 of NC_084794.1, forward strand.
TGATAAGATGGGAGGTTGTGCCATATGGGCTTTCAAGGCTTGGAATGCTTGCTCGCAGTCTCCTGTCCATTCAAACTTCTTATTTCCCCTAAGTAGATTGAAAAAAGGGACGCACTTGTCTGTTGATTTCGAAATAAATCTACTCAGGGCTGCGATTCTCCCGGTTAAAATTTGTACATCTTTGATCCTTTCTGGCGACTTCATATCGATCAGGGCTTTTATCTTGTCGGGGTTGGCCTCGATTCCTCTTGAATTTACAATAAAACCCAAAAACTTCCCTGATCCAACTCCGAAGGAACATTTAAGGGGATTTAACTTCATTTGGTATTTGTTCAATACATCAAAGCACTCTTGTAAATCCCTCACATGTCCTCCTGCTTTTTTAGACTTTACCAGCATGTCATCCACGTATACCTCCATGTTTACTCCGATCAGCTCCTTAAACATGTGGTTGACTAGCCGTTGGTAAGTCGCACCTGCGTTTTTCAGTCCGAAGGGCATTACTTTGTAACAGTATAAGCCCGTATCAGTCCGAAAGCTGGTGTGATCCTCATGGGGGGGATGCATGCTAATCTGGTTATAGCCCGAATACGCATCCATGAACGAGAGGATCTCGTGCCCTGCAGTTGCATCGACCAGCTGGTCGATTCTTGGGAGTGGGAAGCAGTCTTTTGGGCAAGCTTTATTGAGGTCTGTAAAGTCCACGCAGGTCCGCCACTTGCTGTTAGGCTTGGGAACCAGCACTGGATTGGAGACCCATGATGGATAAAATGCCGCCCTGATGAACCCATTCTCCTTTAGTCTTTCAACTTCTTCTTTTAAGGCTCTCGATCTATCTTTATCGAGCAACCTTCTCTTTTGTTGCACGGGTGGAAAGGTCTTGTCTATATTCAGGACGTGGCTGATAACTGCAGGATCTATCCCAGCCATGTCTTTATGCGACCAGGCAAAAACCTCCTGGTTCTTTCGCAAAAATTCCACCAGTGTGTGCTTCGTGGTAGGCTCTAAGTTTTTCCCAACCTTTACGACTCTGGTCGGGTCTTCTTCGTCGAGTTGGACCTCCTCCAGGTCCTAGATGGGTCCAACATTTTCTTCAAAATACCCAAAGCGAGGATCTAAGTCTCTATCCTCACTTTGGGCAACGCCTTATTTGGTGACTCCATCACCAGATTGGGCTTGTGTATGAACTGCCATCTGCAACCTATCTGAGGTAGTGCTCTTTGGCGTTCCATTCTTCGTCTTTGTGATTGAGGCGTTGTAGCACTCCCTGGCTTCCCTCTGGTTCCCCAACACGCGTCCTACCCCCACGTCTGTTGGGAACTTCATGGCCAAGTGCCACATAGAGATGATGGCCCGTAGATCAACCAGTATAGGCCTTCCAATGACGGCATTGTACGCCGAAGGACAATCGACCACTACAAAAGTAGCGAGTAATGTCCTGGTAGCAGGCGCTGTACCTGTCGTCACTGGCAGTCTGATTGATTCGGCGGGGGCGAGTCCCTCTCCAGAGAAGCCGTATATTGTTTGGTTGCAGGGCTCCAGGTCCTTAACGGACAATTTCATGCGTTCCAGCGAAGACTTATACAGGATATTCACCAAACTTCCTGTATCGACCAGCACTCTCTTCACCATCATGTTGGCCATCTGGATGTCCACGACCAGCGGATCGGAATGTGGGAAACGGACATGTTGGGCATCGCTGCCAGAGAAGGTTATTTCACCTTCCTCTGCCCGAGACTTTTTTGGTGCACGGTCCTCCACAGTCATCATCTCGATGTCCTGGTCGTGGCGCAGAGTCCGAGCATATCGTTCCCTGGCCTTTCTGCTATTTCCCGCGAGGTGCGGGCCTCCACAGATGGTTAAGAGTGTGCCAGTCACAGGGGCAGGCTGTAAGGGTGGCGAGCGTTGGCGCGTGGGCGCCTGCTCGTTGCTACCCGGAGCTTCTCGTTGGGAATTTCCCGAGGCCCGTACGTATCTTCTCAAGTGTCCTTGTCTAATAAGGAACTCGATTTCGTCTTTCAACTGGTTGCATTCATTGGTGTCATGTCCGTAGTCGTTATGATAACGACAGAACTTGGTAGTGTCTCTCTTTGAAATATCCTTTCGAATGGGGCCAGGTTTTTTGTAAGGCACACTAGAACTTGTGGCTTGATAAACCTCTCCCCGAGACTCAACGAGGGCAGTGTAGTTAGTGAACCGAGGTTCATAACGATTACCCTTGGCTCGTTTATTGTCGGAGGTGGAAGGCTCGTTATACGGCCGTTTTCCACCATTCTTGCCATTGCCGTTGTCGTTGCCTTTGCCGTTGCCATTAGGTTTGGACCCATTGGCGGCTTTGGCGGGTTCGGAAGCCTTCTTATCCTTGCCTGAGGGCTTTCCATCGTCGGCAATGGCTTCTTCGAGCTTGATGTAGCGATCAGCCCGGTCCAAAAATTCCTGGGTAGTTCTTACTCCTTCCTTTCGGAGACTTTTCCAGAGGGGAGAACAGCGTTTAACTCCTGCGGTTATGGCCATCATTTTGCTTTCGTCCCCCACCGTTTTCGCTCCAGCCGCCGCTCGCATAAAGCGCTGGATGTAGTCCTTCACTGATTCTCCATCCTGCTGGCGAATTTCAACCAGCTGGTTTGCTTCAGTCAGATGCACACGACCTGCATGGAACTGTCCGTAAAACTCCCTTACGAACATTTCCCAGGAAACTATGCTTGCGGGAGGGAACTTAAAAAACCATTCCTGCGCGGCTTCAGAAAGTGTAGCAGGGAAGATCCTGCACCGAGCGTCTTCGAACACCTTCTGAATGTCCATTTGTATCTCAAATTTATTGACATGAGATACTGGGTCTCCGTACCCGTCAAAATTTGGAAGTGTAGGCATTTTGAACTTGCTTGGAGTTTCTGCATTAGCTATCCTCTGTACAAAAGGAGTGCCTTTTCTCCTATCGTGGTCGATATAAGACGTCCTTCCCCCGACCAGCTGCTGCACTGCTTAATTGAGGGCATCTATTTGGGCCTGTACAGCGGCAGGAATCGCTGTGGCCTCTATTGCTGGGGGGACGTTCTCGCCATGCCGCTCGCAGCGATCGTTGAGTACGTCACACAAATCTTCGTCTCTTCTTCGCTGCTCGCTACCTCTGAGCCGGTTGAAGACATTATTTTGCCTGGGCTGCCCCCCAGCATCCCGTCTATTGGGTTGGTCATCTTGAGGTACCTGGCTCCCGCCTTTACCTCTTTCTTCATTCCTTTGGCTAGCATTTCCCTTGCCTGAGTCGGCCTCATTATATCCATGGCCATCTCTGAACCTCGATTGGCTATGGTGGGATCGACTGTTCCCTCGATTTCCATCCCTGGCTGAAACGTCCCGAGCGTTAGAGGGCAGCCTGCGCTGGTCGTGGTGTCCCCGTGCATTATCATGCCATGGGGGACCTTGGACCGCAGAGCCTAACTCTGAGTCCCTCCTGTTACTAAGAGGGTATTGACCTCTGTTCGGTAGGTTTGGCTCATCGCCCCTACGGCGTCTAGGACTACGAGGCTGATGCTCGGCCCTATTCTGCCTCTGTTGCGGGGGATTGCCGCGACCAGCATGGGATGGTGGCTGCGCCTCAGGGTCCAGCGGGACATCGTCATGGGGCACCTGAGGCTGCTCGGGCCTTTGCGGACTCGAAGGCTGGATCGGTGGGCTGGGATTAGGACCCCTCTGGGGTGGCCCATTGACAGGTTGGTCAGGCTGCGAAACAAGTGCGGCCTGATTCCTTGCCAGTTGCAAGGCCGCCTCGAGGGCTGCCATGGCTTCGCTTTGGCGGCGTTCCATCTCCGCCTGCCTTTCGCTTAATTCCGCGCGCTGCCGTTCAATCTCCTGCTGCTGCCGCGCCACAACTTCGGCAGCAGTCTCTTGACTGGCTTTCAGACTAGCCAGCTCCTCCTGCAACGCCCCTAGGGTACTCTTCAGCATAGCATCATCCATCTCTTCCTCCTCGAAGTCCAGATGTGGCTCATCCTCCGCCACGCTTGCAGGGGGAGGAGGAGGTGGGTTTGATGGCGTAGCAGCGGCCGCCTGTCCAGCTTTCCTTCCAGTTTTCGCCATTAGTTTTCTCAGCAATGATAAATCAAGCTCTCAATGAAAGCACCAGAATGTTGACCCAAGATTTGGCCAACTGACACGGAGTCAGAATATGCTTGATGTGAATGAATGCGTTGAGAAGAACGTAATGACAAAAGTAAATAAGACACGATATTTTATAGTGGTTCGGCCCCAGGATCTGGTAATGACCTACGTCCACTTAGGCTGTATTGATGTGAGAATCAAAGGAGTGATCAAAGAACTAGGGTTCAATGAGTTTCACCAACCTCTGGAGAACAATACAATATTTTAGATAGAATTATACTAGTATCAAGTAATTCGAAAGCCAAAAGTCCCTTCCTTGAGCTATCTTTTCCTATTTATAGGTTCAAGGGGGATTACATGATTTAGTTGCCGATATTCTCTCCTAAGTAATTGGATATTCAGGAGATTGTGTGAGTTAAATTCGGGATCTACAAAGATCTTTACAAAAATATTACATTGCATGCGGAACCTGCGACCAGACTGGTCGCAGGTATGACTGGGTTGCTTACTTCTTCTAAAACGTCTTCTGGTCGATAGACTAGCAGAGTTTCTCCAGGTGTCGGCCACGTGTCCAGGGATCACTTGCCACGTCATCAATGCCAATTTTTTGGATAACACTATGAACTCCTGTTTATGTTATATGAGTTCTTTGATTCACTTGTTAGGGTCTGTCAGAATGATCAGGCTAGAAACTTTTATTTTGGGAACTCATTAATATAGACGGCTGGGGACATAATATACAGATATGGAATCTATGCCTTCTCGCAAGAGACTGAATGGTGGTTCTCTTAAGGGTTGACTTTTGGGACTGAAAGGTTATTGAACTCAAATTCATAATTTAGTTATGAATTAACCTTCACCAGTAGAGTCAATGGTACTTAAGGAAACAAGAGATAATTAAAAGGGTAAAACGGTAATTTTATTCCCGATTAATTATGAACCATTATTAGAGGGTCAAGTTGTATGCAATGATTATATCAATGGACGCTTTATGATTATAAAGTACTCAGTAAATGAAATGTCTATAATTACAAGAGTGCAGTCTCATATTTATAGTGGAATAATCATGAGATTAATAAATTAAGATTATTTAATTAATAATCTCAAATTTATTGGAGCTTGGAATTATAGGTCCATAGGTCCCCATCGCGACTCTATCAACACTGTTCAAGGTAAGAGTTGAAATGAAGGGAAAATAGTTTAAAGACATATTTAAGAAGAAATTTATTCTTCGGGCCAAATATGCAATTATATGATAATAGTGATTAATTAATTAATTACAAATTAGTTGTAGTTAACAAAATTAATTAATATTTAATTATTGTATAATTTTTGAAATTATATTGAATAATTAAATTAATTTCAAAATTTAATTAAATAATTAATTAATTATAATTTTTGAAATTATAATAAATTAAATATTTATTTTCGAAAATTTTGGATTTAATTAATTGGTAGAATTAATTAAATATATTTATTTGAGTGGGAGATAATAATTTGATAAGTTCAAATTGGATTTGAATTTAAAAGATTAATATTTATTCAAATAATTAATTATATTTGATAATTAATTTAAATTTGAATTAGTTATAAGGTTGTTAGATCTTATCTGACAAAACAATTTGAATAAATAATTAAATAAAAATTGAAAAAACAACATCCCTAAAATTAGGGAGGCTACACGTGCACACACAGTCAATGGACTGTGTGTGGCGTGTAGGGTAATTTTCAGGAATGAGATTTTCATTTTTATTTATTTAATTAATTAATTAATTAATGGATAATTCAAAAATTGGTTTTTGGATTTTTTCATTAATAGAATAATTAATTAATTAAAAAGTAAAATGTAAAGTGGTTAGAGATTTATTTTTTAAATTTTGAATATTTTCTTTTAAGTATGACTAATCAGAAAAATATTCAATATGAGATGTGTGAGACAACTCTGAACATTCGCTCTGTGAAAAAATAGAACGATAGTTTTTTCTCCCTGAAAATAAAGAACCAATTCTCAGGCCTATTCTCTTGATCTCATGAGTTGAGTACATCAAGTAGAATCATAAATAAACTATCCTTCATTCTCTAAGTGCCCACACATTTCTTGAGGTGTACAGAACGCTTTGGAAGATCTTGGTGTGAGTACGTGGGAGCGACTTGGATAGGAAGATCGTTCTAAATACGAAAATATAGCAAGGATACTTGATAGGCTTCAAGAGGTATGAATTCTATCCTTATCTTGTTTATGATTAATGTATGTATATTAATGGATCCGCATATTTAAAGGTAGTTTAAATATGTTACAAAATTTTTGTTGTACACTGGGCCAACCACACCACCATTCTGCTGCGTATTAGGAAACTCGTTCCCAACATCTCGCTCACGTCCTGAGGAAAATGGAGGGAAAGCTAGAACCGCGAACTGAAGTTTGCATGTTTGTTGGCTATCCTAAAGGTACTCGGGGTGGACTTTTCTATAGTCATTCAGAAAAGAAAGTGTTTACTTCTACAAATGCTACTTTTTTGGAAAATGACTATGCCAGAACTTTAAACCTCGCAGCAAAGTAGTTTTAGAGGAGATGGTTAAAGAATTTACTCCAACCAATGTTCCATCGTCATCAACGCAAGTTGATGATGAAATTCCCACTCTTCATGTCCAACCGATGCAAGTCGATTTAAATGAAGAAAGTACCACTATTCCTGAGCAAACAGTCACGGAGCCTCGTTGTAGTGGGAGGGTTTCTAGGAACCCAGTTCGCTATGGTTTGGATGGTGAAACCAATATGGTTGTTGGTGACACTAGTGATGATGATCCGTTGTCTTTCAAACAAGCAATGGCTAGCCCTGAAAATGAACTATGGCTCGAAGCCATGAAATAGGAAATGGAGTCCATATACTCAAATTCCATCTGGGATCTTGTGGAAGCACCTAGTGACTTTAGGGCCATTGGGTGCAAGTGGATCTACAAGAAGAAACGAGGTGTTGATGGAAATATCGAGACTTATAAAGCTCGATTAGTGGCAAAGGGTTATACCCAAAGAGAAGGCGTGGACTATGAGGAAACTTTTAGTCCGGTAGCCATGCTCAAATCCATTCGCTTCCTCCTATCCATAGCATCCGCTCTCGACTATGAGATCTGTCAAATGGACGTCAAGACAGCTTTTCTTAATGGAAAGCTTGACGAAGTCATTTATATGGATTAGCCAGAAGGATTTAAAGTATCTGGACAAGAAGGAAAAGTTTGCAAGTTGAATTGGTGCATCTATGAACTTAAGCAAGCTTCTCGTTCCTGGAATCTTAGGTTTGATGAAATAATCAAAACCTATGGCTTTGAACAAAATATTGATGAGCCATGTGTTTACCAGCTGAAGGCAAATCAAATAGTGGTATTCCTGGTTCTTTATGTAGATGATATCTTACTCATTGGAAACAATGCTAAGAAATTATCAGATGTGAAGAATTGGCTGAGCACTCAATTCCAGATGAAGGATTTGGGTGAAGCGAGTTATGTTCTAGGTATCCAGATCATCAGGGATAGAAAGAACAGACTCTTAGCTCTATCTCAAGCAGCTTACATAGACAAAGTGCTTGAACGTTTCTCGATGACAAATTCCAAGAAAGGGCATCTACCGTCCCGCCATGGAATTCATCTTTCAAAAAAGCAGTCTCCCTAGACTCCTAAAGAGGAAGATGCAATGAGAAAAGTTCCTTACACATCTGTAGTTGGAAGTCTGATGTATGCCATGTTGTGTACTAGACCAGATATCTGCTATGCAGTCGGAGTAGTGAGCATGTATCAGTCAAACCCAGGACCGGAACATTGGATAGCAGTTAAGCATATCCTGAAGTATTTGAGACGGACTAGGGATTATATGTTAGTCTACAAGGGTGGTGTTCTGAACCCTGTAGGCTACACCGATTCAGATTTTCAAATTGATGTCGATGACAGGAAGTCTACTTCTGGAATGGTGTTTACTCTTGGGGGTGGAGATGTGATTTGGAGAAGCGTAAACTAGTCTGCAATCTCAGATTCCACCATGGAGGCTAAGTACATAGCCGCGTCAGAAGCAGTTAAGGAAATAGTATGGCTAAAGAAGTTCTATTCGGATCTTGGTGTTATTCCAGAAATGGATAAACCGCTTGTGTTGTTTTGTGACAATACAGGAGCAATACCCAACTTGAAAGAACCTCGAAGTCACAAGAGGAGTAAGCATATAGAAAGGAAGTATCACATTATTCGAGAATATGTAGCCAGGGGAGATGTGAAGGATATGAAGATTGCAACTGAAGACAATCTTGCGGATCCATTTACAAAGACACTACCAGAAGCTACATTTGATAAGCATATCAAGGAAATAAGATTAGTAGAATTAAGGCATTAGTTTCAATTAGTGCAAGTGGGAGTTTATTGGGGTTTTATGCCCTAATTAAAACCCAAATTCTTTGTAATATCATTTTATTATCAATAAAAGAATAGAAATCATTTTTTGACTTGGTCAATCACTTTGCTCACATGTTTTATTTTCATGATTATTTGTTTAATATAAACTTCTATTAAATCCCGAGCATAGAGCTAATCTTATTTATAATGACGTAATCATAGTGGAATATAAATATGATTATATGTTCAAAATAAGTTAGTCCTAAGATTTATCAGTGCACAGGATTTACACTGACTTGCCAATCTCCGATATGATCTACTTACACATTACAGTGTTATGTTCTTTCCAGAATATTAGCAAAGTAGATAAGATCAGATGTATTTGTTACATCAGACAGGATCGATATTGACAGTTGATAAGATAAGTAAACATACCATTATTATCTATTCTAGTCATATCATATAGTTGACCATAGGTCAATTCAATCTCAATTCTAAGTGGTTAGTATTCTAACTTATTGTATTATTTGAGTTCTTTGACTTGTTCATTACCAGCTTACCCTACGGACTAGCCCATACTTACATCTTGGGAACTCGGTAGTATAATTGAGTGGGAGTGTTAATCATAGATATGAACATCTATAGCTTCTGATGAAGAAGTGAAACGATGGTTTCCTTTTAGTTTGGTTCAAGGTGTTAAATGATAGAGATCTCATTTCAGTAATTAAATTAGTTTACTGAAATATCATTTACAAGGAACTAAGTGTTTTAAGGATAAAATAGAATGAGGGGTAAAATGGTATTTTAGTCCTATCTCATTGTAGACCGTCTATAGAGGATTGAGTGACAATTATGGTTGTAACAATGGATAATTAATAGCGTATCTATATTTGTTATAGAGCGTTCTATGAATTCAAGAGTGCAATTCCGAGTCTATAGTGGAGTCACGAGGAATTAATAAGTTAGTAAATTTATTTGTTAGATTTATGATAACTTATTGGAGCTTGATTTCATAGGCCCATGGTCCCCATTGTACCTTGGATAAAATCATCTAGATAGTCTCAATTAATTGATTTGATTATCAATTAGAATTATCAAAGTTGACCGGGTCAATTTTGGATAGTTTCACAGAGTTGTATAATTTTGAGAAGAAAAGAGAAATTGTGGCAGATTTATTAATTAAGATAAATTTGTATCTAAATTAATCAATAAGTTTAAATCAAGGTTCAAATTATAAATAATTAATTTGATAAATTATTTAATTAATTAAATCAATAGAAAATAATACAGGCCTTGATTTTAAGTCCAATTGGCTTATAATCAAATGAGAAATTTCACGGGCCTAAAGCTCATGATAATTTCGACCTAGGGCTTTAAAATGGCTATTATTTTATTGATTTTTTAATTAAATTAAATGACCTAATTGAGTCTATAAAAGGAGTGCTTAGAGAGAAGTCATAAGTTAAGATCTGAGACGACATATAAGTTTAATCACTGGTTTTCTGATAGTTTTAGATTCTCTCTAAACACAAGTCATTTTCTAAGCCTCTTTGTTATTTTCTCTTCTTCTCTCTATATCTATCTCATGTGTTGAGAATTGCCCACACTAGTCTAGGTGGTTCTAAGGATACATTGGAAGATTGTGAAGAAAATAGAAGATCAGTTCAATTTCTTGATAATACTCTGCGACAGAGAGGATACAAGAGTTAGAGAAACTGAAGGAAGGACTGTTTCATTCCGCTGCGTATACTGTAAGTATTCTATTTATTGTTTCTCTTTGAATTCAATTTTAGAAACATGTTTTAGGCTATCTCGTATTAATTTGTTTAATATTAGATATACATGAAAATAAATAAAGATCCTATATAAGCTAATCCAACAGAAATGGCCAAGGAGGATGCTGAGAAGGCTAAGGGGGGCGCTCCTTCCTCCTAAATCTCGATCCTGGGATGAGTCCCTTTGAGACTTTTGTAATAGTTTTTATTTTTTGCTTTTTATTTCCTTGGGGCTAAGAGAATTTATAGCTCGTAAAAGAGCTATTTTCTTATGATATTTACAATACCATATTTGACTTTACTTTAATATTTTTGCTATACATCTCTTAAATCGAAATATTTTAAGCAATTTATATTAAAAGTTTTCCCTTATGTTTGTTTATTCATACAAACACATGGTGGATTTAAGCTCGAGTTTCAATACATTCATGCATAGTTTACTTGATGTATCCGTGTCCGGTCTCGTTTTTTTTCAAGGTCGGTATTTACTTTTACCATGCACCCAAAAGTACTTATATGGCATGTAAGGTGGGTAGTTTAGTTATATCCTGCTTTTCTAGTTACTTTTCCTCGTCCTCGGATAGCTCCCCGACGTTGTGAGGTTGAAATTTTTGTTGCAAAATACTCCAGCCTCGGCGTCGACTTAGCTCGAAGTAGGTTAATTTTTTCCCACTTGCGTCGATCAATTTTGGCTGGTTTATTCCAAACCTATTTAGATCCTGTTTGGTTTGTAATCCATACACTTGTATATTTTTGATCTAGTTATATCCTGATCGTACTGGTTCACGTACCTGGTCATACCCAGACACTTATTTTATACAATTTGGTTATGTCCAAATTTTAGCTCGCGCATTTGGTTATATCCAAACACTTTTCTTTTAATAATCTGGTTATGTCCAAATTATTTTAGCTTGCGTATTTGCTTACATCCAAACACTTTAATTTTAATAATCTCGTTATGTCCAAATTATTTTAGCTCGCGTATTTGGTTACATCCAAACACTTTGCTTATTTTCGTGTATGTTATTTTTTATTTTTTCAAGCTTATGGTATATATACCACTAATGCCCCCTTAATATCCTATGAGTATGACCATAGGTTATTAAATTAAGATAGTTTGCAAAAAATTCAGTATATTGAAACGAAAATGAACTTTATTCAGAATTGAACAATTTATCAACAGAAGCATAGTAAAGATAAACAAGCATGGTTACAGGTGACATCATTCCTACACTATTGATAGTAAGGTCGTAGATGTTCGCAATTCCATGCTCATGGTACCAATTCCCCGTTTAATCTTGCCAATTTGTAGACAACAGGTCGGATAACTAATTCGATTTGATAAGGCCCTTCCCAATTAGGCTCGAGCACACCAGCGGCTGGGTCCCTTGTATCTAGGAAAACATGCCTTAGTACCAAGTCTCCTAATCCAAACTTCCTATCCTGAACCTTTTTATTGAAATATCGGGTAGCTCGCTGTTGATATGCCGCATTTCTCAATTGAACCTCGTCTCTTCTTTCTTCAATCAGGTCCAGACTTACTTCGAGTTGGGATTGGTTCGAGGCTTGATCATAAGCATGGCTACGAATAGTGGGTATTTCGACCTCTATTGGTAGCATAGCCTCGCATCCATATACCAGAGAAAAAAGGGTATGTCCTTTTGAAGTGTGAGATGTGGTCCGATACACCCACAAGACTTGGGGTAACTCCTCGGGCCATTTTTCCTTAGCTTCTTCCAATTTCTTCTTTATAGAACTCTTCAAGGTTTTATTCATAGCTTTGACTTGGCCATTTTCTTGGGGATGGGCCACAGAGGAGAAACTCTTCATTATCCCATTTTTCTCGCAAAAATTGGTAAATAGTTCACTGTCGAACTGAGTACCATTATCTGATACTATATTCCTTGGCATTCCATATTGGCAGATTATATATTTTACCACAAAGTCCAAGACTTTCTTTGAGGTAATTGTTGCCAAAGGTTCGGCCTCGGTCCACTTTGTAAATTAATCTACCGCGACTACTGCGTACTTCACTCCACCTTTGCCAGTTGGCAATGAGCCTATGAAGTCAATTCCCCAGACTGCAAATGGCCATGGGGAGGTCATCATAGTTAGCTCAGAAGGTGGAGCTCGTGGGATTGTAGCGAACTGTTGACACTTATCGCATCTCTTGACGTAATCAAATGAGTATGCTTTGATAGTGGGCCAAAAGTATCCTTGGCGTATAATTTTCTTCGATAAGTTATGCCCCCCAGTGTGGTCCCCACAAAATCCTTCATGTATCTCTTCCAGGATCTTCTTGGCCTCGGGTGGAGTCACACATTGGAGTAGAGGCATAGAGTATCCTCTCCGATATAGCCTTCCTTCCACAATAGTGTATCTGGGGATCTGATACATTAGTTTTCGAGCCTTTTTCCGTTCTGCTGGGAGAATGCTGGTTTCAAGGTACTAAACTATTGGGGTCATCCAGGTTGGCTCGGAGTTAATCATGCAGACATCTTCCTGTTCAAGTTCACTTATACTGGGTGTCGATAGATGCTCGATCGGCACAACATTCAGCTCGTCGACCTCGGTTGAAGTGGTGAGCCTGGCTAAGGCATCTGCATTCGAATTTTGTTATTGGGGAACCTGCTCTATTGTGTAGAACTCGAAATGTTCGAGTGCTATTTTTGCATTTTCTAAGTATGTAGCCATATTTGTTCTACGAGCCTGGTATTCCCCTAAATTTTGGTTGACCACCAACAGCGAGTCACTGTAGCAATGTATCGCCTTAGCCTTGACTTCCTTGGCTATTCGAAGTCCTGCCAGTAGAGCTTCGTATTCAGCCTCGTTGTTAGATGCTTCGAAGTCAAATCTCAAGGCAGAGTGAAATCGGCTTCCAGTTGGAGTGATCAATATGATTCCTGCCCCCGATCCATTTTCGTTGGAAGACCCATCGACATAAAGTTTCCACAGCTCGCGGGCTGGGGTTACAACTTCATCGTCAGTCATTCTGGTACATTCCACTATGAAGTCTGCAAGGGCCTGTTCTCTTATGGTTGTCCTCGGATGATAAGTGATCTCGAATTATCCGAGTTCAATAGTCCATTTCAATAATCGGCATGAGGCTTCTGGCTCTGATAAGACTTGTCATAGTGGTTGGTTGGTCAGCACATGGATGGGGTGTGCTTGAAAATAAGGTCGGAGCTTTTGAGATGAGTGAATTAGGCTGAGAGCCAATTTCTCCATTAAGGGGTATCTCGATTCTGCTCCCAGTAACCTTTTGCTGACATAGTATACTGGCTTTTGTACCTTCTGGTCTTCTCGGACGAGCACGACACTGATGGCGTGCTCAATTGTAGCGAGATATAGGTACAAAGTACTCCTGTTATAGGCTTCACAAGATAGGAGGCTCCACGAGGTGCTTCTTGAGCTCCTGAAATGCTAGCTCGCATTCCTCTGTCCACTCGAATTTTTTGCCCCCTCTCAAAAGGTTGAAAAATTGAAGATAGTGGTCTGTAGATTTCGAGATAAACCCACTCAACGCCGCCATCCGCCCAGTCAAACTCTGGACATCTTTATGCTTTTGAGGTGAGGGCATATCAATTAACGCCTGGATCTTGTCAGGATTAGCCTCTATTCTCCGTGCGTTCACAATGAAACCCAGGATCTTCCCCGACGATACTCCAAAAGAGCATTTCTGGGGGTTGAGCTTCATGTTGTATTTTTGTAGTACTGCGAAGCATTCTTCAAGGTCGTCCACATGGTTATTGTTATGTTTAAATTTGACCAACATATCATAAACATAAAATTCCATGTTATTACCTATCTTCTCGGAGAACATCATATTTACGAGCCGTTGGTATGTGGCTTCACCATTCTTGAGCCCGAACGGCATGACAATGTAGCAATACAGTCCTTTGTCTGTCACAAAACTCGTATGCTCTTGGTCCAGGGCATGCATGGCAATCTAGTTATATCCAGAATAAGCGTCCATGAATGACATAAGTCCATGCCCGGCTGTGGCATCCACGAGCTGGTTGATTCGAGGTAAGGGAAACCTGTCCTTAGGACATGCTTTATTGAGGTCTGAGTAATCGAAATAAGTCTGCCATGTTCTGTTAGGTTTTCGAACTAGGACCGGATTGGCGACCCAATCAGGGTAGAAGGCATCTCGTATGAATCGATTCGCCTTTAACCTATCGACCTCTTCCTTCAGGGCTTTCTTCTTGTCATCGTCCAAGAGTCTTCATTTTGTTGCTTCGGGGGGAAGCTCTTGTCAATGTTAAGGGAATGGTTATCACATTTGGGATTATCCCCACCATGTCTGAATGTGACCACGCAAAGACATCCTGGTTCTTTCTCAAGAAGCATATTAATTGCTACTTTGTTTCTACTGACAGGTTTTTCCCTACCTTCACAGTTTTTGGGGGATCGACCTCTACGAGCTTGATTTCTTCTAGCGGCTTGAGATCAGCCCTTTCTTCTACTCTTGGATCGATCTCTTCGTCTATTTTGAAGACTATCCCATTCATATTCTAAATTATGACAAGTGTTTGTGCACTTTTCTGCTTCTTTCCTCTAACGAAAATGCTATAGCATTCGCTTCCTGCGGCTGGTCCCCTTTCAGAGTCCCGATGCCACTAGAAGTTGGGAACTTGATGGCCAGATGCCTTACAGACATAACTGCCCCCAGCCCTACTAGGGAGGGTCTCCCGAGAAGTACGGTTGTAGGCCGATGGAAGATCAACTACTACAAACTCCATCATCTTGGTTGTCGAGACTGGGAAGTCTCCCAAGGTTACGGGGAGTTTGATGGATCCAACACAGGCAATCCCTTCTCCTGAAAAGCCATACAACATCATTGTACAGACCTTTAGGTCGCGAAGCGCGAGTCCCATCTTTTCTAAGGTGGCCTTGTAGAGGATATTTACTGAGCTCCCGTTATCAATCAGGACTCGGTGTACATTCTTATTCGCGAGCTGAAGGGTGATGACCAGCGGGTCATTGTGAGGGAACTGTACATGAGACGCATAGTCCTCAGTAAAATTTATGGGTTGAGATTCAACCCTTTGCTATTTTGGAGCTCTAGGTTCGGGTTCGTAAGGAGACCCATCACTAGTTTTCAGCTCATTTAAATATCGTTTCTGGGCGTTCCTGCCCGATCCTATAATATGTGGTCCCCCCGAAATGGTTATGACATCTTCTCCATCAATCGGAGGGGGTCGCTCGTCCTCCCTTGCTCAGGAGTTGTTATTCTGGGCAGGTGGTGCTGTTGCTGCCCTTTGGCTGGTGGAAGCCTGATTGGGGTTTTGATTCCTAACATATTGCCTGAAATATCCTCTCAAGATCAAGCCTTCGATCTTATCTTTTAATTGCCTGCATTCATTGGTTGTATGTCCGGTGTCTCTATGGAATCTGCAGTATTTGTTGGAGTCTCTTTTCACCTTTTGGTTTCTCATGGGGTCAGGCCATCTGAAAGAGACCTGGTTTTCATTAGCTAGGTAGATTTTCTCCCGAGACTAGTTGAGCTTGGTATACACCTTGTATACGGAGAAATATCTTTCCCCTTTCTTCTTCTTTCCCCGTTCTACCTCGGGATTATTCCCTTCATTTTTCTTTCTTTTAGAAGGGTTCTCCCCAGAAGGTTTTGAGGTCGTAGGATCTGCCGAGGTCGAGGCAGAGTTTGTGTTTATTGTTGTAGTTATAGGCTGAGAGGTCATATTTAATGCTGACCTCGCCTCCTCTACATTGACAAACCTCTGAGCTCGTCGATTGAACTTGGTTAAGGAACTTACTGGCTTCCTTTGCATATCTTCCCAGAGAGGAATTCCAGGCATTACTCCAGCTCGGACAGCCATTAAATGGCCACTGTCATCGACATCGCGAGCTCGAGCGACTTCCAAATAGAATCTTGTGAGATAACTCTTTAGTGTTTCGTTCGGCTGTTGTTGGACAATGGTCAAGGAAGATGCCTCGGGTCTAATGCCGACCATGGCCTTGAATTGATTCTTGAAATCTCTTGATAATTGATCCCAAGAAGCAATCGAATGTCTCTTATATTTTTCAAACCAGTTGTTTGCTGGTATCGTGAGCGAGGCTGGGAACAACATGCATCTAAACTCGTAGCCCACATTACTGGCTCGCATGATTGTATTGAACATACTTAAATGACTGTATGGATCCGAATTCCCATCAAATGGTGGGACATGAGGAATTTTGAATCCCTGAGGGAACGGGGTGCTAGAGATGTGCGGGGCAAAGGGTTTGAGTTCTTCATCGAACTCATTGTCCCTCTCCTGGCTCCGTTCATTTTGTAAGAGCCTGAATGTTCTTTCCAACTGCTCAATCCTTTCTTGGACTGGATCTATGGTGGGTCTGACTTGAATCAGTGGGAACTGGTTATCGTTGATTACAACTCCATTTTTGCGCCTCGGCGCAGGGTTCTTACGCCCATTGAGATGATCCCTCAGATCTGGGTTCGATGGATTATCGTTCCCCTGATTATGGTTCAGATGTTCTCTTAAATCTGGGTGACTTCTTCGATTCCCAGTGTTTCTTCATTCCTGGTCATATATACTAATCGACCTAGTGTCTCCCGAGTCTTCACTAACATGGCTCATTGCATGGTTGTTTCGAGACGAGTTTCTTGCCGGTTTCCTCATCTTAATAGTGTGAGACCGAGACATTTGGCTTCTCGTGGGTTGGGGACCCCTATGCTCCCCAGCAGTGTCCCCATTTCCACGTCTTCACCCAGCTCTTCTTTCCTTTTCACCATGGGTCGGTTGTGTGTTCCTCCGAGTTGGTGAGGGATACCTTATTGGCGATGGTGGGTACCTTATTGGTGATGGTGGCTGCCATCCATTATGGGGCCTAGAAGGCCCTGAGTTTGCTCGATCAGGCTCTGCAACGTTCTGCGTGTTACCAGGATTTTGGGTCCGAGCCTTTGAGGGGGCTTGGTTATTCCGTACTCCGGGTGGTGCCTCCACAGTTGGGTTGGTAGGACCTCCAGCCCGGTCACTTCTCCGGGTTCTCGGAGGAGAAGGTTGTTTCACTGGCAGCGGAGGTGGCGACGTTTTTGCGTGGCCGTCCTCTAGGCCTACATGGTGGAACATGAACATCCCATGGAGGCGAAGGTGGGGCTTGAGCTGTCTGCGCTTCAGCAGCTAGTCTGGCTAGCTCTTCGTTGTGCTTCTTCGCCTCTGCCAACTGCTTTCGCAGTTAACGATTCTCGAGCTCCACTATTGGGACATATCGTTCAAGATTATAGTACATGTCCTCATCGTCCCTCGGGGCAGGTGGTCCCCGAGAGTCGGATGAACTATTCCTCTCACCAGGGTCCGAATTCACCATAGGCTGCTTTCCAGGATGTCGGGGGTAGTCAGCTTCATCTAAAATTTCCTCCTTAGGAACATTGGGATCATTTGTGGCCATTGTTGATTCAGGAGGCTCTTGACTGAACAGACTCACGCACGTACTGTTTAATGGCCTCTTAATGAAAGCACCAAACTATTGACGCCGTTTTTTGTCAACTTAAATAGTAGAGCAATTAAACAATGAAATATTGGCGCAAATGAATAAAGAGGAAAAATAGAGGATTTTTACATGGTTCAGCAGTTAACTCTGCCTAGTCCACGAGTCTATGTTATTAAGACTTGGGAGTTTTCTGGAAACTTTTCAGAGAAGAGTTGCCTAGAGTTTTCTCTCCAGAAATCAGAAATCGGTCCCTTACTAATGGTGTTTCGCTCTCTATTTATAGAGGAAGTTATCAGAATTCATTCCCACATATTCGGGAAGATATTCTATAAATCAATTAAGATAATGCTATTTAATCCATTATTTCCTTTATTCATGGAAACGTCCCATGAAGATTGGGATCAGATAACAGATTAAATGATATCCCTTAAATATTGAGATTTCTCAATAATAAATATGTTCACACGTAAGTAATTATCCCAAATGATTCATCAAATCTTCGAGGTCAGCAATTGGCATTGAACTTGCCGAGACCAAGAGTCAATCACGAACTCGTCACCTAGCTTCGCGCTATGCTCGGAACAAGTGGACGCTGACGATGCTGTTACACCCGAGCTTGTACTTCCTGAGCTTGAGACATCTCGCCTAAAAGCATCAAGGAAAAATATGTACAAGTGTCATTCCATGGCCATTGCGAGCTCAGAGCACACTCGAGGCCACACATCCTCGAGGTCGTTGTTTACTTCAAAGAGGTCCGATGGTTGGATCATATGATGACCGCATATGTTTCGAGCTCACACCTGACGAGCCCAGTTTTCGAGGTTATAACTTCTTATCTCGAAATCTGGGTGTAACATTAGTAAATAAAAAATAAAAAAAACTGTACTAACAAAATATTCATACCAACAAAAATACAAATAAAGTTACTAACATTTTGGTAAAAATTTCACTAAACCTTTGAAAACTACTTCCTCGGCAACGATGCCAAAATTTGTTTAACACCCCAAATGTGACTACCACTAAGCGGTAGTTGGAGTAAAATCGGGCGGTCGATCCACAAGGAGGTAACCTAAAACCAAACGATAATAGAAAATAACACAAAAAATTAGTAACAAGAAATAAATAAAAATGGAAATGAAAAAAGATTTGAGATTTTGGTGTTGTCTTTTTATTGAAATGATAAAATGAGATAAGTGAAATAAAAATAAGGTGTAATCAAGAGTTTGAGAAATGGAAAGGTTTCAAGAATCATCCATATGCTTGTTTAGTTACTTAGTTACTTGATTCACAAAAATACACAAGTAAATAGTTCACATCCCAACATTTACTTGAAAAATCTAACATTAAAGTCCATATTATTTTCTAACAAAAGTCCATTTGAGTTATAAAGTTCTTTACTTTAAAAGCACAATGTTAATCTTATGAAAAATATAAAAATGAAAAAATACCCAAGGGCAATAATGTAATAGAATATTAGACATAAAATTATGTATCAATATTATTTTTACTAATTAGAAGCACATAGAAAGAACATGACTAATCCTATATACTATTAGCACAAGTAAATAAAGATAACAAAATAGAGATGAGGATGAAAGAACATAAATAACTCAAATACATTATATTAGGAACATAGTAAATCAAAGCAGCAAAATAACATCACTAGCATATGAAATCATCCCTAACATTCCTAGGAAGATTAGGCCATTATGCTCATGATTCTCACAAAATTCTAAGAAGAAAATATGAGAAGAAAGTGAGTAGAAATTTTGTTATAGTTTATTTACTCTCCAAATTACCTATCCATGTGAAAGAAAGAGTCCCTATTTATAGGGAGAGAAAAGGGCTAAAAAAAAATAAAACAACAAATGGGGTTACACAACAAATCTGAAATATTAATAATAAAATATGATTTTGAAAAATCAAATATTAACCTAGTTATTTTGGTGAATGGTCAATTTGATCTTTTTCTAAAACACCAAAAAGAATGAGCTTTGAAGCTCAAAATAGAAATGTGCAAGGCCCAACACCCACAAAATATGGGCTAAATGTGGTTGGTGGCAGCTGGACCATTGACCCAGCCATGGCCAATGGAGAGGCACCACGTGGGCATGGCTGGCTGGGAGAGGAGAGGGGCAGTAGCTGGGCCTTCGGATTGGGTCGGTTCTTTGGGCTGCTGGAGAAGCTGGGTGAGGCGCGGGTTAGAGGCGGGTCGATGACTCAGGCCGCTCGCGGGTCAGAGGCTGTTGGAGGAGCTCGCGGACAGCTGGCACGCAAAGAGGGTGCCACTTGGTGCGTGGGCAGTGGCAGCTTGCTGGGCTTGGGCCAAATGGGCCTGGGCTTCTCCTTCGGGTTGGGCCCCTTTGTTTTAAAAAAAATGCCATTTTCTGTTCTTTTTTTTCCAGATTTAATTGTTTTCTTTTCTCTTCATTTCAAAGTGCCAAAATACAACTTTAATTCCTACAAAATAACAATAAATTAAGTCATAATCAAATATTTTCATTTATAAAATAAATCATATTAATTCCATAAAAATATTAATTAAAACTTAATTTATTTTAACTATTAAAATCAATAAATGTGTATTTTTCACCACTAATCAGTTTGCTTAGACTAAGTGTTTGCCTTAGAAACTATTATGGTAAGTTCTAACGTGTTTCTCTCGACTATTAGAACTCTGCCGAAGATGTTGCTCTTAAGGTCTGCACGCACTAACGATAATGCCACCAGCACCGCCAACAAGACACTCGAGAACCCTCCAGTCCGAAGAAGAGGAAGATCTGCTTCCACTACTATTGCTAATAGGAACGCACCACCTCTAGTTGACAACAACACTGAAGTTATCCAATTACGACGACAAGTTGAAGAACTACAGCGGTAAAAACAGCCTTAAGCACCCCCGCCAGAGCAGAATGGATGATATCCAAAAGACGGCTATTCAAATGGAGGATATCCGTATGGGGGACGAATGATGGAAAAATTTTCACCCTATCCAGCTCAGTACATGGAGCCATTCTATGAGCGTTTCTGAAAGCAGCACACTCTAAATTTTGAAGGGACAACCGACCCCTTTGAGGCTGAGGAGAGGCTTAGGAATGTAGAGCCAATTCTGACGCACATGAACCTCAACAACGCGGATCGCATATCCTGCATTTCATCTCTACTGAAGAAGAACGCTAAGATCTGGTGGGATCTGGCGCATCAGTCTCACGATATCACCACCATGAATTGGGGATAGATTTGTGGAGCTATTTTGCAAGAAGTACTACAATTCGGCAGTCATAGCTACAAGGGTGGAAGAATTTGCTAGCCTGAAATAAGGAAATTTTTCAGTAGTCGAGTACGCTCGGTAGTTTGATTGGCTAGCAAAGTTCGCACTAGAGTTAGTCCCGAAAGACTACTTGCGGGTAACCAAGTTTTCCAAAGGGCTTAAACTAAAGATCACTTTAGGGGTTAAGATGGCAAACCCCAAAACCACTTCTTATGCCATTGTCCTGGAAATGGCTATAGAGGTGGAAATGCTCCAGGGAAATGTTAGCAAGGAGGAGGTGAGCAAGTCAGACCCCAAGAAGCAAAATCAAACTCAGAATGGTCGAAACTACAACAACCAACATAACAATAATGGACAGAAAAGGAAGTATCCCGATAATAAGCAGATCTATGCTGACAAAAGAGCATGGACTAACAACGACAATAACAAGTCGGGTTTTGTGGAATACCCGCAGTGCTCCAAGTGCCAGAAAATACATGTTGGGTAGTGTCGTGCAAACAACAAGGGTTGCTACAAGTGTGGTCAGGAAGGTCATCTGAAAAGAGAATGTCTGCAGCTTAAAGCAGAAGAGAAGAAAGATAACAAGATGGTTCTAGCCAGAGTCTTCGCTTTGACCCAGGGAGAAGCCAAAACTAGTAAAAAGGTGGTCACAAGTCATCTTCCTATCCTCGATAATATATGTTCAGTATTGTTTGATTCGGGAGCAACACACTCGTGTATCTCGTTAGGAATGATAGAGAAACTAGACAAACCTTGTGAAAGATTTAGAAAGAGGTTTGTTACGAAACTACGTTTGGGTGAAATCATTCTATCATCACGGATAATACGAGGAGTAATGATCAAGTTCAAGGACACGGAGCTAGAAGGAGACTTGATAGAGCTAAAGATCAAGGAGTTTGACGTAATACTAGGCATGGATTGGCTAGCAAGACATGGCGCAATCATCGACTGTCGACGCAAGCAAGTGACGTTCAAAACCCCAGAGGGTCAGAAACTGTGTTTTATGGGTAAGGTTTCAGGACTACGGACACCACTTGTCTCATCTCTCAAGGCCCAGAGGATGATAGAGAAAGGATGTCACACATTCATAGGAAGCATCACAAATGTTGCACAGAAAACACCATTAAAGGTTGGAGATGTCCGCATTATAAATGAATTTCCAGAGATATTTCCTGATGACTTACTAGGGTTACCCCCTAACTAGGAAATTGACTTCACAATCGAACTAGTACCATGAACTGAGCCTATCTTGAAGGCACCATACCGGATGGAACCTATCGAACTCAAAGAGTTAAAAGCACAGTTACAAGAGCTCTTAGACTTGGGATTTATCAGACCAAGTCATTCGCCATGGGGGGCACCGGTTCTATTTGTGAAGAAGAAGGATGGAAGCATGCAGACGTGTATCGATTACCGCGAGTTGAACATGGTGACAATTAAAAACAAGTACCCACTACCCCGAGTCAATGACTTATTTGATCAACTCCAATTTCAAACATTGTTCTACAGTTTGGTTATCACCAACTCAAGGTAAAGGTAGAAGATATACCAAAGATGACTTTTAGGACTCAATACGAACATTACAGTTCCTACTTATGTCTTTTGGTCTTACCAACGCTCCAACCTAATTTATGGACTTAATGAACCGGGTCTTCAAGGATTACCTAGACAAATTTGTTGTGGTATTCATTGACGATATATTGGTGTACTCCAAGGACGAATTCGAGCATGAGGAACACTTAAGACTGACCATGTTGCGACTAAAGGAGCACCAACTTTATGCAAGTTCAAGAAATGCGAATTTTGGCTATCACAAGAGTCGTTCCTCAGGCATTTAGTATCCAAGGATGGAGTCGCAGTAGACCCAACTAAGGTAGAGGCTGTGAAGGATTGGCCAAGACCTAAGAATGCGTCAGAGGTTAGACATTTTCTCGAGCTGATAGGCTATTACTGGAGGTTTGTGGAAGACTTTTCTAAGATATCCACTCCACTTACCAACCTGACCCAAAAACAGCAAAAGTTCAATTAGACGAATAAATGTCTGGAAAGCTTCCAGTTGCTCAAAGACAAATTGTGTTCAGCACTAGTGCTTTGCGTACCGACACCCAACGACAAGTTTGTAGTATTCTGTGATGTATCCAAGCAAGGGTTGGGTTGTGTGCTGATGCAAAATGACAAGGTTATAGCCTACGCCTTAAGACAACTGAAGGAATATGAGCAATGCTATCCAACACATGATATGGAGTTGGCAGCGGTGGTTTTCGTACTAAAAATTTGGCGCCACTATCTATATGGAGAACTGTGTGAGATTTATACGGACCATAAAAGCTTAAAATATTTCTTCACGCAAAAGGAGCTCAACATGAGGCAGCGCAGGTGGTTGGAACTAGTAAAGGACTATGACTGCAAAATCCTATACCACCCAGGAAAGGTAAATGTTGTTGCAGATGCATTAATTTGGAGGAATTGTGGAAGTCTAACAACATTATCCAGAATTTAGAAGCTACTACAGCAAGAGCTGATTAATGTTAGGATAGAAATAGTCATGGGTCAACTGGCTAACTTGTCCATCCAGTCAAGTTTACTAGAGGATACACGGATCGGGCAAGGGCATGATGACATGCTACTACCGCATATAGCTGTAGTCAAAGAAGGCAAGACTATGGAGTTCTCTATATCAGGACATGGGTTCTTGAAATATAAAGTTCGGGTATACTTGTCGAATGACCACGATATTAAGATGAAGATATTGGAGGAGGCACACACTACCCTATACTCAGTTCATCGGGGGTCCACCAAGATGACTCACGACCTTAAGTCATTATATTGGTTGTCGGGAATGAAGAAAGGAATAGCAGAGTATGTGTTTAAATGCCTAACATGCCAGCAAGTAAAGGCAGAACATCGACGACTCACAGGCTTGTTACAACCGCTTAGTGTTCCGGAATGGAAGTGGGAAGACATAGCCATGGACTTTGTGACAGGACTACCACACACAAGCAAGTAGCACAACTTAGCTTGGGTCATGGTGGATTGACTCACAAAGTCAGCTCACTTCCTGCTTGTCAAGACTACGTACACTGCGGACCATTACGCATACATCTATGTTCGAGAAATTGTACGACTCCATGGAATCCCTAAGACCATAGTATCCAATAGAGGTTCGATGTTCACATCAAGATTTTGGGGAAGCTTGTAGCAAGCCATGGGTACCAAACTAAGTCTCAGTATGGAATTTCATCCTCAGACCGACCAATAGTCTGAGCATACCATACAAATTTTAGAAGATATGTTACGCGCTTATGTACTGGACTTCGGAGGATCATGGAGTAACTATTTGCCACTTATATAATTCTCCTACAATAACAACTACCAGGCAGCAATTGGTATGGCGCCCTATGAACTACTTTACGGAAGGAAATGTCAGTCGCCAATACATTGGGACGAGGTAGGAGAAAGACAACTGCTTGGACCCAAGGCTGTTAGAGAGGCTCAAGACATAGTGGAGCTAATTAGAAAGCATATGCTCATTGCTCAGAGTCGACAAAAGAGTTATCCGGATACCAAGAGGCGAGATGTGGAATTCAAGGTCGAAGATCAAGTCTTCTTAAGGATATCTTCAATGAAAGAAGTGAAGCAGTTCGGGAAGAAAGGCAAACTTAGTCCCCAGTACATGGGTCCTTTTGAGATATTGGACAAGGTGGGACCAATAGCGTATAGATTAGCCCTACCGCCAGCTCTAGCAGACAACCACAATGTGTTTCACATCTCGATGTTGCATAGATATGTGTCAGACTCGTCCCACGTACTTAGGTATGATACGTTAATATTCCAGAAAGACTTAAGTTATGAGGAACAATCAGTTCGCATCCTGGAGAAGAGGGTGAAGGATTTATGGTCGAAGAGTATTCCGATAGTCAAGGTCTTATGGAGTAATATCATAGAACGAGATGCAACGTGGGAATTGGAGGAAGACATCCAAGCACGGTATCTAGAATCGTATGGTAAGTAAATTTTGAGGATGAAATTCTTTTAAGTAGGGGAGAATTGTAGTGCCTCGAAATTTTACTTAGTTAGATAATATTATCTTATGTTGTAGTAATTTTAATTTTCGTGATATTGGTCCAAGTCGGGAATTATTTGGAAACTCGTAGAGCTAGTTATGAATTTTATAAGTTTAGCCTATAGTTTAGAAATATTAATTTTATCATAAGTTTTAATTATTGTAGTTGGCCCTAGAAATATTATTATTATAGCCTAAGATTTAAATAGAATAATTAAGAGTGTGACAATTGTCACATGTATATTTAGTAAGGATTTTAGATGAATAAAATAATCAAGGATAAGACTAGGAAGTCTAGAACCTTTCCTCAGATGCTAGGATCTCGTATTAATCAGTCAAAGTGGTTTAAACGGCTTTAAGTGTGCTTAAAACGTGCAAAAACATGGTTTAGTACATAAGCATAAGCCGATATATCGCAGCTATAGGGGGCGATATATCGTCTATGCTAATACGGAAAAAGACGTTGACTTTGCAAGATTGAAACCACGGGGCCTCGACAAATCAGGACAGACGATAAATCGGTTGTGTGTGCCACTTTTGAATTTCTATGGAATCTGAAGTTAGAATCGAACCTCAACAGCTTGGAATTGTTCTTAAAAGATTTTTTATTGAGTTATGGGCATTTGTTTAGCGGAAAGTGCAATTTTTATTCATTTTAATGGGAGTTAGTTTCACTTTTTGAACCCTATAAAGGGGACCCTTCACTCAGTCATTTGCGTCATTTTTCAAATACTTCTCACAGCCTCCAAGCTGCCATTTTAGTTCTAGAGAGAAACACTAGGGTTTTGGGGTTTAAAGCTTTCAAATCTAAGCTTTTCTAAACACTTGGGAAGTAAGCTATAGTGTGATTTCGGTGTTTGTGGTATAGATTGAAGCTCTAGCTATCTAAGGTACTCTTAATCCTCAGATCTAGTCTATTTCTATTCTTTTTATTCTTTTCTTTTAATCAAAATCCTAACTCGTCATATTGGCTTTTGGTTAGGTACTCGTTTTCCTTGAAACTTAAGATTTTTGGTAAGTCTTTATTCCGATGGTTTTGATCTTCTCTTCATCTTCTTTTCTCTAGGAAACTTACCGAGGATGACATTGTTATTTTTTAGTCTTTTGAATTATGTCTTTAAATTTTCCGCACTTAGTACTTTAAATATTTTAATTTTAATTAAAGATTTTGTCCTCTTTATTATTTTCTGTTGAACAATGGGATCCGTATTTTCTTTTGGATTTTCTATGTACTAATAATAAAGTTCGATTATTTATGTATATATCCATAAGATAGTAGTTATGTATTAGTAGTTTTTAAAGGTCCGAGGTCTTTAAATTAGTCGAGTCTTTACAGTTAATTCAGAATAACGGGAAATGTGGCAAGAGACATTATTTCCTTTGAGGGCGTTAGAGTGCAAAGATTTAGCAACGTGTAGTTTGGTCTTTTTTCCAAGCTTGGAGTGACTTAGTCACTTGGAACCTCTCAGAACAAAGGAACACTTAGAAACAGAACTCACTTGTCTCTCTCCCTCACATTCTCTCTCTCTCTCTCTCTCTCTCTCCCTCTCTATGTTGGTTTGGGTTTGAAGAGGAAACTTGTGGAATTTAAGGCTTGGAAGCTTGAAGTTAGGTGCTAGGAATTGGTTAACAACATCCTAGGGTCGTTCTTATCAGTTAAGGTAATGTTTGCCACATTTTAATTCTGAGTTTTTGAAGTTTTAGTGTGTTCTTGAGTTCTATAACTCAAGGGTTGAATTTTGGGTTTTATTGATGTTTTGGCTTGGATTTTAGGGTTTATTAGTTGTTTGTGACACTTGGAAATGCTTGTGGGATATAGTTTTGGTTTGGGGCTGTGATGAATTTGCAGGGTTTTGGCTTGGGGAAATCGTTGGAAAACTGGGTTTGCAAGGTCGGGCCGCGACCCTCACGAACCCAGATGCCAGGGCGGTTCCTTGAACTGCCATCGCGTCGTGGCGCGTGTTCAGAGAAAAAGAAGGTTGGGCTCTCTTACTTGAGGAGAGCCGCGATGCCTATGAGGGGCGTCGCGACTCAAATTGGAAATTTTGGGCAAGTTAGGTTTTGGGTGGCGGGAACTCAAACCTAAGGGCTCGGGAAGGATTCTAGTACCTAGTTTAGTAGAATTCAAGGTCCCAGAGACTAGGACTCGGTTTGTATGTCTTTATTTACTTGATATTGATGGATATCGTTTATTATGGTTGTGACTAGGGTACCACTAGGGCTCAGGACGGGAACGTGCACGGAGGTCATTGTTAATTAACTCGTGCTTGGACCAGAGGTAAGAAAACTGCAACCCAATACATGATATATGTGATTAGGTCTTGACCTTGTTGTTAAATATAGATATGATTAGGGCTCAGTCTTCTATGAATGAGCATGATTATGATTATGCATGTGATTGCTTGATTAAGCATGCGTGAATACTCTGTATGTGGATAATTGTTAAATGATGTATGCATGTTTGCATTATCTGATGAAAAAGCATTGACATATAACTCAAGGACGATAGTAGCGCGCTAAGAGTTGGTCAAAATCATTGAATTATAAGTCAAGGGCGGCAATAGCGCGATGAGTGTTGGTCGATATGGTTAGGCCTAATCAAGAGAGTGATATACGCTTAACTGACCTTATGTTCGTTGGAAAATTAAAGCGCCAGGTACGCTGGGCCCTAAGGTTGGTTATACAGAGGATATGGCAATGGGCACCGGGGTGATTCCATAGTCCCATATCCTAGGGCACTGGGCCTCGGTATGACTTATTAGTCATTTATTTAGAGCAACAGGCCCCAATGTGACGCTACAGTCACTTATCTGAATAGATTACATGCATGAGTAGGGTTATTACTGCTAGGCGTGCTTATTATGACTCTATGATATGTTATTAACTGCTTATGATCATATTTAAGTTTTCTTACCGAGACTTGGCTCACGGGTGCTTTGTGGTGCAGGTAAGGGGAAAGGGAAGCTGGAAAAACCATGAGTTGGAGAGCTTCGGTGGCAATGTGTACATATGCAGCTGCTCGACCACCACGGCAGGAGTTTCTTAGAGGAAATAGGGTCAAACCCTATTTTTCCACTTAGGTCAGGTGGTTGTAACTTTTGAGTTGTAATTAGCCTTTTAAACATTATTTTGAGATCTCATGTATGAATGTAAACATTTTTAATAAAATGGTTGTTCCTTTTGACCAAATTTTTTAACCCTAAATCGTTAATCATGTTTAGTTACATATGTTATGACCAAAATGACTCGTTTAGAGAGTACACCACTATTTAAACGCACACAATGTAACCGTTTTGACTATTTAGGGCGTTACAAAATCATGTCTCCAACAAGCATATCACTAATGACTTTGATCAATTCAAATAAAAAATGTGTAACATCAAATCTACACATTATTGGGTGATATCTGGGAGTTACAAATTTGTCACTCATTTTGTAACTCCAAAATATGCTGCATTTTGGCACACATATGTGTCTAAGTTATAACTCTCAATTTTATGTTACAAGGTATGACAAATCACATTTTTGTGACAATTCACATTTTGTCACATTATTTAATATAATATTATATTATATGAAATAATATAACATATACATATTTTCTTATTTTGCCATTTATTTTTTTAATGATAAATTATTTATTTTAATGGCTCTAGCCATTAATTCATTATTATATATATACACACAATATTTTGTTGGCTAAAAAAAATTAAATAATTAAAATTTGATCAAATAAACTTTTTCAATTCATAGTTTTAATTTATAATTTTTTAATATTTTAATACATTGAAATTCATAGGGTATTTTTTTAAAAAGAAAATTATAAAAAATATTTAATTTCAAAACTAAAATACATCATATATTTATATGTAAAAAATATGTATATAGTGAATTCTTGGTTTAACAATATTTTATTTTTATTAAATTATAAACAATGTTTTGGTTTTTTTTTGATATATTTTTATCATTCATTTAGAATATATGACATTGTTTATTTATTTAAAATTTATATGAAAATAACAAAAATAAATTAACATATTTTTCTAAATAAAACAAAGTAAATGTGCATTGCACGTTACTTTTGTCTAGTATCTTTATATATTATAAATGTGAGTTTAACATAAATTGTTCTTCTCCATTAGATTTAACATTTTTTTTAATTGTTTTCTAACATCGTTAGTTTTAAAGTCATCCAAATAAGGTCAATAAATTGAAAAAAAATCATCTAAATAAGGTTATTAAATTGAAAAAAATAGTGATAAATGAATAATAATTTCTCATCACATAATTAAATTACTCTATCAATTATATTTTCAAAACTATAATTGAAAAATATTTATGTGCTTATATTTAATATTTATTCTTTTATTAATTATTTATTTTGTCATTTAACTTATTTTGTTTATCCAAAAATATGTGATAGTTAAATAAGACATAAATATACATATTTTCTTATTTTGCTCTTTAATTTTTTTAATGAGAAATTACTTATTTTAGTTCCTCTAGCCATTAATTAAATAATATATATATTTATATATAGCTTTTTGTTGGCTTTAAAAAAATTTAAATTAAATAATTAAAATTTGATCCAATATACTATTTAAATTCATAGTTTTACTTTATAATTGTAAAAAGCCATAGTCTAATACTTTGTAGAATATTTGCGTGTTCATAAGCTTATAGAAAGAAAGCCACTTACTATAAAAATTCCAGTAGGGTCTTGCTAAAACATGCAAGTTGGACCCAATAGTTTAAAAGAAAATAATAGTTTTCATGCAACGTTATAAAAATAATTAAAATTCAAGTCTCACTGATAAGTTCTGAAAATTAAAAATAAACATAACATTATTATTTAGAAAATGGCGTTAAACTGATCGTTTTCTCGTCCATATGATGCCCCCACGCCATACACACCCTGACGATAGAACTCCCCACATGTATTAACTACATATGCCTTGGGCGAGACCTATATGAGATTCATACTCTTGAATCCAAAAATATATAACCTCCTAACAAGTTTCTCATCAAGCCATCATAACAATAGTGCAACACATTCACAATATCCTTACCCAAAACACCAATCCACATTCAGCCATGATCTCTCCAAAATGACAATAACCATAGATTGAGGGAGGAAATCCAATACCTCTCTTGATAGAAATCAAGAACCCAAACTAGAATCACCACCTTGCTCAAACCCTAGGGGTTTTGTCAAAAATCCACATGAAGAAGAAGAACACCAACAACACAAAAAACTCTAATCAAAATACTAGAATCAAAAGAAGGGAAATCATAAAACATAAACATAAAGAGACATACCCTAGGATTGATCCCTTCTTCTTCTTCTTCTTTTTCTTTTTCTTCTTTTTCTTCTTCTTCTTCTTCTTCTTCTTCTTCTTATTCTTCTTATCTTTCTCTCCTTCTCTCTCTCTCTCTAGGCTGACGACATCACCATGCAAAATGGCTCTCTTCTTTTCTCTCTTCCCTTTTATTTTAACCTATGAAAATAATAGCCTAATAAAAATAAATGGGTAAGTTTCCTATTCCTAATTTTATATTAATTTTGTTTATTATAATTTACCAAATAAATGGATTTTTCAATTAATCTAAAAGAAGGAAAATATACCAATTTATCTAGCCACCATCAATGTGCATTATCAATTTCCACATAAAATAGGAAC
Source organism: Humulus lupulus (assembly GCF_963169125.1). Classification (NCBI taxonomy): domain Eukaryota; kingdom Viridiplantae; phylum Streptophyta; class Magnoliopsida; order Rosales; family Cannabaceae; genus Humulus; species Humulus lupulus. Next base: position 232,056,992 of record NC_084794.1, read on the forward strand.
ACTTCCTTAGCTTTCCCACTATGCTTCCCACACCACTTCTCCCTTCCTATTCTTTATTTTTTTTAATTTTTTTTAATTAAATAATCTAAATAAATCTAATAAAAGGAAACTAAAAGGTGTGTAGAAAATTCTACACATGTGCACCATGCAACCACACACATGCACACACTCAATAACTAGGGTGCATCACTACCTACCATACACCTTAGTGCATTCAACCAAAACTCAAATTATTCACATTTTAAAATAAATAAATAAATAATTCATAACACTTAACCATTTAATAAAACAAAGCACAAAATTTAATAACTAAAAAAAAATTTGGTGCGCTACAATATACCATCCTTACCAAATAATTCAGGGTATCTTTCTCTCATGTCTTCCTCCAACTCCCATGTTGCTTCTCGTTCCATACTATTCTTCCACATGACCTTAACTAGTGGAATTCTTTTGGATCTCAGTTCCTTGATTCCCTTTTCAATAACGCGCTCAGGCTGTTCATCATAACTCAGGTCCTGCTTCAGCTGTAACAACTCGTAACTCAACACATGAGAGGGATTTGACACATACTTAGGCAACATCAAGATGTGGAAGACGTTGTGCATTTCGGCTAGTGCTGGGGGCAATGCCAAACAGTAAGCACCTTGTCCTACTCTGTCCAAAATCTCAAATGGACCTATATATCTGGGGCTTAACTTCCCTTTCTTTCCAAAACGCATAACACCCTTCATCGGCGAGAATTTCAAGAAAACAAACTCGCCCACTGAAAACTCGATGTCCCTTCTCTTAAGGTCAACGTAGCTCTTTTGCCTACTCTCCACGGTAAGCATCCTTTGGCGAATCTTCTCGATCGCCTCACTAGCTTCCCTAACTGCCTTAGGGTCTAAAATTTGTTTCTCCCCAACTTCATCCCAGTGTAAAGGAGATCTACACTTACGCCCATAAAGCATCTCATAGGGAGCCATCCAAATAGTAAATTGGTAACTGTTATTATAAGAGAACTCCATTAGGGGTAAGTATCGGTTCCAAGACTCTGAAAAGTCCGAAGCACAACACCTCAACATGTCCTCTAGAATTTGTACAGTCCTCTCAGACTGCCCATCGGTCTGAGGATGAAATGCGGTGCTAAACTTTAGCCTTGATCCCATAGCTCTTTGTAGTCCCTTCCAAAAGTTCGATGTGAATACTAACCCTCGATTAGAAATTATCGACTTTGGCACCCCATGAAGTCTCACTATCTCACTTACATATAATTCTGTGTATTGGTCCGCTGAGTATGTGGTCTTAACTAGCAGGAAATGGGCGGGCTTAGTGAGCCTATCCACTATTACCCACATAGAATCATGCTTCTTGGTGGTTCTGGGTAACCTTACCACAAAATCCATTGCTATATCCTCCCATTTCCATTCAGGAACGTAGAGCGGTTGAAGTAACCCTGCTGGCCTTTGGTGTTCTGCTTTTACTTGCTGGCATGTCAAACATCTAGCAAAAAACTCAGCAATATCCCTCTTCATTCCATGCCACCAATATAATGCCTTAAGGTCTTGGTACATCTTCATGGACCCAGGGTGTAAGGAATAGGGTGTTGTGTGCACTTCTTTCATAATAGTTTCCTTAATCTCAACATTTTCAGGCACACAAATCCTATCCTTGTATCTCAACAATCCACCATTGGATATTGTGAAATCACTGCTACCACCTTCGTGTACAAAAGCCTCTTGCTTCATTAGGGCTTCATCCACTTTCTGTCCTTCTCGAATTTGTTCTAGTAGGGAGGATTGTAACGTAAGGTTCGCTAGGCTTCCTGTCACAAGTTCGATGCCTGCATTTATGATCTCTTTCTGAAGAGGCATCTCTATTGTATATAGTGCTGAGACATTCCCATGTCCCCGCCTACTCAATGCATCTGCAACCACATTGACCTTGCCTGGGTGGTATAGAATCTCACAATCGTAGTCCTTTACTAATTCCAACTACCTTCGCTGTCTCATATTCAGTTCCTTTTGCGTGAAGAAGTACTTCATACTTTTGTGGTCAGTGTATATCTCGCACTTGTCCCATATAAGTCATGTCTCCATATCTTCAGTGCGAATACCACTACTGCCAACTCAAGATCATGAGTGGGATATCGTTGCTCATAATCCTTAAGTTGTCTGGAAGCATAAGCTACCACCTTCCCATCTTACATCAACACACATTCTAAGCCACTCTTTGATGCGTCACAATACACCACAAATTTCCCGCCCTCAGTGGGAGCACAAAGGATAGGTGTAGAAATCAACTTATCATTCATGGTCTGAAAGCTTTCTTCACATTTCTTTGTCAATGAAAACTTCTGATGTTTGCGGGTTAAGTTGGTCAATGGTGTGGAGATCTTTGAGAAACCCTCGACAAACTTCCTATAGTAACCCCCCAACCCTAAGAAGCTTCGAACTTCTGAGGCATTCTTTGGCTAGGGCCAATCTCTAATGGCCTCGATCTTTGATGGGTCTACTGCTATTCCATTATTGGACACTATATGCCCTATGAAAGTTACCTCTTCCAACCAAAACTCACACTTAGAGAACTTAGCGTATAACTGATGTTCTCGCAGTCTTTTCGGAGTCAACCTCAAATGCTCCTCGTGCTCCTCATTGGTCTTCGAGTAAATAAGGATATCATCTATGAACACTACCACAAACTTGTGCAAATAGTCCTTAAATAACCTGTTCATCATGTCCATAAATGCTGCTGGGGCATTAGTGAGTTCAATAGACATCACTATGAACTCATAGTGCCCGTAGCGAGTTCTAAAAGCCATTTTTGAAATGTCGCCCTCTTCTACTTTCAACTAATGGTACTCAGATCACAGATCAATCTTTGAGAATACTGCTGCCCCTTACAATTGATCAAAAAGGTCATCTATCCTAGGCAAAGAATATTTTTTCTTAATGGTGACCTTATTGAGTTCTCGGTAATCGATGCACATTCTCATGCTCTCGTCCTTCTTTTTCACAAATAAGACTAGTGCTCCCCATGGAAAATGGCTAGGTCTTATGAACCCCTTGTCCAACAACTCCTGTAGCTGGTTCTTAAGTTCCTTCAATTCCGCAGGTGCCATTCGATAGGGTGCTTTATAAATCGGTGTTGTTTCTGGTGCAAGGTCATTCACAAACTCAATTTCTCTGTCCGGGGGTAATCTTGGTAATTCCTTGGGAAACACCTCTGGGAACTCATAAACAATATGCATATTTTCTGGTTTTAGTTCTGACTTCTTGGATTTATCCACCACATTAGTCAAAAATGCCGAACAACTATGTTGCATCATATTCCATGCTTCCAGTGCAGATATTATGGGCGTCTGAAAACCCGCTACTTCTCCTCTAAAGGAAAATACCTCTCCTTCTTTTGGTCTGAACTCCACAGTCTTCTTTTGACAGTCTATTGTCGCCTCATGTTTGGATAACCAATCCATGCCAAGTATGACATCATAATCTGGTATACTTAGTTCTATAAGGTCTGCTGGGCACTCCCCGCCCTATATTGTTACAGGCGTTGACGGTAACCACCTAGTTGATAACATCATGTCTCCTGATGGAAACATTGTACTAAAGCTATGCTTAAATAGTTTGCAAGGCATACTCAACTTATCAATCACATTTATGGAAACATAAGAGTGAGTCGCTCCAGAATCAATGAGGACTCTACACATCATACCAGATATAGGGAGCTGACCTGTGACTACGGTGTTGCTGTTGGCTGCTTCATTCTGAGTTAAGGAAAAAACCCGTGTTGGCACCAGATTGCTGTTACTATTCTGTCCTGCCTTCCATTGTGGGCAATTCTTCCTCAGATGCCCTGCCTAACTGCACTTAAAACATTTATTGGTGCTAGCTTGGCATTCTCCTGGGTGTCTTTTCAAGCATTTAGGACAGATAGGGTGCTCTACTTGGTTGCCTTGATGATTCCCACGGTTCCGGTCATTAAAGCGATTGTTGCCGTTGTTGGGGTTCTGAGTGTTGTGACTGTTGTTATTCGTGGTCGGGGGTCTTGGTTTCATATCAGTACCATTGTTTTGCCCTTCATTAGCTTTCCTTTTGTTACCCTCCTTGAAGCCGTTATTTCGGTAGTTCTCCCTTCTGGAAGAATTATCCTTCCATATCCGATCATCCAAATATTCTGCTTCAAGTGCTCTATCAAGTACTTCTGCATAACTGACCACTTCAGCATTGGTCATCATAACATCCCTATCGATCATCAACTTAAGTCCCCTTACGAACCTTTGGACTCACAGAGTTTCAGTTGGCACAACTTCAGGAGAAAATTTTGCCAACCTATCAAACTTTTGTGCATAATCAGTGACAGATAGGTTTCCTTGTACCAGGGTTACAAACTCATCTACCTTGGTTGCTAGCATGGCCGCACTGTAATACTTCTTGCTAAAAGCCTGGACGAATTCTGCCCAAGTCATGGTATTCAAGTCACGGGTCTGTTTAATTACATCGCACCATATCTGTGCATCCATCTTGAGTAAATAAACCGCACAGAAGACTCTCTAGCGATCAATTTACTCCATATGATCGAAGATGGCCTCGACAGATCTTAACCAATCCTCTCCCACTATTGGATCGAATTTCCCTTCAAAGGTTGGTGGGGCTTGTTTTCTGAAACGTTCATACACCGGTTCAAACCCATAAGTTACCAGCAGTGGTGCAGGTGGTGGTGTTGGCAGCTTAGGTTGCACTACTGGCACTTGAGGCACTTGGGGTGTTTGGGGCGTTTGCGGTGCTTTCCTAGCATGTGACAATTCCTTATCTCTCAGCCTCAATCGTTCTCTCAACCTTGCTACTTCTACGGCCAGGTTCACAGATGGTGCTACTGGAGCTGCATGTTGAACTGATGACATTTCTATTTCAGGTGTTGTCGTGGTTTTACACGTTGTGGAGACACCCTTTCCTCGACCTCCTCCTCTTCCCTTGCCTCCTCTTCCTCTAGTTGACATTATGAGATTCTAAGGCATCAAAAGAAAATCATAAGGAAGGAAAATTTGCATAATGGTTTGATAGATATTTGCAAAATCATACATTCAAACCACATCATTTAGAGTTTGCAAAAATATTAAACCATAGCAATCAAAGTGTTCAAATTATTCAAAAAATTTGAACAAAATCACAAAGTGTTTAATGACCAAAACATAAATCTTTTAAGGTCTTAAAATATCCCATCTTATTTATTAGCGTTTCATGGAACGATTTACGCGACGGACTCTAGTCCTCAACTGTGGCCTCGTCCCCTGAGCTGTAATCAAAGACGTCTTCTGGGATGTGAAAGTAGCTGGGAGCACTCGCCATTATCCTCATCCTAGCAGTCACACATGGTATAGCTCGAGTTACGTCCTCAATTACCAAGGCTCCTTCCACATCCTGTAGTCTCCAAAAGCTCCTCTATCTCTTCGTCATCTGTCTTCACCAACACCAGCTCCAGACGACTAAAATTGTAGTTGTCTATAAGATCGTAGATTACGTATTCCATGGTACTAAACTCTAGGTCATCTTGAATGACGTCGTGCCATGCTCTGTCCAACTGGAGAAGGGCCTCAGAGTACATTGACAGTGCTTCTCTCAACACCCAATATTGCTCTCTGGGCCAAAGCAAAGCTCCTCTTTTGTTCATGTTCCCTTGGATACGATCACAAACCACCGTTGTTGTTTTTAATATCGCAATATGCCAATCGTAGGGATCCTCCTCAAGCTGGACCTTGGGTATTGCGAGGATCTCCTTGAGTAGTTGTTTCTTAGTAGTTTTCAAAATGAGAGGCATTTTACTATATTGCAGTTACGAAACTATAAAATTAAATAAAACAGAAACAAGTAATAGCACATAAAACAAATACTTATGACGCGGTGATGTGAGATTTTCCCGTCTTTAGCGTGTATGGGGAGGGTCCTTAGAAACATGGACGACTGTCTCTGATACCATTTGTAAAATGCCCTAGTCTAATATTTTGTAGAATATTTGTGTGTTCATAAGTTTATAGAAGGAAAGCCACTTATTATAAAAAATACAGTGGGGCCTTGCTAAAACATGCAAGTTGGGCTCAATAGTTTAAAAGAAAATAATAGTTTTCATGCAACGTTATAAAAATAATTAAAGTTAAAGTTCCACTGATAAGTTTTGAAAATTAAAAATAAACATAACATTATTCTTTAGAAATTGGTGTTAAATTGATCGTTTTCTCGTCCATAGGATGCCCCCACGCCATACACACCCTGACGATAGAACTCCCCACATGTATTATCTACATATGCCTTGGGCGAGACCTATATGAGATTCATACTCTTTAATCCAAAAATATATAACCACCTAACATGTTTCTCATCAAGCCATCATAACAATAGTGCAACACATTCACAATATTCTTACCCAAAACACCAATCCACATTCAGCCATGATCTTTCCTCTCTTGATAGAAATCAAGAACCCAAACTAGAATCACCACCTTGCTCAAACCCTAGGGTTTTTTTTTTTTTTCCGAAAATCCACATGAAGAAGAAGAACACCAACAACACAAACAACTCTTATCAAAATACTAGAATCAAAAGCAGGGAAATCATAAAACATAAAGATGCATACCCTAGGATTGATCCCTTCTTTTTCTTCTTTTTCTCCTTCTTCTTCTCTTTCTCTCATTCTCTCTCTAGAACTCGCCTCTCTCTCTCTCTCCTTCTCTCTAGGCCGACGGCACCACCATGCAAAATGGCTCTCTTCTTTTCTCTCTTCTCTTTTATTCTAACCTATGAAAATAATAGCCTAATAAAAATAAATGGGTAAGTTTCCTATTCCTAATTTTCTATTAATTTTGTTTATTCTAATTTACCAAATAAATGGATTTTTCAATTAATCTAAAAGATGGAAAATATACCAATTTATCTAGCCACCATCAATGTGCATTATCAATTTCCACATAAAATAGGAAACACTTCCTTAGCTTCCCCACTATGCTTCCCATGCCACTTCTCCCTTCCTATGTTTTCTTTGTTTATTTTTTAATTAAATAATCTAAATAAATCTAATAAAATGAAACTAAAAAGTGTGTAGAAAATTCTACACATGCGCACCATGCAACCATGCACATGCATACACTCAATAAATAGGGTGCATCACTACCTACCATGATCCTTAGTGCATTCAACCAAAACTCAAATTATTCACACTTTAAAATAAATAAATAACAATTAAAAATTAAATTCACAAAATTCTACCAAACAATTCTAACAATTAATTTTAACAAATAAATAAATAATTCACAACACTTAACAATTTAATAAAACAAAGCACAAAATTTAATAACTAAAAAAAAATCTGGTGCGCTACAAGAAGTTTTTAATATTTTATTATATTGAAATTCATAAATATATTTTCTAAAAGAAAATTAAAAAAAATATTTAATTTAAAAACTAGAATGCACCATAATTTTATATATAAAAAGTGTGTATCTAATGAATTCTTGGTTTAACAATTTTTTATTTTTTATATTTTTAAAAAATGATCTTTTTTAAAAAAAAAAACTATAGACAATGTTTCCGTTTATTTTTTTAAAAAAAATATGTTTATGTCATTCTTGTTTAATATATGACATTGTTTATATATTTAAAATTTATATGACAATTAAAAAAATATAATAAAAATGAATTAATATATTTTCTAAATAAAATTAAGTAAACGTGCATTGCACATTTTTTTTTTACATAATACCAATTTTAAATATGAGTTTAACAAAAATTGTTGTTTTCCATTAGGTTTAACACTTTTTTTTATTGTTTCTAACACCATTAGTCTTTAAGTCATCTAAATAAGGTAAATAAATTGAAAAAAATAAAAGTTGTGAATGAGTCATTATAATTTCTTATCACATATTTTAAAATTTCATATTAAAGTATTTAAATTACTTTATCAATTATGTTTTCAAAATTATAACCGAAAAATATTTACGTGCTTAAATTTATTGTTTTCTTTCTTTATTAATTATTTATTTTGTCATTTAACATATTTTGTATATCTAAATATATATGTAATGTGAAATAAGACATAAATATACATATTTTTTTTATTTTTCCATTAAGTTTAATTTTTAATGAGAAACTACTTATTTTAATTTCTCTAGCCATTAATTAAATAATATATATGTATATATAATTTTTGTTGACCTTAAATTTTTTAAATTAAATAATTAAAATTTGATCAAATAAATTTTTAAATTCATAGTTTTTGTTATACCCAGATTTCGAGCTATGATTAATATGACCTCGAAAGGTGGATTCGCAACAAATGAATTTGTAAGGTTTAAAGTATGCTCCAGGATTGAGTATCGAGCCTGCAAGACTCGATATGACCTCGAATGTGGCGACCTCGAAACCTCTACGATCTCGAAAGGTAGCTCCCTTGAGGTGTCTATCCTCAAGGATGATTTCAGATCAAGGGCTTCGAGCTTGATACGCGTTCGACCTCAAAGCCATGTGATCTCGGGAGATGTCGTTAGCTCGGACGATGACGTGAAACCTGGGAGGCTAAAGCCTTAGAGATACGTGATAACCACCTTGAATATCTACAAGTGTTATAAATACGAGATGTAATCCTCATTTATTACTATAAATCCCCTAGAATCGTGGGATATTATTTGGTCAGTTATACGTCCCCTGGTCTTCAGGGGACGTTTCCTTTTATATCTGATTATAGGCATTTAAAGCCATTTATTTTATTTACACAAAAAGAGTAACTACCCAAAATATGTGAGATAGTATTCTGCATCCTTCTCTATAAATAGAGAAGCCATGCACCATTGTAAAGGACCGAAATTCTGAGTCTTGAGAGAAAACTCTGAAGAATTCATGCTGAAGAATTTTCAGAGATAATCTTGAGTTTAATAACATAGACTCGTGGACTAAGCAGATTTAACTGCTGAACCACGTAAAAATTACGTGTTTGTGTAGTTTTATTTCAATTGGCCATTATCAATTATTGTTTATGTGCTCTTCTTTCACTGTTTGACGAAAAATGGCGTCAACAGTTTTAATTTAATTTATAATTTTTTAATATTTTATTATCTTGAAATTTATAAGTATTTTTTTCTAAAGAAAATTAGAAAAAAAATTATATAATTTTATAACTAGAATGCACCAACACTTTAAATATAAAAAGTTTGTATCTAATGGATTCTTGGTTTAATGACTTTTTATTTATTTTTAAACTATAGACAATGTTTTGGTTTAATTATGTTTTAATATGTTTATGTCATTCTTTTATAATATATGACAATGTTTATTTATTTGAAATTTATATGACAATTAAAAAATATATAAAATAAATTAATAATTTTTTTTAAATAAAACTAAGTAAATGTGCATTGCATATTGTTTTTACCCATTATATATAAATAAGGAGCTTAGGAGTGTTTTCTATTTTTGGTACTTGGAGAAATTATAACCTAGTTTTTTTTTTGTGTGTGATAACGTACATGATAGTTATAGTAGGCATCCCACAAATTTTTCAAAAATTTGGAATAATTTACAGTGCCGAAATTAGAGTTTAAACATTTCATTTTCCACTCATATAAAAAACATTAAGTATGTGTGCAACTGACTGTTTAAATTCTAATTTTGACACTGTAAATTATTCAACATTTCTAAAAAATTAGCAGGGTGTCTATTATAACTACAATGTACGTTATCATAAAAAAAATAGATTATAATTTTTTTAAGCACCAAAATTTTAAAAAATACCCCTACGGTAGGGGCAAAATTAATGCCCCTACCTAGGAAAATTCTTATATAATTTTTTTTTCATATATTAAAACATGTTTCTATTTATAATTATTCCTCATTATTAGGCGTTGATTTGTAAATCATTTTACAAAAAATAAGTTGTGTATCTTATTAAAATTTTGGGAATTAAACCTTTTAAATAATATTTCTTTTTTATATAATTATAAATTTTTAATAAAATCTCAAACATAAATGTATATCAATGTAATTAAAATATATGAATTTTTTCATAAATACACTTTTTTTCTTACTTTTTACCGTCTCTAATTTTGTTTTTTCGATTTTCGAAGTTTTTTAGTTACAAAAGTATAGTGTCAAAAAATAAACTAAACATCAACCCACTATAATACAATCTAAAAAAAAAACTAAAAATTCAATTAGACATCTACTCAATATATCAACCCATAATAAACCAAAATATAACAACAACAAAAATCTGGAAAAAATTAATATTGCATATTAAACACATGTAAAAAATAAATGAAAACACACCTCAAAACTACTTAACATATGCACAAAATAAATTAAAAAATAACTAAAAATAAATCAGGAAAAAACTACACTAATAATTTATCTAAATTAAACCAAAAATAAAAAATAAAATACTGAAAGTACCTCAGAATAATTATATATATATATATATATTTATATATGTATACTAAAAATAAACCACAAAATTAGAAAAACGCAATCACGAAAATATCACAAAACAACACATATAGTTTAATTAATGTTAACAAAAAAACTATAAATCAAGCCAACATATTCTTAATATAAACTAAAAATATATACAAAGTATACCAAAAGTATACTTAAACGAAACTTAAATCCATTGTATATTAAAACGTACCGCTTAAAATATACCTCTAAACAATTACACATATACTCAAAAATAAACAAAAAAATCAACTTGAAAAAAATACCAAAATATATATATATATATATATAGATATATAAAAGGTATACCAAAATATAAACTAAAAATATACCCAATATACAACTCAAAATAAATAAAAATATATTAAATTAGAAATTAACTAGACATCAACTCAATACATACTAAAATGTGTTGAAAATATGCTTAAAATATATCTAAAACAACTAAACATATAATTAAAATAAACTAAAAAAATCACTAAAAATCAACTAGAAAAATATTACCAAAATACACAAATGTACCAAAAATATGTCAAACATATACTAATAATAAAATAAAATAAAAATACTAAAAATCAAGCTAAAATTATTTTACAATATAATACGAAAATTATTAATTTGTTATCTATAATTTTGCTTTTACTAATAATATTAAAAATACTCATATAACAATAACTTTAATGATTACAGTAGTATTATAAATTGGTCATGCATGTGTTTTACATATTGTTGTGTGATAGAGAACCTCTAACGGGTGATTCACTCTACACTTTAAATGTAAGAACGTCCTAATCTATTTACTTTGTATAACGTCGCTCAACTCATATTTATTAGGAAAAAAATAATTATTTTAGAGAAAGTGTTTAGTGGGGCCTTGATAAAACATGCAATTTGGGCCCAAAGATTTTAAAATAAAAATGTAGTTTCTTTATGCAGTCTTTTAAAATAATATAAAATAAACATTTTAAGTTCTATTGGCGTAAATAAAACATAAACCATAACGTATAAGTTCATAATCTTTCGTGGCGCTCATCTTGATCGTTAACCGCTTAGGACACCCCGCGTCATACATGCCTAGACATCGGAACTTCCCACATCACTGTGCGTGCCAAGGAGAAACTCTATTGCCTGCCTGAAAGGGAGAAAGTAAGGGGGTGAGCTAAAAGCCAGTAAGAAAGTACAAATAAATACAACAATTTTAAGAAAGACAAGAAAAACTACATACTAGTGTAAAACTCATAGCATAACCATATCATATTCATTTCATAGTCATATTGTATCATATTCATATTCATAATCATATCATATTCATAATCATAATCATACTTCATGTGAGCATGACACCCTTATTGTCCATGTCACATCGTGAGGTAACCAGCAAAAGCATAAACCGGTAAGACTTCCTCTATGAGGTAAACAGGAACTCTGGTCCCAAATAACCTTGGCGCGTCCGCCCTATGAGTTACGTCATATTCTTAGTAACTCTTGTATTGTGTCGCGTTCAGCACGCTAACAACCTACTACTTTTTCATACATCATACAAGCAAACATAGCAACAATCCACAACATAACATAATAATCCATACATTTCATAACACTTTAGTTTACCATAACTTATACTTTCCATAACACTAAAACTTTTGCAACACAATAGTTCATACCTTTCATAACATAATTCATAGAAAAATTATAGCTAACTTCCTTACCTCAAGTCCAAGCAAAAATAAAGTGTGGGGTACTTCACAACAAGCCTATAATCACAATCAAACGTTCGTCTTAAAATCATGTAAAACTAAGCATGCTAAACAAACATACCTCACGTGTTTATGAGTCGTGCACACGTGGCACAAGTTGCACCACAACTCTATTCATACAACAACATCACATAAAATCATAAAAGAATAATGCCAATTCTACGTAGTAATTCTCAATATTATTTCAAATCAGGAACCATGGATTTGATTAAATAACGTATGTTTGAGCGTAAAAGTAAACTTGCATGTAACATGCATACGTGGGACAGTTCTTAAAACCAGCGTTGAAGTTGATAGATTTCACATGTTCATTTTACTGCCACTTTCTTAAAAATTCAACAAAAATTAGTTTACCGATTATTAATATTATCATATTACCTCCTGAAGTCATAAGATTTTATTGTAGATTTTATTTCGCAAAATTATTTATTTAATTAATACCTAAGTCACATTTGTTTTAAAATAACAAAATCTCAATTATTATTTTTAATAAAGATAAAATATAAAAAAATTTCTATTTTTCATAAAATAATTAATTTAACATAAGTAATTAATTCATAATAATAATAAATATATTTATACCCATTTTCTTTATCAATGTTTCTAATTTAATAAATAGAATAAGTAATAATTTAACTTTTTAACAATTTAAGACTTTGAGGTCACCACATTTTACATATAAATCATAAATTTTAAAATAAGTTGGAAAATCCAATCTATACTCCCATTTACTTAAATAAATTTCTTATTCCCATTTTCAAAAAGTTTTACTTAATTAATTTTTTTCAAATAATACTAATAAATAAAAAAAAAACTACATTAATAAGAATGAGAAATTACATTTTAAAAGTGTGGGAAAAATGCATTTTTCATATATAAGGTCTAAGGTCTAAATTAATCAATCATATATTTTATATCTTTTATTTTAAAAGAGACTTTTGCCATGAACTTAAAAATTTCAGCAAGCATTATATTACATTAATTTTAAGGCATGAGTTTCAAAACATATTTTTACTATCCTTTTAATTAAAAACAATCTTCCATAATACTAATCAAAATTTCAGCAAGCAATATATATTCATAACTCAAAATTTTCTATTAAAACATTTAACAAATTAGTCTAATATGCTTGGCAAAAGAGTCACAACATGTACATGTTTTAAAATAAAATAAACCTTAAGCATTGTTGGGTTCCAAATTCACAACTTTTAAAATTAAAGTTTCAGCAAATGTTATTTTAAAGGTGCAAGAACACATATATAAAAATAATACATTTTCTCACTTTAACTTATAACATGAACTCAAAACATAATTTATTCTCTTTTAAACCATTTTTCCATTTAACGCTCTAAAACAATAAAAATTAGCAAGCCTAAAATCACTTAATATTTAAAAAATTCTCATAATTAAATAAAACCACTACTACAATTTTGGACATCAACCATCAGTCATGAGAGGTCGGTTCTGCTTAAACTGACTTAACATATGTTCATAAGTCGGTTTATAAATAACCGACTTATCATGTATATCAAAGGTAAGCATGGGAAGTCGGTTGCGCGGGAATCGACCTACCATGTGGACATGGTAGGTCGGTTCTGTGTGAACCGACCTCCCATGCTTGTAGAAGACATAATATGTCGGTTCATGCAAAACCGACCTACCATGTTGTCATGGTAGGTCAGTTCTGTGTAGACCAACCTACCATGTCTGTAAAGAACGCCCTAGACTAATACTTACAAAATATTTGCATAACATAGCTTATAAAAGAATACCATCCATTATTAAAGTCTCAGGGGGACTTATTTAAAATCATGCAAGTTGGCGCCATAAGTTTAAAATAAAACATAGGTTTTTATGCAAAGTTCAAAGAAAACCAATTAAGTTAAATAACAGAGTCCCACTGATAATTTAGGAAAAAGTCCCTTAAAACAAAACATAATTTAAATGGCGTTCTACGTTGATCGTTTTATCGTCCATAGGATTGCCCCACGCCATACACCCCATGATGAAGAACTCCTCACGTCACCACGCGTGCCATAGAGAAATCCTATTTTCTTGTACTTCCTTACTGGGCTTTTAGCTCACCATTTGTAAAGAACGCCCTAGACTAATACTTACAAAATATTCGCATAACATAGCTTATAAAAGAATACCATCCATTATTAAAGTCTCAGGGGGACTTATTTAAAATCATGCAAGTTGGCGCCATAAGTTTAAAATAAAACATAGGTTTTTATGCAAAGTTCAAAGAAAACTAATTAAGTTAAATAACAGAGTCCCACTGATAATTTAGGAAAAAGTCCCTTAAAACAAAACATAATTTAAATGGCGTTCTACGTTGATCGTTTTATCGTCCATAGGATTGCCCCACGCCATACACCCCATGATGAAGAACTCCTCACGTCACCACGCGTGCCATAGAGAAATCCTATTTGCTACCTGGAAGGAAAGTAAGGGGGTGAGCTAAAAGCCCAGTAAGGAAGTACAAGCAAATAAGCAAGTAAGAAAACAACAAACAACCAAACACTAACGTTCATCTAAAACATCATGGTCTATCATAACATAATCGTAACATTTCATCATATCATAACATAAATGTGACATATCAACATATCATAACATAAATGTGACATATCATCATATCATAACATAAAAGTGACATATCATCAGATCATAACATAAATGTGACATATCATCATATCACAAACATAAATGTGACATATCATCAGATCATAACATAAATGTGACATATCATCAGATCATAACATAAATGTGACATATCATCATATCACAAACATACAGCATACATGATGAGCATGGAACGCTAGTTGTCCATGTCACCCTATGAGGTAAACAGGAGATCACTGGTCCTTGAATAACCTCGGCGCGTCCGCCCTAGGAGTCACGTCTCAATGTCCTTAGTAACTCGTTCGATGTATCTGACATCGTAATCTGTTTGATGTATCTAACATCGTAATCTGTTTGATGTGAGCTACGTCTCAATGTCCTTAGTAACTCGTTCGATGTATCTTGTTATACCCAGATTTCGAGCCGTAGCAAATATGACCTCGAAAGCTGAGTTCGCATTAAATGGTCTCGTGAGGGTTAAGGGTATGCTCTACGATTGTAAATCGGAGCCTGCAAAGTATGGTACAGACCTCGAATATGGTGACCTCGAAATGATCTCGATCTCGAAGGATAGCTCTGTGAGCCCCTCATCTTCAGAAGCAACTTCGGAGCAGGGATCTCGAGCTCGATATGCCATCTCGAAAGAAATGTCAGCTCGGGAAGTGTCAGCGGCTCGCACAATGACGTGAAGCCTTGGAGATACGCAATGACTACCTTGAATATCTACAAGTGTTGTAGATATGGGATATGATCCTCATTTATTGATGTAAATCCCCAAAAATCGTGGGATATTATTTAGTCAGTTATGCGTTTCCTGATCTTTGGGGAACGTTTCCTTCTATATCTGATTATTGGCATTTAAGGCTATTTATTTTTATTCACAAAAGAGTAACTACCCAAAATATGTGGGATAGTATTCTGCATCATTCTTTATAAATAGAGAAGTGATGCACCATTGTAAAGGACCGATTTTCTGATTCTTGAGAGAAAACTCTGGAGAATTCATGCTAAAGGATTGTTCAGAGATAATCTTGAGATTAATAACAGAGACTCGTGGACTAGGCAGATTTAACTGCTGAACCACGTAAAAACCGCGTGTCTGACTCGTTTGTTTGTTTTAGCCATTGTCTTAAATTGTTTACGTGCTCTCTTCTTTTATCTGTTGGCGAAAAACGGCGTCAACAGTTTGGTGCTTTCATTGAGAGCCTCAAGCATCCATCCCTGAGAGATTCATGGCTACAAACAATCAGAACACTCCTGAAGAAAATTACCCAAGGCGTCCTGGAAAACAGCCAATGGAGAACCCGGACGCTGATGAAAGGAGTGGGTCCTCTGATTCCCGGGGACCACCTCCACAACCAAGGGATGCGGACATGTACTATAACCCTGAGCGTTATGTCCCTATTGTAGAATTGGAGAATCGGCAGCTGAAACAACTGCTGGCAGATGCCAACAAACGTAACGAGGAGTTGACTAGGATAGCCGCGGAGGCGCAGGTGGCTCAGCCCCCACCTCCGCGTGAAGACCGAGCCCCTCCTCCAAGGGACGTGCACGTTCCTCCCCGGAAGCCCCGTGGACGTCCACGAAAAAATGCTAACACAAGGAGGCCAGCTCAGCCTCCAGCACCAACAGAGCCATCTGCTCCTTCTAGGCCTCAGAGGAGTACCCGAGCTCGGGTCCCGCCTAATCCACCTGTGGAAGTGCCTGCAGGAACTGAGAACAACCAAGCTCCTGTCGAGGCTCGGACTCAGGTTCCTGGTAGCGCACCAAACGCAACCGGCCCATCTCGGGCAAATTCTGGACCTTCCAGGCCGAGGCAAGGACGGCAACCACCGTCACCTATACGGTTTCCTCCGTCTCCCATAAGATATCCTTCACCTCCCCGCAGGAACACTCAACCTGGTCGAGATCAGGATCAAGGGCGTACAGGGGAGAGACAAGGAAACGGGGAGACGTTCCAGGGGCGGAAAGGCGCGCCATCCGAGAGAAGTCAGACGTCCCGATCTCGCACTCCAGTGACGAGGCGACGTAGAAAGGATCCACCACGAAATGACCGATCGATGAGTTTCACTAGCGATGAGTCCGGAGAAACAAGGTCTGTCAGTAAACACGACCGGGGTCGTAAAAATACTGGGAATCACAAGAGCCATCCCGACCTGCGCAATCACCTGAATCAGAGCAGGGGAAAGGGAGATCAGACAAACCCGGATCTTAGGAATCATCTGAATGGGCGTAGAGATCCCTCACGGAGACGCGAGCCTGGGATCGCGATTAATGACTATCAATTCCAAACACCGCCTAAGGACCCAGTACAAGAAAGGATCGATCAGCTCGAAAAAGCCTTTAGGCTTTTGAAGAATGAGCGAGGAAACGGTCGATATGAGGACTCTGATGAGGAGCTCGAGCCGTTTGCTCCCAATATTTCTAACACTCAGTTCCCCCAAGGGTTCCGGATTCCTCACGTCCCAGCGTTTGAAGGAAAAACCGACCCATGCAGCCATCTGAGTACATTCAACACTATTATGAGAGCTAGTAACGTGGGTTACGAGCTCAGATGTATGTTGTTTCCAACATCATTGGCCGGGCCTGCCAAGAGTTGGTTCGAGAAGTACAAGAGACATTCTATAACTTCGTGGGATCAATTGTCTAGAGACTTCAAGAAGCAGTTCCGGGCTATGGTGGGAGTCAGACCCGAAGCATCCACTTTGACTAACGTCCGACAACAACCAGGCGAAACACTAAAGAGCTACCTGACAAGATTTAATCTAGAGGTCGCCCGAGCTCGTGACGTGGATGACAGCGGGCACTTGATGGCCATCCGAGCTGGTGTTTTACCCGGGAGTGCACTTTGGGATGACATACAAGGGAAACCGGTGAGGTCGATAACCGAGTTTAACAGACGGGCGCAGAAATTTGTTAATGTAGAGGAAGCGAGGTCAACACTCAAAGCGACCTCGCAGACCGAAACTACAACGATAAACATTAACTCCGCCTCAACCTCGGTTGACCCTCTAGTTACACAGCCTGCCTCGGAGAATCCTTCCAAGAGAAAAAAAAGCGAGGGAAATAATCCCGAGGCTGATGGAGGAAAGAAGAAAAAAGGAGAAAGATATTTTTCCGTATATAAAGTGCATACCGAGCTCAACGAGTCCCGGGAAAACATATACCTGGCTAATGAAAACCAGGTCCCCTTCAGGCGACCGGATCCTATGAGGAATCAAAAGTCCAAGAGGGACTCCAGCAAGTATTGTCGATTTCATAGGGACACCGGCCACACAACTGATGAGTGCCGACAGCTGAAGGACGAGATCGAAGGATTGATCTCGAGAGGTTATTTCCGGCAGTATGTCAAAAACCAGAATACTGGACAGGCTACTGCCAGCCAGAGAGTAGCCGCGCTTTCGGCAACACAGAATAATAACTCCCGATCTCGGGATGAGGATAGGCCTCCACCGATAGATGGAGAGGACGTAATAACCATCTCGGGAGGTCCTCATCTCGCAGGAGGGGGCAGAAATGCTCAAAAACGATATGTGAATGAGCTGAAGACAGGGGACGGGTCTCCATATGAACCCGAAACAAGGGCACCAAAAAGCCAAAGGGTTGAGACTCAGCCTATAACCTTCACCGAGGAGGATGCCTCTCACGTCCAGTTCCCTCATCATGATCCACTCGTCATCACCCTACAGCTTGCCAACAAAAGAGTGCGCCGAGTTCTCATAGACAATGGGAGCTCAGTTAACATTCTTTATAAAGCAACCCTAGAGAAAATGGGGCTCTCCCTTCGCGACCTGAGGGCTTGTGCAACCACTTTGTACGGCTTTTCTGGAGAAGGAACCGCCTGTATGGGGTCCATTGAACTCCCTGTGACCTTGGGAGACTATCCAGTCTCGGTGACCAAGATGATGGAGTTCGTGGTAGTAGAGTTACCATCTGCCTACAATGTATTGCTCGGGAGACCCGCCCTGGTCGGGCTGGGGGCAATTTCATCTGTAAGGCATCTAGCCCTTAAGTTCCCAACTCCAAGCGGGGTCGGAACATTGAAAGGAGATCAACTGGCAGGAAGGGAGTGCTACAGCATTTCCTTAAGGGGAAAGAAACAAACAAGCGCGCAAGCGCTTGTTTTCATACAGTATAAAGACGGGACAGTTCTAAAAATTGACGAGGAGATCGATCCAAGGATTGAAGAGAAGATTGACCTCCAACCTTTGGAGGAGCTCGAAGAGGTTCAGCTCGATGAATCTAGTCCCTCGAAAAAGGTGAAGGTCGGGAAACACCTCCTAGACGAATCAAAATAGCAATTAATTTTCTTTCTGAAGAAAAACCAGGATGTCTTCGCGTGGTCCCACTCTGACATGGTGGGAATAAGTCCTAATGTAGCGAGCCACGCATTGAATATAGACAAAAGCTTTCCTCCGAAGCAGCAAAAGCGAAGGCAGCTGGATGAAGACAGAAAGAAAGCACTAAAGGAGGAGGTGGACAGGCTGAAAGCAAATAATTTTATAAGGGACGCTTTTTACCCTGATTGGGTGGCCAATACAGTGTTGGTCCCGAAACCCAATGGGACATGGAGGACGTGCATTGACTACTCAGACCTCAACAAGGCCTGCCCGAAAGACTGTTTTCCCCTACCGAGAATTGATCAGCTCGTGGATGCCACGGCGGGGCATGGTCTGATGTCATTCATGGATGCCTATTCTGGATATAACTAGATTCCCATGCATGCCCCCGACCAAGAGCATACAAGCTTCATTACGGATAAAGGGCTCTACTGCTACAATGTCATGCCATTCGGACTCAAGAATGCCGGAGCCACGTACCAGCGGCTCGTAAACATGATGTTCTCAGAGCAAATAGGGAACAACATGGAAGTTTATGTTGACGACATGCTCGTAAAGTCTCAACTTAACAAGAACCATGTTGATGACCTCGAAGAGTGCTTTGGCGTGCTCAGAAAGTACAACATGAAGTTGAATCCTCAGAAGTGCACTTTTGGGGTGTCTTCAGGGAAATTTCTGGGTTTCATTGTCAACTCTCGTGGAATCGAGGCTAATCCCGATAAAATAAAGGCCTTGATCGATATGCCTTCACCTCGGAAGCATAAAGATGTTCAAAGCTTGACTGGCAGGATGGCAGCTCTGGGCAGGTTCATTTCGAAGTCAACGGACCGCGGTCTCCCGTTCTTCAACTTATTGAAAGGAAGTAAAAAGTTCGAATGGACAGACGAGTGCGAGCTAGCCTTTCAAGAGCTAAAAAGGCACTTAGCCGAACCACCTATCCTATCGAAACCTGAGACGGGAGAAGTACTGTTCTTATATCTCTCAACAACTGAACACGCGATAAGCGCGGTGCTCGTCCGAGAGGAAGAGAGAATACAGAAACCCGTCTACTACATCAGTAAAAGATTACTGGGGGCAGAGTCAAGGTATCCACTGATGGAGAAACTCGCCCTCAGTCTGATCCACTCATCTCGAAAGCTCCGCCCTTACTTTCAGGCACATCCTATCCATGTACTGACAGATCAACCATTAAGGCAAGTCTTGTCCAAACCAGAGGCATCTGGTCGACTCCTTAAGTGGGCTGTTGAGCTCGGACAATTCGAGATCACCTACCATCCGAGAACAACCATTAAGGCACAAGCGTTGGCAGATTTTATAGTAGAGTGCACCGGTACAGCCGACGACAAAGTAACAACCACGGCCCACGAGCTGTGGAAACTTTACGTCGACGAGTCGTCAAATGAAAATGGAGCGGGGGCAGGAGTTATTCTGATCACCCCTGCAGGGAGCAAATTTCACTCTGCATTAAGGTTCGGCTTTAAAGCATCTAATAATGAAGCTGAGTACGAGGCTTTACTGGCGGGACTACGAATAGCAAAGGAACTCAAGGCCAGAGCTATACATTGCTAGAGCGACTCTCAGCTCGTAGTTAATCAAATCTTGGGAGAGTATCAGGCTCGTGGCACAAAAATGGCAGCTTATCTGGAGAAGGCAAAGTATGCATTGGAGTTTTTTGAGTTTTATGTAATCGAACAAGTTCCCCGAGAACAAAACTCAAATGCAGATGCCTTAGCTCGGCTCGCCACTTCCACTGAAAATGAGGAGCTGAATGTTGTACCCATAGAACATCTGTCAGCACCCAGCATTACTGAGTCAGACAAGGAAGATGTGTGCATGATCGAGACAGAACCGACCTGGATGAGCCCGATCGTTGAATACCTCGAAAATGGAATTCTTCCCAAAGATCGAAGTCAGGCTCGGAAACTAATGTATCAACTTCCTCGTTACACCATCCTGGATGGAAGGCTATAAAGAAGAGGGTATTCCATGCCATTGCTCAGATGCGTGACTCCCCCCGAGGCAAAGAAGATTATTAGAGAAGTTCATGAAGGGTTTTGCGGAGATCATACCGGGGGGCATAGCCTATCCAAGAAAATTATACGCCAAGGATATTTCTGGCCAACCATTAAAACGGATTATTTCGAGTTCGTGAAAAAATGCGACAAGTGCCAGAGATTCGCCACGATACCCCGAGCTCCAC
This sequence comes from Humulus lupulus, assembly GCF_963169125.1. NCBI lineage: Eukaryota > Viridiplantae > Streptophyta > Magnoliopsida > Rosales > Cannabaceae > Humulus > Humulus lupulus. The sequence goes on from NC_084794.1 coordinate 232,078,371, forward strand.
CTTCCGAACTAACCATGTTGACGTCCCCATGGCCTTTTGCGGTATGGGGCATCGACCTCATAGGCTCACTCCCAACTGGCAAAGGAGGAGTAAAGTATGCTGTGGTCGCGGTTGATTACTTCACAAAATGGACGGAGGCTGAACCATTGGCGACCATAACTTCGAAGAAGATCCTGGATTTCGTGGTAAAGAACATCGTATGCCGATATGGAGTGCCAAGAAAGATTGTGTCTGACAACGGAACCCAGTTTGATTGCGACTTATTTTCCAACTTTTGTAACAAGAACGGTATAATAAAGAGCTTTTCGTCAGTAGCTCACCCTCAGGCGAACGGTCAGGTCGAAGCCGTTAATAAAACTCTCAAGAGTTCCTTGAAGAAAAAGTTGGAAGAAGCAAAGGGACGATGGCCTGAGGAATTACCCCAAGTCCTTTGGGGATATAGAACTACAGCTCGGACATCAACTGGGCATACCCCGTTTTCTCTAGCATACGGCTGCGAGGCAATGTTTCCCATTGAGGTCGAAATTCCGACAATTCGAACTCAGATTTACGACCAAAATTCCAATCATATTCAGCTCGAAGAAACCCTAGACTTGATCGAAGAAAAAAGGGAAGAGGCTCAGCTGAAAAATGCTGCTTACCAGCAACGGACCACGAGATATTTCAATAAGAGGGTTCGAGACCGAAAGTTCGGAGTGGGAGACCTGATTTTGAGACGAGTATTCTTAGCAACCCGAGATCCAGCAGCAGGAGTACTCGGGCCAAACTGGGAAGGACCATACCAGATAGAATCAGTCATCCGCCCTGGCGTATACAAACTTGCAAGATTAGATGGGAGCCTCATACCACGAGCATGGAATGGTGAACACCTGAGACCATATTATCAATAGTGAAGGAAGTGTCGCCCGTAACCATGATTTTCTGTACTTAGTTTGTTTTTGAATTTCAAATAAAGGGTCTACTTTGTTTCACATGTAATTTATTTTTATTTTTGCAATCTCTCTTAATTTAATAACCTATGGTCACACTCATAGGATATTAAGGGGGCATCATTGGTATACATACACATACCTCCAGCTTAAGAAAAAAAAAAAAACAAAAAAACAAAAAAGTATTTGGATATAACCAAATACGCGAGCTTAGATAGTTCGGACTTAACCGAGCGAGCTTAGATATTTCGGACTTAACCGAGTTATCAAAAAACATAATATTTGGAAATAACCAAGTACACGGGCTTAGATAGTTCGGACATTACCGAACTACCAAAAACCAAAAACGTTTGGAGTTAACCAGATGTGCAAGCATAACAGGTTTGGAACAAACCAGCCAAATTATCGATCAATGATAAATGGGAGCCTAAACCCATCACGAAATATGTCGAGATCGAGGCTGGAACATCTTAAAATAGTTTCGAACTCATAACCTCGGAGCTAAGATACTAAGGATGAGGAAAAGTGACTAAAAGATTAACCAAATCATTCATATTACATGCCATATAAGTGCTTTTTAGTTCATGGTTAAAGTAATGTACGACCTTGATAAATAACGAGGTCGGAAACGGATAATTCGAATAAACTATGCATGAATGCATCGAATTTCGAGCCTAAATCTAAACTATGTTTGTATGAATTAAATAAACATAACTCATCAATGCAAGAAAAATGTAAAATATTTCGAGCCAAGAAATGTAAAGCATATAAAGAAATTGTGTCAGCCCTGTGGGCACAAATTTAAATAGTTACAAGAATGAGGGGACGCAGCCCCGATAGCTGATCTCTCCGAGAACGGATTTAAGAAAGAAGAGTATCCTTGGCCTTCGCAGCATCAATATCACCAGACCCTCCAGGACGAATAGCATGACTACCCTGCTGGGTCGCCTCTCGAGCAGCTGTACTTTCCAAAAGATGGGCATTCCACCGCTCAACATATGTGGCTTCGAGAGGACCCAGGAAGCTGGTGTCAAGATCGGCATTGTCGGCCCAAAGTTTGTACATGGCCTGATCGACCGCTTTCTCCCTCAGCTCCTTAGCCTCATCCAGGAGGCGGGTCTTCTCGCTCTCCAGGAAATCGAAGGTTGCAGACTTCTCCTCTTCGAGCTTGGCTTTGGCCTTCTCGAGCTCAGCGTTTGACTTTTCAAGCTCCTCGAGACGGGTCTTCAATCTTTCAATTTCAGACTTCTCCTCTTCGAGCTTGGCTTTGGCCTTCTCGAGCTCAGCGTTTGACTTTTCAAGCTCCTCGAGACGGGTCTTCAATCTTTCAATTTCAGACTTCGAGTCTTTGAGCTCGTCAATCATCTTCAGCTCGAGATCCTTCGACTTTTGAGCCAGATTTAAGCTCGTCTGCACCTCGTTGGTCAGCTTGTAGTTGAGTTGCGCTGAAACAACAAGGGCCTGAAACACAAAGAATGAATCAGAAATATAATCAGAGACATGAATACTCTAAGACATAAAGAGTGTTTGAGAAGGCTACCGCGGCGGAGAGCTCGATACTCTTCTCATAAAGAGTGTTGCAGTCCGAGGCCTTGCGCACGAGGTCCCAATGGTCGGCACCAAAGCCAGAAAAGCTCTGACCTACCCGAGAAAGGACGTCCGAGCTGAGAAGCGCCCCTTCTGCCCCAGCGGTGCCATCAAGTACATATTCCTCAGTATGAGTTCGGGCCGTTGGCAGCTGAACCGTCGAGGTAGAAGGTTTCTTCGGAGGCCGAGCAACTATTAACCGGGTATCGGTGGGAAGCTGAGAGATGGATGCAGTTGAGCCTGACCCATCGACCTGGGCGGTCGGCTCCTTGGAGGTGTCCGCAGTGATCTGGGCCGTGGGAGTCGTCTCGTGACGTTTAGGTACCTTGGACTGTCGATCGGGCCTCTTTGGTATCCTCGGGCGTTTGCTTTTCTGGGCGCCAGCTCCCCCATCACTAAAGAGCACGGCGTCGAGGTCGGGATTCATGGCACCTGCATAATGACAGTGAGTTAAACAAAGATAATAACTTTGGGAAAAGGTGTAAACCAGTTGAAGAAAAAACCTAACCGGAACTTTCCCCCGAGCTTGAGCTTGGGGACCATGAAATTCCCCCGTCTTCAGAAGAGGCGGGGGGAGGGCCTTCCCTATAAGTTGGTGATAACCTTGAAAGGTCCCTATAATCATTGGTCCCATACTGCACAGCTATCCCATTACACATCTCGTCCGTGGTATACATAGTGTCGTATTTCCCGAGCCCACTGTCAAACCTATGGACACAGTCATCTACCCAACTCCATATGTAGAAGTGGTATCTATCCTGTGGGCACGAGACTAGTCTATTGGGCCTGTGTTTTAATAAAGTGGGGGACCACATTCGCGAAGTAGGAAGGGTTTTACCTCCACCAGAGTCCGAGCTCGAGGCTTCATCATTGGCCTCGTTCCCCGACCGCGGACTTCTCGAGTGAATTGGGAGAGATGCTTTCCTTTCCCTCCTCGGGGGAAGGATGCCTGTGGGCAGAGGCACTTCCTCCCAGCGTTCGTATTTTTTACTGGACCAGTCAGAGGTTGACTGGCCCTGTCCCAACAAGCCACAAGCTCGAAGCTTGTCCTCATGTAACAGAAATGAAAGAGACCTCCTGCCATAAGGGAGTCGGAGCAGGCTCCCTCTGTGCTCCTTCATTGTCTCGTCGGGGGTGGGACGCTGAAAGTTAGCTGAAAGGCGAGATACACTTCAACTAAACATGGATACAAGGACTAAAGATTCGAGCTCAAAAATAGAAAGTAACGAGAATACTTACGAATTCGCCTAAACGAACGATGTCGAGACGGGAACAAACCGTCTGTCCAGAAAAAAGCCCTTTTGAAGTCAGGGGGATGGTTCGGAAGGTCTTCAAAGATTTTTGTCTCTTTGGGATAGCTCGAAAGATAGTAAAAACCATCTCCTCCCCGAGCTCCGGAGGGATTACTCTTCAAAAAAAAGAGGTATAAAATCTCTTGGGGTGAAGGTCCTATCCACCCCAGCTCGTGGAATAAGGACCTCAGGGCAGACAGCACCCTGTATGAGTTGGTGTTGAGTTGGAATGGAACCAACCCAACGAAATCGGTGAAATCTCTGAAAAAGGACTTCAGGGGCAGCAAAGCTCCTGCCTTTAGGTGTTCCTGGCTCCAGGCCGCGTACTTCACACTGGAATCACGGCCCCCAGGAGCGAAGCAGCTCCGTTCATGTCTTGTCGGAGCTCGGCAGTTCAGTGTGTCCAACGAGCTAAGGCCATGAAGGGCCAGGATGTCAGTTATCTGGTCGGAGGTGGTAACCGAGCTCTGGTAGAACTCGGCTTCAAACATCTCCCTCCTAGGCTGCGAAGACGAAGGCTCCGCCATTAAGGAAAACTGAAGTTCCCCCGGATGGTATGCTACCATGACTTTTAACGCGGGGTCGAGGGGAACTGGCCTAGGTCCGGGGTTCGGCTCCAGATAGATGGCTTCCCGAAGGACCCTTCTCTTCTTTTCGATGACCTCGTCAATCTGGCGGCGATAGTGGGCTCGGATGTCTTCTTGCTCGCGTGCGATCTCGTACTCTTTAATCCGACGCTGGTTCCGAACAAAGACCGATTCCGGGCTCGGAGATTTGGGCTCGTAAGGGATTGCTCGTAATGACCCCCACCGTCTTTCCAGATTCTGTGACATCTAACGAGAAAGAAAAAATGGTGAGGGCCATGCATGCAAGGATCACGAACTCGATAAGATAAGCTCGGATAACTAAGGGCAAGAAACTAAATATTAAGACCCTCACTAAAGAGTCAGAGCGCGTGTTCCACAGGGAAGAAAAAGAACGTGGATGATTTTTTGAAAATCCCGAAGTTCAAGGGAAAGAAAGGTGGCGGTTAGCCAGGAAAGGGCTTTTTCGGGTTTCGTGTAATTGTCAAGAATAAGGGTTTTTACCCGAAAACTTGGTGTACAAGAAACATAGCCTAAAATCTTCAAAATCCAGAAAGCCTAAAAACCTATCGGTTCAAACCCTCCTATCGCATCATGTTAATAACGTAAACTAACATACACAGCAAGCACAATATAAAAGGAACAACAAAAATGGCGTACTTACACAGTAATGGGGAGTGCAGCGAAATCGTCGAGTGGAGAAGAGGTTGCAGGAAAGAACTCACTGAGTCGTACAAACCAGGATTCTTTTGTTTCTTCGGCCTGGAAAACATGCAATGAGCATAAACTGTGGTAAGAGGTTTAGGGAGTGTTTCTTTTTTCTGGTCTGTGATGAGAAAATGTGAAGAAGACGAAGAGGGAGTCTTGCATAAATAGGTGGGAAAACTGAATTAATCAGGAACGTTGATTGAAATCCTCAACAGATCGAATGGAGGGGAGTCGATGATAAGATAGCGCCGAAAAGCTGTCAGACGAACGATCGTGGGCATGTTCCCAAAGTACTCAAGTACCTAAAGTGAGCAATACCCATCTGGCACGTGTCCGTTTTTAAGAGTGTGACGGTATGGTTCCCGAAAAGAGTAGTTCAAAAGTTTCCTTCTCTTAGGATTCGAACAAATACTTTTGAGGGGGCAAAATGTTATACCCAGATTTCGAGCCGTAGCAAATATGACCTCGAAAGCTGAGTTCGCATTAAATGGTCTCGTGAGGGTTAAGGGTATGCTCTACGATTGTAAATCGGAGCCTGCAAAGTATGGTACAGACCTCGAATATGGTGACCTCGAAATGATCTCGATCTCGAAGGATAGCTCTGTGAGCCCCTCATCTTCAGAAGCAACTTCGGAGCAGGGATCTCGAGCTCGATATGCCATCTCGAAAGAAATGTCAGCTCGGGAAGTGTCAGCGGCTCGCACAATGACGTGAAGCCTTGGAGATACGCAATGACTACCTTGAATATCTACAAGTGTTGTAGATATGGGATATGATCCTCATTTATTGATGTAAATCCCCAAAAATCGTGGGATATTATTTAGTCAGTTATGCGTTTCCTGATCTTTGGGGAACGTTTCCTTCTATATCTGATTATTGGCATTTAAGGCTATTTATTTTTATTCACAAAAGAGTAACTACCCAAAATATGTGGGATAGTATTCTGCATCATTCTCTATAAATAGAGAAGTGATGCACCATCGTAAAGGACCGATTTTCTGATTCTTGAGAGAAAACTCTGGAGAATTCATGCTAAAGGATTGTTCAGAGATAATCTTGAGATTAATAACAGAGACTCGTGGACTAGGCAGATTTAACTGCTGAACCACGTAAAAACCGCGTGTCTGACTCGTTTGTTTGTTTTAGCCATTGTCTTAAATTGTTTACGTGCTCTCTTCTTTTATCTGTTGGCGAAAAACGGCGTCAACATATCTGACATCGAAATCTGTTTGATGTATCTAACATCCATACACATATCACATTCAACAGATCATCACATTAAGGCATTCATAATTTCATAACAGTTCATTCATATAACAGTCTTACCATTCATAGCATAAAATCATAAAATCTATCTAACTTTCTTACCTCAGGTCCAAGCTAAGAATTTCACAATCTTTTCAACGAGCCTATATCACAATCAAAATAACGTTTCTTAGGTTCATAAAATTACTATTTTGCCCTTCCATACAACTCATGTGTGCATGGGCCATGCACTCATGATAACAGTTACACTAAAACATGCAATTATCGCCAAAAAGAATAATGCTCGTTCTACCCATTTTGCTAACATGATTGCTTTATAAAAATTACATATTTGAATAATAATCATGATTTTGGACGTAAAAGTTGATTTGCATGTAACATGCATACGTGGGAACGTTGCGTAATAAAGACGTTTTCAAAAACGATAACTCTACATTTCTTGCTTCTATTGTTTGAAAATCAATGGCCATATTACATGCTTTATTTTTCTTAAAATTTCTAAGTTGATTAAATTTCTCAAAAACTTTATTTTATTTTATAAATTTATTTTATTTTAGCTCAAAATAAAATATGTGACATTTTCATTAAATAAATATTAATTTACCAAGAATTAACCAACAAGCTTGGATTTAATTAAAATACCTATTTTAACATGTTTCTTTAGAAAAATATATTTTATTATTGTGTTACAAAAATGATGTGAAAAATATATTTTAAGTGTGGAAAAATACATTTTGATTTAATTTATTTAAGACTTAGTTTTTAAGTAGTAAAAACTCATATGTGACAATTTAATAACAATTGTTAACCTTTTTTAAAACAAACTTTCAGCCACTATTTATTTTATTCAAAAATCACAAATAAATAGAGTTTAAATATTTTTCTCAATCAAAATAAAGAAAAATCATTATTTATCAAAATATGCATTCATACCATTAAAATATCATTTTTCAATATTACCATAACTTAGGAAAAATAATTTATTCCAAAAATTAATCAAATTCATTTTTAGTGAAACTTACTTCACATTTTATTACAAAATTCCAGCAACCATTTTTTTATCATTAAAATCACCATATTCAATTTATAAACTCATTTTTTTCTCAAAATTCAATAAAAATTCTGTAGGAAGTTAATTGAGTAAAATATCATAACATGAGACTTAAAATCCTCTTTTAATTTCATAAAAATTAACATATTCATCAAGAACATTATTTATGCATGCAACTCATCTTTTTATCAACTTTTACCCAATTATTTGAAAAAAAAAACAGCAAGCTTAATTCTTTGTAAAACCCAACTTTTGTCTCAAAAATTACATAAAATCATTCATGCCTATAATCTCATTATGCTCTTATAATATGCATGATTCTACTAACATAATCACATGAATCCTTTTAAAATCATTTGTTGCAATTCTATGAAAACCAACAAAACATTAACAATAAAAATAGCATATAGTAAATTTATAAGCACCATATTCACATATGCCTTATTTTAACCTAGCATATTTCTATCATTATTTTCATGCATCTCATAATTTAATCATTCAAAATATAACATGCATCTAACAAAATTTCATGATCAAAATATCAAGATTACCACTTGTTCTCTTACCCATTTATCAAAGGTCCTAAAACATGGATCAAATCTATTGTAAAATCACACAACATATCAAGAACACCCTTGGGTGTACCTAGGCCGAAATCACCATACAAGTATTCATAGATTATTACAATTTTTTTTTTAGATTATTTAAATTTTGTGCTTTATTTGATTTAAATGTTAAGTGTGATGAATTGTTTTATTTAAGTGTTGTTATTTTATTTAATTGTTTATTTGTTTTATTTGATTGTTTGTTATTTTATTTAATTGTTAGAAATATTCGCATAACATAATGATAGACTAGGGGCGGAAAATTTGTGGTATACTGTGATGCATCAAAGAACGGTTTGGGATGCGTGTTGATGCAAGAAGGGAAGGTGGTAGCTTATGCTTCTAGACAACTCAAGGGTTATGAGCAGCGGTATCCCACTCATGACCTTGAATTGGCAGCTGTAGTATTCGCACTCAAGATATGGAGGCATCACCTGTACGGAGATAGGTGTGAGATATACACCGACCACAAAAGTCTGAAATACTTTTTCACACAAAAGGAACTAAACATGAGACAGCGGAGGTGGTTGGAATTAGTAAAGGATTACGATTGCGAGATTCTATACCACCCAGGCAAGGCAAACGTAGTTGCCGATGCTTTGAGCAGGCGGGGACATGGGAGTGTCTCAGCACTGCATGCGATAGAGATGCCTCTTCAGAAAGAGATCATAAATGCCAGGATTGAAATGGTGACAGGAAGTTTGGCAAACCTCACATTGCAATCCTTCTTACTAGAGCAAATCCGAGAAGGACAGAAATTGGATGAAGCCTTGGTGAAACAAGAGGCTTTGGTACAAGAAGGTGGTAACAGCGATTTCACGGTGTCTGATGGTGGATTGCTAAGATTCAAGGGTAGGATTTGTGTACCTGACAGTGCTGAAATTAAGGAAAGTATCATGAAAGAAGCGCACACAACTCCTTATTCCTTGCACCCAGGATCCACGAAAATGTACCAAGACCTCAAGGCACTATATTGGTGGCATGGAATGAAGAGGGACATTGCTGAGTTTGTGGCTAGATGTTTGACATGCCAGCAAGTCAAAGCGGAACACCAGAGACCAGCAAGGTTGCTTCAACCGCTCTATATTCCTGAATGGAAATGGGAGGATATCATAATGGATTTTGTGGTAGGGTTGCCTAGAACCACCAAGCAGCACGACTCAGTGTGGGTGATAGTAGATAGACTCACTAAGTCTGCTCATTTTCTGCCTGTTAAGACCACATACTCGGCGGATCAATATGCTGACTTGTATGTTAGTGAAATAGTGAGACTTCATGGGGTGCCAAAGTCGATAATTTCTGATCGAGGGTCAGTTTTCACATCGAACTTTTGGAAAGGGCTACAGAGAGCTATGGGATCAAGACTGAAGTTCAGCACTGCTTTTCATCCTCAGACTGATGGCCAGTCTGAGCGGACTATACAGATATTAGAAGACATGTTGAGGTGCTGTGCGTTGGACTTTTCAGAGTCTTGGAACCGATATCTACCTCTAATGGAGTTCTCGTATAACAACAGTTACCAATCTACCATAGGGATGGCTCCCTATGAGATGCTTTATGGGCGTAAATGTAGATCTCCTTTGCACTGGGATGAAGTTGGGGAAAAACGGATTTTAGGGCCTGAAGCAGTTAGTGAGGCCAGTGAGGCAATTGAGAAGATACGCCAAAGGATGCTTACTGCGCAGAGTAGGCAAAAGAGCTACGCTGACCTCAAGAGGAGGGACATTGAGTTTGCTGTAGGCGAGTTTGTTTTCTTGAAAATCTCGCCGATGAAAGGTGTGATGCGTTTTGGAAAGAAAGGGAAGTTAAGCCCTAGATATATCGGTCCATTTGAGATATTGGACAGGATAGGGCAAGTTGCGTACCGTTTGGCACTCCCCCCAGCATTAGCTGAAACGCATAACGTCTTTCACATCTCGATGTTGCGTAAGTATGTGTCAGACTCCTCTCATGTGTTGAGTTACGAGCCATTACAGCTGAAGCAGGACTTGAGTTATGATGAACAGCCTGAGCGCATTTTAGAAAAGGGAATCAAGGAACTGAGATCCAAAAGGATTCCACTAGTCAAGGTCTTGTGGAAGAATAGTACGGAACAAGAAGCAACATGGGAGTTGGAGGATGACATGAAAGCAAGATACCCTGAGTTATTTGGTAAGAAAGAATTTCGGGACGAAATTCCTTTTAAGGAGGGTATATTGTAGTGCACCAAATTTTTTTTTTTAGATTATTTAAATTTTGTGCTTTATTTGATTTAAATGTTAAGTGTGATGAATTGTTTTATTTAAGTGTTGTTATTTTATTTAATTGTTTATTTGTTTTATTTGATTGTTTGTTATTTTATTTAATTGTTAGAAATGTTTTGGTTAATTAATTTAATAAGTGAATAATTGTGTAACATGTTATTTTACTACTAGTGCTACATTTTATTTAAGTGTGACAAATGAGGTATTTATGTGAGCTATGGTGGAATGCACTAAGGTGCATGATAGATAGTAATGCACCCTAGTAATTTAGTGTGTGCTAGTGCATGGTAGCATGGTGCACATGTGTAGATTTTCTACACATTTTAGGTTTCCTTATTTTAGATTTAATTGAGTAATTTATTTATAAAAAAAAAAAAGAAGAAAAGAAAAGGGAAATGAGGAGTGGGCGTGTGACCTAGTGGGAATGGAATATTTCCTTAAAATGGTAAAAAAATCAAGACTTAAAGACCATGATCATTTGGGGATAGGCATGATCATATCTTATCCCTTCGTATCTTTTTGAAATAAAGAAAAATCAAGGAAAATAAAAGAGAAATGGAAACTTACCTTAATATTGTTTGGGGAGACTTTATGAGAGGATTTGTGATAAAGGGGCTAAGAAAGGAGAGAAGAGCCATTGCTCTTGTGTGTGTGTGTGGCTGCCGTGACCTAGAGAGAGAGAGAGAGAGAGAGTGGCGTGTAGAGAGAGAGAGAGAGAGAGAGAGAGAGGAAGAAAGAAAGAAAGGAAGAAGGAAGAAGAAAGTGAAGAGGAACCCCCCTAGAGTATGTCTTCTTGTTTTCTCTTTTACATAATCTTTTTATTTGATAATATGATTTTGATTGTGTTATTTTTCTTGTGTGTGTTTGGGTCTTTCCTTCTCTTCATGGTGGCTTTCCCATAAAAACCCTAGGCTTGAACAAGGGTGTGGAGTTTGGGGTATTGATCTTTTGTGTTCTTGATTTTTACAATCAAGAGAGGTAATGGTCTTTTCCTTAGCCTTATATTGTTTTTGGTTGGGTTGTATATGAGGTTTTGCTAATGGTGCTAATGGTTGATTTTGGCAGGATTGATGTATAGGATTTGGATTTTGTGAGAGTATGATTTGTGTTTAAGGGTTGTGATGTTGATTTTGCTATGCATAAAAAAAAATTGTAATAATCTATGAATACTTGCATGGTGATTTCGGCCTAGGTACACCCAAGGGTGTTCTTGATATGTTGTGTGATTTTACAATAGATTTGATCCATGTTTTAGGACCTTTGATATATGGGTAAGAGAACAAGTGGTAATCTTGATATTTTGATCATGAAATTTTGTTAGATGCATGTTATATTTTGAATGATTAAATTATGAGATGCATGAAAATAATGATAGAAATATGCTAGGTTAAAATAAGGCATATGTGAATATGGTGCTTATAAATTTACTATATGCTATTTTTATTGTTAATGTTTTGTTGGTTTTTATAGAATTGCAACAAATGATTTTAAAAGGATTCATGTGATTATGTTAGTAGAATCATGCATATTATAAGAGCATAATGAGATTATAGGCATGAATGATTTTATGTAATTTTTGAGACAAAAGTTGGGTTTTACAAAGAATTAAGCTTGCTGTTTTTTTTTCAAATAATTGGGTAAAAGTTGATAAAAAGATGAGTTGCATGCATAAATAATGTTCTTGATGAATATGTTAATTTTTATGAAATTAAAAGAGGATTTTAAGTCTCATGTTATGATATTTTACTCAATTAACTTCCTACAGAATTTTTATTGAATTTTGAGAAAAAAATGAGTTTATAAATTGAATATGGTGATTTTAATGATAAAAAAATGGTTGCTGGAATTTTGTAATAAAATGTGAAGTAAGTTTCACTAAAAATGAATTTGATTAATTTTTGGAATAAATTATTTTTCCTAAGTTATGGTAATATTGAAAAATGATATTTTAATGGTATGAATGCATATTTTGATAAATAATGATTTTTCTTTATTTTGATTGAGAAAAATATTTAAACTCTATTTATTTGTGATTTTTGAATAAAATAAATAGTGGCTAAAAGTTTGTTTTAAAAAAGGTTAACAATTGTTATTAAATTGTCACATATGAGTTTTTACTACTTAAAAACTAAGTCTTAAATAAATTAAATCAAAATGTATTTTTCCACACTTAAAATATATTTTTCACATCATTTTTGTAACACAATAATAAAATATATTTTTCTAAAGAAACATGTTAAAATAGGTATTTTAATTAAATCCAAGCTTGTTGGTTAATTCCTGGTAAATTAATATTTATTTAATGAAAATGTCACATATTTTATTTTGAGCTAAAATAAAATAAATTTATAAAATAAAATAAAGTTTTTGAGAAATTTAATCAACTTAGAAATTTTAAGAAAAATAAAGCATGTAATATGGCCATTGATTTTCAAACAATAGAAGCAAGAAATGTAGAGTTATCGTTTTTGAAAACGTCTTTATTACGCAACGTTCCCACGTATGCATGTTACATGCAAATCAACTTTTACGTCCAAAATCATGATTATTATTCAAATATGTAATTTTTATAAAGCAATCATGTTAGCAAAATGGGTAGAACGAGCATTATTCTTTTTGGCGATAATTGCATGTTTTAGTGTAACTGTTATCATGAGTGCATGGCCCATGCACACATGAGTTGTATGGAAGGGAAAAATAGTAATTTTATGAACCTAAGAAACGTTATTTTGATTATGATATAGGCTCGTTGAAAAGATTGTGAAATTCTTAGCTTGGACCTGAGGTAAGAAAGTTAGATAGATTTTATGATTTTATGCTATGAATGGTAAGACTGTTATATGAATGAACTGTTATGAAATTATGAATGCCTTAATGTGATGATCTGTTGAATGTGATATGTGTATGGATGTTAGATACATCAAACAGATTTCGATGTCAGATACATCGAACGAGTTACTAAGGACATTGAGACGTAGCTCACATCAAACAGATTACGATGTTAGATACATCAAACAGATTACGATGTCAGATACATCGAACGAGTTACTAAGGACATTGAGACGTGACTCCTAGGGCGGACGCGCCGAGGTTATTCAAGGACCAGTGATCTCTTGTTTACCTCATAGGGTGACATGGACAACTAGCGTTCCATGCTCATCATGTATGCTGTATGTTTGTGATATGATGATATGTCACATTTATGTTATGATCTGATGATATGTCACATTTATGTTTGTAATATGATGATATGTCACATTTATGTTATGATCTGATGATATGTCACTTTTATGTTATGATATGATGATATGTCACATTTATGTTATGATATGTTGATATGTCACATTTATGTTATGATATGATGAAATGTTACGATTATGTTATGATAGACCATGATGTTTTAGATGAACGTTAGTGTTTGGTTGTTTGTTGTTTTCTTACTTGCTTATTTGCTTGTACTTCCTTACTGGGCTTTTAGCTCACCCCCTTACTTTCCTTCCAGGTAGCAAATAGGATTTCTCTATGGCACGCGTGGTGACGTGAGGAGTTCTTCATCATGGGGTGTATGGCGTGGGGCAATCCTATGGACGATAAAACGATCAACGTAGAACGCCATTTAAATTATGTTTTGTTTTAAGGGACTTTTTCCTAAATTATCAGTGGGACTCTGTTATTTAACTTAATTGGTTTTCTTTGAACTTTGCATAAAAACCTATGTTTTATTTTAAACTTATGGCGCCAACTTGCATGATTTTAAATAAGTCCCCCTGAGACTTTAATAATGGATGATATTCTTTTATAAGCTATGTTATGCGAATATTTTGTAAGTATTAGTCTAGGGCGTTCTTTACAATGTCCTACCTTATTGACATGGTAGGTCGCTACTATGTGAACCAACTTATCATGTCACATTATAATAATTTTAAATCATATTAATTTATTTAAACTATATATATATGTAAGCTATTAGTGTATGAAATAAATGTAAGAAATTTATATTTATTAATATTACATTATAATGGTTTGAAGTATAAATAAATAAATAAATTAAATTAAATTAATATATTTTAAAATTTTAATAATGTAAAAACAAATTAAAGTATCTTTAACAATATATTTGTATAATTAATGACACAGAATCGAACTAACATGTCCTTTAAAAAATTATTTAAGACACTACTCTCTTATCAATTATTTATTTATTTATTTTAAAATTTAAATATTATTAAATTAAAATATTTTTTATTTATAAAATATAATTATAGTGTAATATTAACAAATATAAATTTTACATTATTTGAATTTTAAATATATTAATTTATTTAAACAATACATATATATATATAATGATTTCAATATGAAATAAGTATAAAACAAGATACTTATTAATATTACATATATTATAATTTTTTAAATATAAATATATTAATAAATTATTTGTAATTAAAACAAATTAATTTAATTTTTTATAAACAAGAAAATATTTTAATTTAATAGTATTTATAATTTAAAATTAAAAACTTTATAAAATAATTTAGAGTATCTCTTTAATAATTTTTTAGATGACATGGTAGGTCGGTTGTGTGGGAAATGATTTCTCATGTGACATGGTAGGTCGGTTGTGTAGAACCGACCTACCATGTCATTATAAAAATACATTATTAAATATACTCTAATTTGTTTTATATCATTGAAATTATAAAATATATTAATTTATTTAAACAATATATATAATGTATTTGGGTATAAAATAAGTATAAAAATATATACTTATTAATATTATATATATTATAATTTTTGAAATATAGATAAATTAATAAATTATTTGTAATTAAAAAATTAATTTCATTTTTATAAGCAAGAAAATATTTTAATTTAATAGTATTTATAATTTAAAATAAAAAAACTTTATAAAATAATTTAGAGTATCTCTTTAATAATTTTTTAGATGACATGGTAGGTCAGTTGTGTGGGAAATGACTTTTCATGTGACATGGTAGGTCGGTTATGTAGAACCGACCTACCATGCCATTATAAAAATACATTATTAAAGAAACTCTAATTTGTTTTATATTATTGAAATTATAAAATATATTAATTTATTTAAACAATACATATATATAATTTATTGGGTATGAAATAAGTATAAAAAATATAAATACTTATTAATATTACATATATTATAATATTTGAAATATAAATAAATTAATAAATTATTTATAATTAAAAAAATTAATTTCATTTTTATAAACAAGAAAATATTTTAATTTAATAATATTTATAATTCAAAATAAAAAAAACTTTATAAAATAATTTAGAGTATCTCTTTAATAATTTTTTAGATGACATGGTAGGTCGATTGTGTGAGAAATGACTTCTCATGTAACATGGTAGGTCGGTTGTGTAGAACCGACCTACCATGTCATTATAAAAATATATTATTAAATATACTCTAATTTTTTTTATACTATTGAAATTTTAAAATATATTAATTTATTTAAACAATACATATATATAATTTATTTGAGTATGAAATAAGTATAAAAAATATATACTTATTAATATTACATATATTATAATTTTTGAAATATAAATAAATTATTTATAATTAAAAAAATTAATTTTATTTTTATAAATAAGAAAATGTTTTAATTTAATTGTATATATAATTTAAAAATAAAAAACTTCACAAAATAATTTAGAATATCTCTTTAATAATTTTTAAGATGACATGATAGGTCGGTTGTGTGAGAAATGATTTATCATGTGACATGGTAGATCGGTTGTGTAGAACTAACTTACCATGTCATTATAAAAATATATTATTAAAGATAATCTAATTTATTTTTTCATTATTGGAATTTTAAAATATTGATTAATTAATTAATTGTTATAAAAAAATTTCAACAAAAACATAAGTTGCCGCCTCTTTTGTTCTTGTTCTCAATCGAGACCTCCTCTCTTCTCTTCCCAGTCGATGACATCTTCTCCCATATCTATTCTCTTCTTTCGTCGAAACCCAGCCACCCAAAGTCGTGAAAGCCCAACCATCTGAAGCCGTCCATTGCAGCCCAACCACCTGAATTTCTCTCACTGAATCCCTAAACCCACCCAGCCTTCATCTCACTCAGCTCCCTCTGCGTACTCTCCAATGAAAGCAGTGATTCAAAAGTTTATTCGTTACGTATATTACCAATTTTAATTAGTGACCATAAACAAGATTAGGAACAACCAAACAAGACTGTCACTGTCGGTTTAGCAAATATCATTGCAGGTAGGGCTAGGTCTATTATATAAATGCGATGATGGCTTCTGCTTCTAGAGCATTCCATATTCCACTCCCTCACTCTCTCTATCTGGTAAGCTTTCTCTCCAATTTTGGTTTTATAGTTTTGAATTTTCGTTGATCGGATAATGAGACTAAATTATCAACATATATACTTGAACTCATACATTTTCATGTCAGGATCAATTGTCGATCTCATGACTCAATTGTCTGGTGAAATTCCAGAAACTAGATTGCATTTGACTTAATTATATTTATTATAGATATGGAAATAATATATATATTTTACAGCCAAATATTATTACATTTGTTGGATACAGCGGAGGCTTCTGCAGCAGCTGTTGCTCCCAGCGCTGAGTTGTTGGAATGGCCAAAGAAAGATAAGCGCCGAATGCTTCATGTTGTTTATCGTGTGGGTGATCTTTTTAAATGCATTCACCTGTTAACAAAGGAACCCTAAACCTACTATGCCATAGCTGAACCCTATATACCAAACAACTCCATGAATCACAATTTCCACTTATTATCATCTTACCCCAAACTCATAAGCATGTTTACCAAAATTTAAATAAACATATGAACCCTAACAAAATACACGATCACATAATCCCAACATGCTTTCTAAGAGCAAGATAAAATAATGATTCAACAACAACAAATCCCTTACATGTTTCTAAAATATAAAAATCAATCATCAACACATATTAGTAGACAAGATCGAAAACCCAAACCTAGCATGCATCTAAGAAAACAATAATGTAAAAATTACATTGAGAACATACTTCATAGCTTTGAAATCTAAGGCAGCCCCTAGCCAATATTCATGCCCAAAACAACAACTATTGACCACGATTTTGGCCAACTGCGAGTAGACAAAAAAATGACAATAATCCTAATAGCCTTGAACAGAAAATAAAATGGCATGACCAATTTTATAGTGGTTCAGCCCCAATTTATTGGTAATAGCCTAATCCACTTTGAGTTGTAATATGTACGCCCTAATTCTCCAACGGGCTATTAGCGAGCTGAGGTATGGCATAATTATTTATCGCCCACGTGGATGACATGTATCCGGAGCTGCTGTTACCAGGTCCCACCTCTTTAGCTCGAGGTAACCAAAGGCTTATTAAGGTTACAAAGGAGCCGGGTCAGCGGTATAGACACCACAGGTTAAGAAGACATCCAGCTCGATCGAGGTGCGAGCTTGAGTTGGAAGTTGTGACCATTTATAAAGTCAACCACGCAATGTAAACGTGCATATATCAGACATCACGTGTCTGATATATCCCTGAATTCTCGGACACGTAGCATAAACGTGCGTGTTCAGGCACCCACGACTGGGTTGGGCCGTGCAGCCCATTATCCCCCTTACCTATTGATTAGACCACAGTTCACTTGTCAGGTTTTAGGAATTAATCATGAATGTCACAGAAGTGACATGATGGGTAAGGTCACGGGATGGCCCCCCTTGCCAACCCCCAGGTGCCCTCTCCTATAAATATGGAGACCCTAGGAGTTGCAAAGGGTTGGATTCTATTGTGTAAAGAAATACCCTGTAAAGAATACCAGAAAACTAGCAATAATATTGGCTGGTGGAGTAGAAGGATTTTAACCTTTGAACCACCTAAAAAAGTATTCGTATCACCATTTTATTTCAAGATCATTCATCTGTTACTGTTCATTACTTAGTACTAATCCCATTCTCTTATTCTATTAATTACCTGTTGGCGAAGAACCGCGTCAACAGTTTGGTGCTTTCATTGACACCTTGTTAGATTGGTGCTATCGCAAATACCCAACCATGGTGGTCACTCGCTCGAGATATGGTAACGAGGCGGACCAACATGATGGGCAAGAGGCCCATCATGCCACCATTTTCGATGATTAGAACCCTGAGGTTCAACAGCAGCCGGGCAAGCAGCCAATAGGCCAAGATGACACTGGAAGTTCGGCACCCCGGCCACCTAATCCGAACCCAGATTTATACACGGTGGTGGAGATGGAGAATGCATAACTGAGGAGTCAGCTGGCGACAGCTAACCAGCAGATTCGAGAGGTGTTGGCCCGACTACCCCCTCTTACAACCGACGCTAACGTCGGAAAGAGGCAAGGCGAGACTCATAAGTCCCGCCGGGGTAATCGGTCTAGGCCTAGCTGGTCAGTCAGACCCCCGACATCAAACTCTACTCCCACATCGCACCACCGGGAGACCACTTTTGAGGAACCACCTAGGGCCGAGCAACAGTATAGCCGATCGGTTCGGACCTTAACTCCCAGCTCACTTCCACCCTCAAGTGCGCCCAGGAGGCCTCGAGGGAATTCCCGAAGGAGATTCGGGGAGGGCTCACAGCGACAGCCCGCCCCGGCCAACCGTCCGGCTCCTCACTCAAACCGCCGAGCACAGGACCCGGCAGAGGGTAGAGCGGAGCAGCCCCTACCTAACCTAATCCGCCCTGACGGGACCAGGATTGCATCCCCGGTCAGGCATCCTCCTTCACCGATAAGATACCCGTCTCCTCCTCGGCCGGTCTGAGATATTCCAGCTTATGGGAGCAGTAGGAGAAATCCACCTTCCGCAGGGCCTTCCCATCGTAGCAGGGCGCCCAGAGAAGTCCCGAATCCTCCTCCCCAGAGGCGGGCTCCGAGCTTCTCAAATGGGAGTTATTGGACCGGAAGCCGTCGAAGTGACCTTTCTGGCGGAGATCTGGGCCAACGCTTGAGCTCGGCGCAGAGTCCTCAAGACGCCCCGAGGGACGACCTCCGAGATCGTCTAAACTCCCAAAGAAGAGACCCGGCGGGAAACGGTAGTCGTGCTCGCCCAAGGGAAGACTTGTCTGAGGTACGAGACAGTGGGAATGTCCCATATAACCTATCTCAAGATAGGAGGGACAATAACCTGCCAAACGTGTACAATGGATCCGGAGCTGTTGAACAGCCCCGGAACAACCAAGGAAATCAGGAAAAAACCCTTGAGCGCCTGGCTCAGATGGAGGAGCTAATGAGGAAGCTCCTGTCAGAGAAAGAAAAAGATGAATATGATTCAGGGGACGAACTTGAGCTCTTCACCCCCAGCATAGCAGCAACAACATATCTGCCCGGTTTCCGTATGCCGCACTTGTCCAAATTCAACGGAGACGGAGATCCGTCAGATCATCTGGGTATGTTCAATACCTTGATGATGGCCCACAACATTGGCCCTGAGCTGAGATGTTTAATATTTCCCTCCACTTTGACTAGGTTAGCCAGACAGTGGTTCAAACAGAGTAAAAAACAGTCAATCAGCTCGTGGAAAACTTTCTCTACTGATTTCAAGAGAGCATTCCAAGCTTCCCAGGCTACCCGCGTCAAGGCCGACACCCTGGCAAACGTACGGCAGTAACCCGAAGAGCCTCTGAAGGCTTACCTAAGCAGATTCGCGAACGTCGCTGCTTGGGTCAGAGACACAGATGACAGCTCTAAGCTCATGGCTTTGAGGACTGGAATCCTCGTTGGAGGGGGACTCTGGAATGAGATACAAAGGAAGGGAGTCAGCTCCGTATACGAATTCCTAAATAGGGCCCAGGGGTGGATCAACCTGGAGGAGGTGCAAGCCTCAGCTGCAGGAACCAGCTAGGTCCCCGAGCTGCCCGCTGGAGTGGGAACGGAGGTCATGACAGCGACCCAGACCGTTACGCAGAATAACCAGTTTGGTGGAGGCAAGAGAAAGGGGAGCAGCGAGGGCAACCAGCACGGCCCAAAGAAGAACAAATCCGTAGAAAAATTTAAGCCGGTCTACGCGACTTATACAGAGCTCACCCACTCTAGGGAGAACATCTTCCTAGCAAATTCTGCTCGCCTCCCCTGGATGAAGCCGGAGCCGTTAAAGCACCAGAAGGGAAAGCGAGACCCTTCCAAGTTTTGCCGGTTCCACAACGACGTTGGCCACAATACCAATGACTGTAGACACCTGAAGGATGAGATCGAAACTCTCATCAGAGCCGGACCCTTGGCTCAGTATGCGCAGAATAGAGTTCCCGCAGGCCATCCAGCTTCGGAAGTCCCGGTCAGTCAGCCCGGGTCTCGGGTAGATCAAGACATCCCTCCTCCAGTGATAGGAGGAGAGATCTCCACAATCTCAGGAGGTCCTCATTTGGCTGGCACAAGCAGAGGTGCCCAAAAGAGGTACATCAACGAACTTAAGGCTCATAATGCAGTGGAGTTCATCCCCGAGCAGCATCTGCCAAAGCAGCAACGATTGGAGAGGCAACCAATCATTTTTACTGAAGAAGATGCCAGCCATGTTCAGTTCCCTCATAACGACCCTCTGGTCGTAGCAGTGCAGCTCGCTAATCGGAGGGTTAGGAGAGTGCTGGTCGATAATGGGAGCTAGGTAAACCTTCTATTCTGGTCCACGCTGGAGAAGATGGGTTTATCTGTCGCCGAGCTAAAAGCACCTCCATGATGCTTTATGGTTTCTCTGGAGAAGGATCAGCGGAAATAGGGACAATCGAGCTGGTAATCACCTTAGGAGAGGGACATTGGACAGTCTCAAAACTCCTTGAGTTCGTGGTCATCGGTTGTCCCGCTGCGTACAATGCCATTTTGGGCCGACCTACACTTATAGCTTTTGAAGCCATTACCTCCATCCGCCACCTCGCGATGAAATTCCCCTCTTTCACGAGGATATGCACGGTCCGTGGCGATGAACTTGCTGCCAAGGAATGCTACAGCATTTCCATGAAGGGAAAATTAAAACCCGGGCAGTTAACGATGACCGTCCAAGGTGGAAAAGAGGAATCTCAGGAACCCTTGCCTAATCCTGAGATTGAAAAACCTCAGAACGCCGAAGGGGAAAATATCATCCTGAGTGATGATATTGACCCCAGAGTAGGCGAGGATAAGTTCGAGCTCCAAGCTATCGAAGAACTCGAGGAGGTAAATATCGATCCACAGAATCCCTCACGGATGGTTAAGCTCGAGAAAAACCTTTGTGGCAAGAGGAAGGCGGAGCTGATCAAGTTCCTGCAGGAGAACCTGGATGTGTTCGCATGGTCACATGAGGACATGGTGAGAATCAATCCAAGCGTTATCATGCACACCCTCCATTTAGATAAGAGCGTGCCTGCAAAGTCCCAGAAACAGAGGCGCCTAGGAACAACTCGAGCTGAAGCCCTAGAAGAAGAAGTAGCCCGGCTAAAAAAGTGTGGCTTTATCCGCGAAGCTAAGTTCCCGATCTGGGTCACCAATCCTGTGTTGGTCCCGAAGCCCAACGGGAAGTGGCAGACCTGCATCGACTTCTCCGATCTGAACAAAGCTTGCCCCAAAGACTACATTCCCTTGACAAGGATCGACCAATTGGTAGACGCCACGGTGGGGCACGAGCTCATGTCCTTTATGGATGTGTATTCGGGCTATAATTAGATCGCCATGAATCCAGGGGACCAGGAGCACACTAGCTTCATGACCCCAACTAACGTCTATTGTTACAAGGTCATGTCGTTCGGTGCCACATACCAGAGATTGGTGAACAGGGTGTTTGCCAACCAGATCGGGAAGAACATGGAAGTGTACGTTGACGACAAGCTAGTCAAGTCAAAAACTGCCGATAACCATGTTTCCGACCTGGAGGAATGCTTCAAGATACTAAGAGAGTACGGCATGAGGCTTAATCCACAGAAGTGCACTTTCGGGGTCGCATTCTGGAAAATTCCTAGGTTTCATTGTAAACACCAGAGGAATCGAGGCGAACCCCGATAAGATCAAGTCGTTGCTCGAGTTGCCCTCACCTCGGTCGTGAAAGGATGTTTAAGGCCTGACAGGAAGGGTGGCAGCCCTTAATCGGTTTATTTCTAAATCCACCGACAAGTGCCTACCATTCTACAACCTACTCCGGAGGAATAAGAAGTTCGATTGGACAGAGGAGTGCGAACGTGCCTTTCTCGACCTGAAAGCACATCTAGCCGAGCCGCTCGTATTGTCCAAACCAACGGCAGGAAAGCCTCTTTTCCTTTACCTAGCTGTCACAGAAGATGCAGCTAGTGCCGTATTGGTCCGAGAAGAGGACCGGGTTCAAAAGCCAGTCTATTACATCAGCAAGAGACTTCTCGAAGCTGAGTCCCGATATCCGTTGATGGAAAAGATGGCGTTCTGTCTCATCATGGCCTCCCGAAAGCTCAGGCCGTATTTCCAATCCCACTCAATACACGTTATAACCGATCAACCTTTAAGGCAGGTTTTGCAAAAACCTGAAGCATCGGGACGTCTGTTGAAATGGGCTATTAAGCTCAGCCAGTTCGAGATTTTGTATACTTCGTGAACTGCAATAAAAAGCCAAGCCCTGGCTGATTTTGTGGCAGAATGCACAGGATTTCGGGAAGATCCCGTGGAAGATTCACCCCAGGTCACCTCGGCCTAGGTGTCATGGAAGATCTTCGTAGATGGCTCATCTAATGAGAACGACTCCAGGGCTAGAATCATTTTGATATCCCCAGAAGGACATAGATTCCACTCGGTGCTGAGATTCATATTCAAGGCATCCAACAACGAGGCCGAATACGAAGCTTTACTGGCCGGGCTAAGGGTGGCCTAGGAGCTGAAGGCCAGCTCCGTTCAGTGCTTCGGCGATTCCCAGCTCGTGGTAAACCAAGTGCTAGGTGAATATCAAGCACGGGGAACCAAGATGGCTGCTTACCTGGCCAAGGTAAAAGTCAAGCTGTCCGCATTCGAACGGGGCTCCGTCGAGCAGATACCTCGGGAGCAGAATGCCAACGCAGACGCCCTCGCCAAGCTCGCTACATCCGGGGAGACGGAGACTTTGGGGTTAGTACCGGTAGAGTTCTTGGAAAAACCAAGCATAGAAGTCTGGGCGAAGGTCGAGATGATCGACGCCAGACCGACCTGGATGACCCCCATCCTCGAATATCTCACTGAAGGAAAGTTACCAGAAGAGCGTAATGACGCAAGGCGGGTACTTTACCAAGCTCCAAGATATACGGTGGTAGATGGTCTATTACACCGGCGTGGGCACTCCTTGCCTCTCCTGCGATGTGTTCTTCCAGGCGAAGCAAAGACCATTTTGCAAGAAGTGCACGAGGGTTTTTGTGGAGATCACACTGGGGGGAAAAGCTTGGCCATGAAGATCTTAAGGCAAGGATATTACTAGCCCACTCTGTCAAAAGACTCGATCTCTTACGTCAAGAAATGTGACAAGTGCCAGCGATTCGCCACAGTTGCCCGAGCTCCCCCAGTCGAGCTGAAGATGATCTCGTCCCCGTGGCCATTCGCGGTCTGGGGAATCGACTTGGTTGGCACCCTCCCTACTGGAAAGGGAGGGGTCCGTTACGCGGTGGTGGCTATTGACTACTTCAGCAAGTGGGCAGAGGCAGAACCCTTGGCAACAAGCACTTCCAAGAGAGTCCTCGACTTCGTGGTCAAGAGCATTATCTACCAGTTCGGGCTGCCAAAGAAAATCGTATCAAACAATGGGACACAGTTCGACAGCGACCTCTTCACCGAATTCTGTGAAAGGTACGACATTGTGAAAAGCTTATCCTCCGTGGCCTATCCCCAGGCAAATGGACAAGTCGAGGCCGTCAATAAGACACTAAAGGTGAGCCTTAAGAAGAGACTGGACGAAGCCAAGGGAGTCTGGCCAGAACAGCTCCCCCAGGTACTATGGGCATACCAGACCTCGCATCGAACTCCTACGGGTCATACTCCTTTCTCCCTAGCTTTTGGGAGTGAGGCGGTCCTTCCTGTCGAGATGAAGGTATCTTCGCATAGAGTCCAGGCGTATGACCAGGACCGCAATCACGAAATGCTTTGCTCATCCCTCGACCTGATTGATGAAAGACGAGAAGACTCGCAGCTCCAGCTCGCACATTACCAGCAAAAAATCACTCGTTATTTCAACTGAAAGGTCAAAAACTCGCCTTTAGCATTGGCGACCTGGTCCACAGGAGAGTCTTTTTAGCCAGTAAGGACCCCAAAGATGGAGTATTGGGACCGAACTGGGAAGGGCCATACCAAGTAATCGAGGTCATAAAGGAAGGAACCTACAAATTAGCTCGGCTTAATGGAGAAGTAGTCCCACGAACTTGGAACGCCATCCATTTGAAGAAATATTATTAGTAATACCCTTGTAAGGCTTACTCAGAAAGGCCATTTTTTGTTTATTAAGCAATGAGAATTAAATCTTTTTTCATTATTGTGTATATTTGCGAATGTAATCTCAAGTAACCACGAAAGACCCTTTCCTAATTACTTGGGGGGCATATGGTGCCTGGATACAACCAAGTCGCCTTAAAGACTTAGAAGTTGATTCAAATCGATTGATCGATGTTTTTCTTAAAAAACACGAGATATTGATAAAGGATTAACGCGAACTAAGTCGTATCCTGGATATAACCAGGTTGTTCTAAAAAACTTAGAAGTTAATTCAAAATTGACTGATCGATGTTTTTCTTAAAAAGCATAAGATATTAGTCAAGAATTAACACGAACTAAGTTTTCAAATTAATGTCCTGGATGTAACCAGGCCCTAAAACTTATAAGTTAGTTCAAATTGATTAATCGGTGTTTTTCTTAAAAAAGCACAAGATATTAATCAAGAATTAATGCGAACTAAGTTTTCAAATTAACATCCTGGATGTAACCAGGTCCTAAAACTTAGAAGTTAATTCAAATTGATTGATCGTTGTTTTTCTTAAAAAGCACGAGATATTAATCGAAAATTAACGTGAACTAAAAATTAAAGTAATGTCCAGGATGCAACCATGACTTATTTGAGAAGTTGGTTCAAAATTGATTAACATGTTTTTTTCCTAGAAAAGCATAAAATGTCAATCACAGCACCAACAAAAAACTAAGACTATTACCAAAATGCATAAAGGCAAAAGGAGGTAAATCAATTAAAAGAAAAAAATTGATAAAGCCAATTGTCTCGAGGTTAGAAAAACCTCATACAAAGTTACAAAAAAAAATAATAATAATGTTTGAATGGTAAAAAGAAAAGAAGTCCTAGGCCCCGCTAGGCTGCTCCGATGAGGTCACCACCTCGCCCTCCTGCTCGGCGGCTGCGGAGGTCTCCTCGGTCTCGGAGGACGCCTCTTGCTGAAGGAGAGCTTTGAACTTCTCTAGGAAGTTGTCCCATGCATCCGCCCCAGAAAGGAGAAGTCACCATCTGGGTTATAGACCCAGCAATGGTACAGCATAGCCTCCATGTAGGAGCTAGCGTCTGCCCTCTCTGTCGCCAGGGCAGCCTTGGCCTCCTCGGCCTCGGCCTTCGCGGCATCCAGTGCGGCCTTGGCCTCCTCGCGCTCAGTCCTCGCGACGGCTAGGGCAGCCTTGGTAGCCTCGGCCTCCTGCAACTTAGGTTGAGATGCGTCCAACTCAGCCTGCGTAGTCGCTAGGGCATCCTTGGCATCCTGTTCCTGCTTTTGGGCAGTCTTAATGGTAGCCAAAGTTTTATGGTGCTCTCCCCTCATATCCTCGAGCTGAGCCCTAGATCGGGATATGCTCCGATGGAGAGCCAAGGCACCCTGCAAGACCAAAAGATGATAAGGCAATTGCCTTAGAGGAAAAAACAAACATGTGATGCATAATGAGCAAGGGATACAAATGGCAAGGCCAACTTACCATGAGAGCCATCCCCAGTGAAGACTCCATCATGTTCTCCGGGCTCCTTGTCTCGATCGCTCGTAGGTCCTTCTCGGCGGCATTGTAGTAATGGTCCACGGTGTAGCTCGTCGTCTCGTAGATTGTCCCCTGAAAGACGTCGGGGATCTTCTCCAGAGCCCAGGGGTTCACCGGAACGCGCACCTCGGGGGTTGTGGTTGACAAGGTCCTGGGGGGCACCTTCGTTTCCCGAGCAGGGTCGGGAACTCGCGGGGGAGGAGGAGGCATCTTCATCGCAGAAGGGGGTGGAGGCACTTTTTCATGAGCTGCCGGAGCCTGGTTTTTCCCCTTTGCAGGGGACTTGGAGGTACTCTCGATGGCCTTCTTCGCCAGCCGGAGCTTTTTCACCATGGGCCCGGAGGCCCCAGAGGAAGGGTTCCCTCTAGGGAACATAACTCGCAGATCTTTGCTCCCAGGCTGAGACATATCCTCTGGCAAAACAAAGAAAGTATTAATATACAAGTATAAATATTTATGCAAGACAACAAAAGTTAAAGGGAAAATAGATCTCAAGTATATATTGAAAGGGATCCTACCCTCCGAGCTAGAGGAGGAATCTATGGTCACGACCACCGACCCCAGAGCTGCAGCGGGGGAATTTAGGATAATGACTTCGCGGGCTGGAAGAGGCTCTGGGTTTGAATCTGGCTCGGGACTAGGCTATTCTACGTATTGCCTAAGACCCGGAGCTACTATACCCTCCCGAAGGGAGGGCCACGACCGAAGATTGGTCCCATACTCCTAAAAAAAGACCGACCTAAAAGCTATGGTGTTATCTACGACTACAGTGCCCTTAGGGCGGCTACTTTCGTAATCCAGCACGAGCTGGTTGACGCATTGGAGTAAGGTTACGTCGCGGTCTAGGTCACTTCGATGGCGATGAACGGGCTGGTTGGGATTGAACCTAGCTAACCGAAGGTCTGCAGTGGCCCTATCTAAGTCCCTAAACATATAAGGATTACCTTGCCCTGAGGGACCGACTGCTGCTCCGGACCGGGCCTTCTCCACGTCTGTTTCTTGGGCGACCTCCAGCGCCCGCTTCCACCTCACGAGGGGCACCTCGTCCTCCTCATCCTCTTCTTCTCCCGCGGCCTCCTCCTCGGGGACGGGTGCCATCTCGCGGGTTGAAGGGAGGCCCCGCGGTCTCCTCAAGGCCAAAGTCTGGCCTGGGGAGATTAGCTTGCATGCCAGCATCGTCTCGTCTGATACGAGCTGGCAATAGTCCTTTTCGCTGGGGGGCAACCCCGCCAGTGTCTCGTATTGACCCCCGAGGGTCACAGACTTGGCCGTCCTCGCGAAAATGACTGCATGATTGTTTCTAAGTCAGGAACTAATAAAGGAAGCTAATTAATAATTAACTTACGAGCTAAGAGTAAAGGGTACTTACGAGGGCGGTTGAAATAGTGATATTCACAATTGCGAAACCCCTTGGACATGAAAAACTGGTCTTTGAAGTCGTTGGGGTGGCTGGGCAGCTCGATGACCGCAGCCATGTTTGGAAAAAAGGTCAGATAGTAGAACCCGTCGCCTCGCCCCCTCTGCTCAGGGCTGTCCTTGACGCAGAAAAAGTAAAGGATGTCTGCCGGCGTGGGGACCTCCCATTCCTGCTTCAGGAATAAGTATCTCAACCCCGCTAATAAACGGTATGAGTTAGGGGGGAGCTGGAAAGGAGCCAGCTTCACATAATTGAGAAAATATGCGAAGTACTGGTCTAGCGGAAGGAAGGCCCTGGCCTTGAAGTGCTCATCACTCCAGGCCGCGTATTCCTCATCAAGCGGCGCGCAGCTCCGCTCGCCTTCTAGGGGAGGTCGGGCATTTAGGGCACCCCTCCCAATCTCAATATTGTGGGAAAGGAATATCTTATTCACTTTCCCCTGGTTGGTGATCTTCGAGATGATCCTCTCGGCCTCGAAGAAAGCGTCGGGCCCCACCTCGAGCTCCTGCTCCACGGCTGGACCGAAAACGGGGATTGGAGAGTCCGTGACCACCTTGTTGAGAAGACGAGCTGCCAGCAGTCTTCTTAGGGGCGTTCTTCTTTGGTCCCATCTGGTCGCCTAACGAAAAAAAGAAGAAAATTTAGAAAAGGCGACCTAAGCATAAGAAAGAATATGACGTGAAGTGTTTCCTTTACACGGCCTGAGGCAATCTCAGCCCGTGGAGAGTGAGACCACGCGGTTCTATGAACACGCGCCTGTGCTCCCAACGGATCCTCGATTACTCGGAATCCGTGTGTTAGGAGGGTCAAAATGAAAAAATTTTCCTTGGAAGGAAAGTTTCAGTAGGCAAACAGTGCAAAACCGCCTGTGAAGCATGTCCCCTAAGCTACCCGGTTTCGCACCCTAAAATCTGGTTATTTCAAACAGGCCTACGAAATTTCTACCCAGAAAATTTCCCCAGAAAGTGTACCCTTTGAGTCGTATTCCTAAATTTTTTTTCTACAGTCGATGCCCTGGAATAAAAACCTATGCCTATCATACCCACAAAAACCAGCAGGATACTGCATGCGGTTACAGAAACAATTTACCTAAGCAATAGTGAAAAGGAAATTTAAAGCATGCATAAGCGGAGAACTTACATAGTGTTTTTCTGTGAGGAGGCTAAAAGGGTCGTCTGGGTTGGAGTCCTGTGGAAACTGCTGGTGCCAAAGCCTTAAAGGAGCTCTCGCGCCTGAACTTCTGGAACACTGGGAACAGTAACCGGAAGAAAGGGAGGGTTTTTTGAGACTGAGAAAGAAGATGAGAAAATAAAAAAAATTCCAAATGAACGGGTGGCCCATGCGTAAGGTGGCCACCCCTTTTATATACGTAAGAGGCCAAGTGAAGAGGGCCGTTGGATTGCCTTGATGTAGGATACGAGGATCTCTACTCGAAAGGAGAAATGACGGCCGAGTATAAGCTAGGCCATTTAATGCGGTTCTCGGAAGACGTACTGTCACAAACCATGATGCTCCATGTATTCGACGTCTGCATAATGGGCGGGATGTGAAGAGTCCACAAGGAAGCCTAAAAGCCCCCACTGTGGCCCCAGGTGACGTCGTGTGCCACGATCAGGGGCTTCGGGGGCAAATGTACGCCCTAATTCTCCAACGGGCTATTAGCGAGCTGAGGTATGGCATAATTATTTATCGCCCACGTGGATGACATGTATCCGGAGCTTCTGTTACCAGGTCCCACCTCTTTAGCTCGAGGTAACCAAAGGCTTATTAAGGTTACTAAGGATCCAGGTTAGCGGTATAGACACCGCGGGTTAAGAAAACATCCAGCTCGAGGTGCGAGCTTGAGTTGGAAGCTGTGACCCTTTATAAAGTCAACCATGCAATGTAAACGTGCATATATCAGACATCACATGTCTGATATATCCCTGAATTCTCGGACACGCAGCATAAACGTGCGTGTTCAGGCACCCACGACTAGGTTGGGCCGTGCGGCCCATTATCCCCCTTACCTATTGATTAGACCACACTTCACTTGTCAGGTTTTAGGAATTAATCATGAATGTCACAGAAGTGACATGATGGGTAAGAAGGTCACGGGATGGCCCCCCTTGCCAACCCCTAGGTGCCCTCTCCTATAAATATGGAGACCCTGGGAGTTGCAAAGGGTTGGATTCTATTGTGTAAAGAAATACCCTGTAAAGAATACCATAAAACTAGCAATAATATTTGCTGGTGGAGTATAAGGATTTTAACCTTTGAACCACCTAAAAAAGTATTCGTATCACCATTTTATTTCAAGATCATTCATCTGTTACGGTTCATTACTTAGCACTAATCCCATTCTCTTATTCTATTAATTAGCTGTTGGCGAAGAACTGCGTCAACATAATATATATGAACTTATACTTAAGATCAGATGAACCTGAGCCAACTGAGTTTCTTAAGAATAAGTCAAAAAATACAATGTTTCTCTCTCTAAGTTCTATGAGAAAAATGTCTCAAGAATTCTCCCAGTCAAAGTTTCAAAAAATACCCCCTAATGATGTCATGAGCCCTTTATTTATAAGCTCATGGATCGTACATGAAATCTCTTTTCTTTTGACTGAGTCCTTGGTTGTTTTAACCAATTTTAAATAAAATAATAAACAAGTTCATATTACAACAATGGGGCTACTACTTCGAGATATTTGAGAGATTCGCTTGGTAGTTATGAGCAATTCGGGTTGTAGTTGTTACTGAGATTCGTAAAAAAGTCACTGGGCAGCTAACTCTTGAGACTCTGACTTACTCGGTCGGCTAAATCTTCCTTTTGATGTGACTGATTGGGTACACCTCCCTTCTGATGTTGCTGGTCGGGTAAGACACTCCTTGGCCAGGTAAATTCATACCTGGTCAAGTGAATCACTCCCTGCCTAGGTAAATTCTTACCTGGTTGGGTAAATCACCTCCTGACCAGATAAGACCATCTTTTTGTCCAATGTCCTTCCGACCAGTGAAATGACAACTCTTTAGGTCATCTTCTAACCCTTACACTTCCCTTGGCCAATACGCTCATTGACCATTATTGTGCCACTTGACGACCATGCATTGCCACGTGTCACTTCTCATTGCCACGTCATTGAATTGAAATTTTGGGGATAACATTTTCCCCCCAAGTTTATTATATGATTTTCTCATATGATAAAAAATTTCTCTAACTGGTAGTTATTCAGGTCATCCAAAAGCATAATAAATGTCCGACTAGTTAAATCCCAAAAATTAAGTAACTAATCAGAGATTGAACGAATAGCACAACAATTACTTCCACATGATGACTCACCAGAACATTCAATAATTTTCGTGTCTCAAAATTTCAAAAAATTACCCTCTGCACTCTCCCGCCTTTTTCAAATAGACCCACGATTGAACTTTTCAGTCCATGAAAATGGTAGTTACTAGTTTCTCAGATAGTGGGATAATGGGATAATGGGAGAGAGGAAATATTAGGAGTTATAGGGTAACTGAGGGTTTCCCTCTTTTCGTATAAATAACTCACACATGCCGCTCCTTTACAAGCAAAAGAAAATATCACAAAAACAACTTCTTCTTGTCTTGGCTAATTCTCCCTCAAAGCTCCCAAGAGTGCTTCATTTGTCTTCAAGTGAATCAAAGGCAAATCTGAAGAAATCAAAGGCTCTTCCATCCATTTGGGTAAGTTTTCTCTTCTTTTACTTCACTTTGAAACATTTTGAAGATTTCAAATTCTACACACACTTTGCTAGAACATGTGGTGGCCGAAACCCTCTTTTGGAATGCTTTCTTTGGAATTTTTGTTATGAATCATTGAAGTATAGTGTTTTGTGGCTGTTTTGATGTAGTTTAGGCTTTGGGTTAGCCAATTTTACTTCCAATTTCATGAAATTTTAGAGAAAAAATAACTTCCCATCTTCAAACATACATTCGAGTTCATGGGTTTGTATGAACTTGTTGACCCTCGTTTTGGTCAACAACACAGAGTCAGATAAACGACAAGAAAATAATTCAAAGCTTGACAAAATAATCCAATAGAAAATAAGAACACAAAGGATTATAGTGCTTCGGCCCCATTGATTGGTAATGACCTACTTGATACTATTATTGATATTGAGCTTCAAAGGTGTGATCAAAGAACTAGGGTTCCTGAGTTTCACGGACCTTAGAAGAGAACAATACAAGCGGTGGATAATAGTAATGTAATTCAGAAAGAAATCAAGAGAAAAGTCCCGTCCCTTGAGCTATATCTTGCATGTTTATAGGTTCAAGGAGGATTACATGAATTAATCAATCATATCTTTCCTTAATAAACGGATACCAAAGTCATAATGAAGAGATATTCTCGAATATCATTACAACTGTACATATCTTTACATAAATAAACGGAGTATACGACCAGGCTGGTCGTATATAAAACTTGAACTTCGTGCGTGGAAATATTTCTAGTCGATAGGCGAGCAGTATCTCTGCCACGTGTCAAAAATTCTTGCCACGTCATCAAAAACTTTTTTTGGGTAAACATTTGCCCCCCATGTTTATTTATTGCGACCAGTAATAAGTGAACTTAGGAAACTAAATTTTCGTATGCCCCATGAAATCTGTTAGAGCCCCCGTGCATTCTCGAAAACTGTGACCCAATCACGTGCAATCATGCCTTTTCAGTTTCCAAGTAACCTTTCCGACGGCTATTACACTCCCCCATGCCTTGAAAAAGGTAACTCATGATTACCCATTTTTAACTTATCTCAGCCTCTATAAATAATCCTCACATTTACCTTTTAACTTTTTGCTCACCATTTTCTTGCCAAGAACTCTCAAGAACTCCATCTCAGAGCTCAAAACTTCGAAGTTCTTCCATTACTGTTTTAAGGATCTTTTGTTCGCACGCCCAAAATCGTTCCATTTCAGAACCTACAACCTTCATCTAGGTAAATTTCTTGAACTTTTAAACCCTTGGAGATGCCATGCATACTGTTATACGATTGTTTTGAGTTCTGAAAATTTTTGTGTTCTTGGGTAAAAATTCGTGAGGATTTTATGTATATCGTTTGATGCTTGATAGGGTAGTGTAGTTTCGCTCTGTAGGAGTTAGGAACCAGTTTGATAGTCAGGATCATAGGTTTAGGGCATAAAATCGATGTAAAAATTATATTTTAGGCTAGCTGAAAAACTGGGTTTTTCCCGCCCCTTTGGAGTTGAAAAAGCTTTTTCCAAAAAAACTTTTTACTTTCACTTTTTGATCCGTTTTTCAAACTGTTCGCATAAAACTTAGTGTTTCGGTTAGAATGCTGCTGGTCGTAGACGCGAGCAATGTTATTCCAACTTTCAACATAAGCTCCCAGGTTGTGCGTCTTATCTCCTCCTTTCTCTGTTTGCAGTTTTCATGCAAGACCCGTGGGGAGGAGAAAGACCCATTGACGACGATCTGCTAGCTCAACTACTCGAGGACGAAGAACAACCCTCGTCATTGATACCCAAAATTCCACTTTCTCGTGCCAATCCAAACACTTCCCCTATCTTGACTCAAAATATGGATCGCACCAAAACCAAAGCCAAGAAAAGGAAAACCTCTGACCCTTCTCATCAGTCAGCTCCTTCGGCTGATGCTCCCTGGACCAGTGGTCGAGATGAAAATGCTCCCGACCCTAACATCCAAAGACATGCCCGTCCCCGACACGCCATTAAGCCAGATGTTGAGTGGTATGTAGTCCCTGAAAGCAGGGTGATGATCAGAATGATCGCCAATTATATAGGGAAATATGGTCTCCTAGGGGTGACCTTAGTCAGACCCAACCAAGACCAAAGGGCGAATCTACCTGGAGGCGCCTTCAATGCTTGGTCGAGGTTTCATATCGAGGCAGGGGCTACCTTGCCTCTTCACTCATTTTTTCAGGGGGTGGCCAACTATTTTGGAGTTTCCCCCTTTCAAATAACTCCAAATGGATATAGGATGCTCGCGGCACTCTATGTCTTGTACAGTCACAAGAAATAGCCCGTGCCAACACCTCATGAGGTCAACTACCTGTTCGACCTCAAATCTAACCCCAACCAAGAAGGCACGGGGTTCTTTCACTTCTGTCATCAGGAAACTGGGTGCACCTTCCTGACTGACACCACCCACATATCAAACGTGGGGAGGTACTACAAGGAGTACTTCTTCACTACTGACATGATCGCAGATAACCTGGCCTTCGCTTAAGGAGGTAAAACTTTCGTATCACTAGCTGTTACTTCTTCACTTAGTGTTCTCCTCCGCATTTTCTTAAACTGTTATGTCTTCCAGGACCATGGCTGCGACCAAACCCAACTCCGAACATGGAGTTGAGATCGGCGCTCCTAGCCAGTATGACTGACGCAGAAAAGAGCATTCAACATCTGGTTACAGAGGCTAACCTTAGGTTGGTTGGCCTCTGGGCCCCTCAACTGAACACGAAGGTGCCCTCAGCAGGGAGTGCCTTTGCCGAGGAGGAACCTGAGCAGCAACCTCCAGCGTCACCTCCACGAAGGAGACTGACTGGGGTCATGATTAGGGAACCTGCTGGCACTCCTTCAGCATAGAGGCCCTCGGCCCCCTTGGGGAAAGGAAAAAAGAAGGCCACCGAGCCTGTCGAACTCTCTGACGATTCGTCGGATGACAATGGTATAGTTATTTCTCTTTTAGACAATTTGCCAATTCCCTGTCATCTATTCGACGGGGACAACAATTTTAAATATGCTCCACATTTAGGTCCAGACTTCCTCATGTCAAAGAGTGAGTATAAGACTAGTAGAGTTTGTAGGATAGAGACCAGTAATAATAGCTCGGGTATATGACTTTGAAATCTTTCTTTGCTTCTTTTTCTGATGTAATATACTTGGTCATTCATGCTTTCTCATTGTTTGACATTGTTCTTCTTTTTCAGACATGGAATATGTCAATGTGTTCGACATCTACAACACTCCTGAGGCTGCCGCGGCTCCCCCGAGCAAGAAGAAAACCAGCAAGAGACACCACGGGGAGAGTAGCAAAGCGCCTCAGGCGAAAAAGGCTCGAAATGGAGGCCCTTCGGAGGATAGGCCCTCCGCCACCACATCTCCATATTCTCCCCACGAGCAGCAGACTCCTTCTGCTCTGGCTGGATCGACTCCTCCTCCTGCGACTCCGACCAAACAAACTCAGCAGGTTGATCCTTGTTCAACCGGGGGTGAGATGGTTGGTCGCGCCTTTAAACTGGTCAAGGAGAGGATCGCCAAGATTGCGAAGCACGACTGCTGCCGAGAGGAAATGGTTGCTACAGAGATGATAGAAGTTGACCCAATCCTGAACCGCGCCCTAAATGAGTTCACCAGTGTAAGTCATTTTTTTCTGCGGAAAAAGGTCTTCTTTATAGTTTGTCTAACTTCCACCCTGGCCTGTAGGCCATGCTTACTCTCACTGTCGGCCGAATCTGCTTGGGTGTTGCCATTGAGCAGGCCCGAACTTTGGAGCAACGACATAGGGATGAACTTAAAGCTGCCGAGGCCAAACATGCTGAACAACTGGCAGTGGTGGTTGAGGAAAGGGCCAAACTGGCTAAGGAGTTGGAGGAGAAGCAGAAGTCTCTGGAGAAAGTTTGCGAGTAGAGGGACCAATTCAGGGAGTCCAATCGCTTTAACTTCCGCGCAACCCAACAGCTCGAGGTGGACTTGCTCGCGAGCAGGCAGGAGACGACAACTCTGGAGGGTCAGATTGAAGAGTTGGAGAAGGCCAACGCCGGCAACTTAGAAAGGTACAAGAGTGCCACTCTTCGATGCTTCTATGATTTCTGGAAGCACAATCAGGGTGCCAACTTCGACTTCCTTCCCAAGAATGCGAGAGATGCCGAGCTTGCTCGCTGCGCTGCTCAGCTGGCTGAAGAAGAAAGATCAAGGGTTCCTGCTTCCCTTGAAATCTCGCTGGTTGCCGGGATGGACGGGGCAGACAATGAGGCTGCATGCATTGTTGATCAGAACCTTCCCCAAGATCCTCCGGCTCCTCAAAATCCTTGAGCTCCTTAGTCTTTTCTGTTTATATTTCTTCCTTTTAACTACACGACCTACGGGTCGTGATGTAAAAAAAATATAATTTTTGTTTGCTGCATGGGCAGCTTTTACTTTTACTTAAAAAATTACATTTGAGCAGTGACTGCTCGCGGTGTAAAAGGATTCATTTTAATATTATAATATATTTGCATATTATTATAACATGTGTTCGCATGACCGAACTTAGCATAGCACTTTGATTTGATTTAACAAAATTACAAAATTTTGAAAAATACTCTAAGTGCCCTAGCATGCTTTCACTTATTTTGCTCATGTGTTTACATACCTTTTAACGATATGCTTTGCTTACTTGTACCTTATATGCCCCTCAAGTGATCGGGGAGCTTTAGGTCCTTGGTCACTTGCCTTGACTAGAACCTGCTCGAACATTACTGCTCATAGCAATATGATTAGTATTATAATACAGCAAAACAACACACGTAATGAGAAAGTACTTGTAATAAATACAATAGTTGGCAAGAAATGACTAGCTGAGTTGGCAAGAAATGACTAGCTGAGCACAATCCCTTTTATTTCTAGTAATAAATGGACTAAACATGTCTGTATGAGTGATCAATAAGATCTTACACTTTTCCCAAACTTGTAAAAAGTAAAATTTATACAAGCCAATTCTTTAAGAAGAATTGTTCATTGATAATACTTGCGCAGGTGTTCTCCATTCCAATAGCGAGGAACGAGATCTCCGTTTAAGCGTGCAAGTTTATAAGTGCCTGGGTGAAGGACTTCATCAATCTGGTAAGGCCCTTCCCAATTTTTCCCGAGTACTCTAGCAGCTTGGTCGCGGGTGTTAAGGAAAACTCTTCAGAGTACAAGGTCTCCAACATTGAATTTTCTTTCTCGCACTTTAGAGTTGAAATACCGGGCGACCTTCTGCTGGTATGCAGCTACTCGGAGCTGGGCTTGTTCACACCTTTCATCAATCGAGTCTAGGGATTCCATCAGTAGCTGGCTTTTAGAGTCCTGGTCATATGTTAATCTATAGTGCGAGGGTGGATGTAACTCGACAGGCAACATGGCTTCATACCCGTACGCTAAGGAAAACGGGGATGAAATGTTGCTGTTCGATGGGAGGTTCTGTACGACCACAGAACTTCAGGCAACTACTCTGGCCACGGTCCCTTAGCTTCTTCAAGTCTTTTCTTCAGGGTATCCTTCAGCGTTTTGTTAACTGCTTTGACTTGCCCATTCGCTTGGGGATGAGCGACTGAAGAAAAGCTCTTGATAATATCATGCCGTTTGCAGAAGTCCGTGAATAGATCACTGTCGAACTGGGTGCCATTGTTTGAGACGATCTTTCTTGGTAATCCATAGCGACAAACGATGTTCTTGACTACGAAGTCAAGCACTTTCTTGGTCGTTATGGTTGCGAGTGGCTCAGCTTCGGCCCATTTGGTGATGTAGTCGACGGCAACCACTGCGTACTTTACACCACCTTTTCTTGTAGGCAAGGATCCGATTAGATCTATTCCCCAAACTGCGAAGGGCCATGGACTCTACATCTGCTTTAACTCGTTGGGAGCTGCTCGTGGGATTTTAGACAATCTCTGACACTTGTCACATCTTCGCACAAACTCCATTGAGTCTTCATTTATGGTTGGCCAGAAATATCCCTGCCTTAGGATCTTTTTTGACAGGCTTTACCCCCCAGCGTGATCACCACAAAAGCCTTCGTGTACCTCTTTCATTAACTCTTTGGCTTTCTCCTTTGTAATACATCTGAGGAGTGGCAGTGAGTATCCCCTTCGGTACAGGATCCCATCGACCAGGATATACCTAGAGCTTGCCACTGAAGGGTCCTGGATTTCTTTCTGTCTGCTGGTAGCACGCCACTTGACAGATATTCCACATAAGGTTCCATCCACGTATCTGCCATCTGGATGACCAGAGTGGTTTCTGCTGCTTGGATGCTTGGTGCTGATAGTCGCTCGACTGGCACTATGTTCAGAATGTCAGCATCCTTCGCACTTGCCAACTTTTCCAAAGCGTCTGCATTGGAATTCTGATCGCTAGGTACCTGCTGGAGAGTGTATCTGTCGAACTGGGCTAACAGATCCTTTGCTTTGTTCAGATAGGCGACCGTCTTCAAACCTCGCGCCTGGTACTCTCCCAAGATTTTATTCACTACCAGCTGAGAATCACTATACATGTCAAGCGCTTTTATGTTCATATCCTTGGCTAACCTCAATCCAGCGAGTAATGCTTCATATTCAGCCTCATTGTTAGAAGCAATGAAGTCAAATCTAATTGCACAGTGAAATCGATGCCTTTCCGGCGTTATCAATATCACTCCTGCTCCTGCGTGGGATTCGTTAGATGAACCGTCTGTGAATAATTTCCATGAGGGTGCTTGGATTTGACATTCAGGCTCGCTGGGTTCCTCATTCTGCTCGCCACCCGCGGGCTCTATGAATTCGGTGATGAAGTCAGCTAAGGCTTGTCCTTTTATCGCTGCTCGCGGCAGGTAAGATTTGTCGAACTGGCCGAGTTTGACTGCTCATTTT
Source organism: Humulus lupulus (assembly GCF_963169125.1). Taxonomy (NCBI): domain Eukaryota; kingdom Viridiplantae; phylum Streptophyta; class Magnoliopsida; order Rosales; family Cannabaceae; genus Humulus; species Humulus lupulus. The sequence continues at coordinate 232,116,585 of NC_084794.1, forward strand.
AGCAATCTTCCTGCAGCCTCTGGCTTTTGTAGGACTTGCCGAAGAGGCTTGTCGGTCAAGACCGTAATTGGATGAGCTTAGAAGTAAGGCCGGAGCTTCCTAGAGGCCAAAACTAAACAATAGGCTAATCTTTCGATGGGGGGATACCTCAATTCTGCTCCGATTAGCCTTTTTCTTACGTAATAGACAACCTTCTGCACACCTTCTTCTTCTCTTACAAGAATAGCACTAGCAGCGTAATCCGTGATTGCTAGGTAGACGAACAAAGTCTCTTTATCGATCGGCTTTGACAAGATGGGTGGTTGCGCCATATGCGTTTTTAGTGCTTGAAAGGCCTGTTCGCACTCATCTGTCCATTCAAATTTCTTATTGCCTCTGAGTAGATTAAAAAATGGGACGCACTTGTCTGTCGATTTTGAAATGAATCTACTGAGAGCAGCAATCCTCCTGGTCAGGCTTTGGACATCTTTAATTTTCACTGGCGACTTCATCTCGATCAGGGCTTTTATTTTCTTAGGATTAGCTTCAATTCCTCTTGAGTTAACTATAAATCCCAAGAACTTCCCTGATCCTACCCCAAAGGAGCATTTAAGGGGATTTAGCTTCATCCTATATTTATTCAGGACGTTGAAGCAATCCTGCAAATACCTTACATGCCCTTCTGCTTTCTTTGACTTAACCAGCATGTCGTCGACGTAAACCTCCATGTTTGTGCCGATCATCTCCTTAGACATGTGGTTGATGAGTCTCTGGTAAGTCGCACCAGCATTTTTCAAACCAAAGAGCATCACCTTGTAATAGTAGAGCCATGTATCAATTCGAAAGCTAGTGTAATCCTCATCAGGGGGATGCATAGTGATTTGATTATACCCAGAGTATGCATCCATGAATGAGAGGATCTCGTGTAAAGCAGTGGCATCGACCAGCTGGTCAATTCTCGGGAGTGGGAAACAGTCTTTGGGGCAGGCTTTATTTAGGTCTGTAAAATCCACACACGTACGATACTTGCCATTTGGCTTGGGCACGAGTACGGGATTAGAGACCCATGATGGATAAAACGCCACCCTAATGAACCCATTCTTCTTCAGCTTCTCGACTTCCTCTTTCAAGGCCTTTGATCTATCTTTGTCGAGTAGCCTTCTTTTTTGTTGCACTGGTGGAAAGCTTCTGTCGATGTTCAGGACATGGCTGATGACTGCAGGATCTATCTCGACCATGTCTTTATGTGACCAGGCAAAGACATCCTGGTTCCTCTTTAAGAACTCCACCAGTGCTTGTTTTGTTGTTGTCTCTAAGTTTTTATCGACTTTCACAACTCTGGTCGGATTTTCCTCATCGAGTTGGACCTCTTCAAGGTCCTCGATGGGTCCCACTTCTTCTTCAAAGTCCCCAAAGCGAGGATCTAAGTCTCTATCCTCACTTTGGGCAACACCCTATTTGGTGAGATTATCACCTGAGCGGGCTTGAACATTAGTTGCCATTTGCAACTCCTTCCCAGTGGCATCTCTCGATACACCCTTCTTTGCCTTGGTAATCGAGGCGTTGTAGCACTCCCTCGCTTCCCTCTGATTTCCTAACACGCATCCTACCCCTGCGTCCGTTGGGGATTTCATGGAAAGGTGCCATATAGAAGTGACGGCTTGCAGGTCGACCAGAATTGGTCTCTCTATCACAGCGTTGTACGCCGAAGGACAATCAACTACTATAAAAGTAGTGAGTAATGTCCTGTTAGCAGGTGCAGCGGCTGCTGTGACTGGGAGTCTAATTGACCCTACAAGGGCGAGCCCTTCTCCGGAAAAACCATAAATGGTTTTGTAATGACCCAAAATTACTAATAAGGCTTAAGGGCCTTGATTAGTGTGCCGGAGGCATAATTGGAGGTTAAGAGAATTAATGGCAAGAAAGTATGGATATGGTTACTGGATAAGCAGGCGGGCCCTATTTGGCTGGTAAGGGCTTAATCGTAATTTTGGCCTGTTAGGGCATAAATGTGAATGTGTGTGACAAAATTATTGAGACCACATTATTATGTGGATAGATAGATAAATATATATATATATATATGCATGTACATGTGTGTGCATTTGTAACTATCGGCACGAGGCGATCCTAGGGAGCAAGTAGCAGTAAAGTCACAACGGGGCTTAATAGTTGACTTTGGATAAGTCAGGGGTATTATAGGTATCGGGTAGTTATTTAGACTATCGGGTTATGAAAATAAATATATGGAGATATATTTGAGGTTGGGAAGTCTAGGTGGGAATGTTGGGGAATTTTACCATTTTGCCCTTGGGGACGTTTCCGGCACCCCGAGGCTCGGGATTGACTTAACGGGATAAAGGATAGACTTGGTTAAGACAGAAGCTAGTGGAAAGGAAGATTAGACCGACTCTCATTCTCTCTCCCTCTTCTCTCTCAAGGAAACTAGAAAAAAACACAAGGAAAACAGAGGAAACTTGGAGGATTTGGGTTGGGATTTCAAAGGGTTTCAGTGGGGATCTAAAAGCTTAGCTCAAGGATTATCCAAGGAACATTTAATCAAAACCAAGGTGAGAATCAAACTATGTTTTTGAGGTTAGAAGCTCTGAGTTTTTCCGAGTAGTAAGATAATTATAATTTTGGTGTTTAAGGTTGAATTGAAGCTAGAAACTTGGGAACTAGCTGGGATTCTGCTTAGAGAAGGGGTTCAGCTGAAGAGGTAAACTTTAATTTATGATTTAGAAGCTTAAATTTGAGTTTTGTATGGTTGGTTTTGGTGTTTGATGTTCTTGAGTTTCAGATATTGAAACATGGATTGCAATGAGTTTTAGATTGGGTTTCCTGTTGAATTATGATGTTAAAGTTGTCTTAAAAGTGTTGGGAATTATTGATATTGAAATAGGGAGCTTTGGGATGATTTTGGGTAAGGTTTGGAGGTTGGAAATGGTGGAAATTCTGGGCTCGAAGGGAAGGGTCACGGCTCTGTTCTAGAGCGCTGCGGCCCTAGGATGAAGATGAGCCAGGAGGGCTCGGCCAAGGGTGAGCGTCGCGGCGGCCAAGGCAAGGGCTGCAAGGCGTGTCTTCTTTCAGGGAGGGCCTTGGTTCTGTTTTAAGGGCAGGGCCGCAGCTAAGCTTTAGGGGTCGCATCCCTTAGATGCATACTTGAACGTTCAAGGATTTAAAGTACGGGGATCGAGCCTAGGGTGCTCGGGATCAATCTCACCACCGTGCTTGGTGGGATTCGACTTCCCGGAAGCTAGTTTTGTATACGAAAACCTATATTTGAATGTTAATGGAATCCATTATCTTGGTTGTGACTAGGTGATAAGCTAGGGCTCGGGAAGTGGATCGTGCTCGGGGGTCGTCCTTTCTAATTAAAGCATTTGGAATCAAGGTAAGAAAACTGCACCTATGTAGGTGGATAGGTTGGGACTAAGTGTTCCCTATATTTGTTTGTATTGCTATGTGAATACGTTGGGACTAAGAGTTCCCTATAATTATATGAATGTCATGAGGTGGTATTATGCCACTGGGACATGTGATAAGCGGCCTAAGGGTGCCGAAACCAACACTTGTGCACATGGCGCGGCTCGGACACTGGTATCCGAGGACAGCTTATTAATCACTGAGCTCGGTTAAGCTGGCCGGAGGCAGTGGGTATGTCACTGGGATTGGCCTAAGCGAGCCAAAGATAGTGAATTAAACAGAGGGTGCAGCCTGCGGGCATTAACCCTAGTTATTGCTTGGTATAGGTTCTATTGTTGATTATGGTGTATGACTTGATGAGTATCTGGAGTTGAATTGTTGGTTATTGGCCAGTGTGCTGCCCTGAATGTACTTTATGGTGTGCTGGTAACTGATTAATGCCTTGTGATTATTTGGATTATGCTCAACAGACTGTTTAGCTGCTATTACTGTTATATTATGATGTCATGTTTTCTTGCTGGGCTTCGGCTCACGGGTGCTACATGGTGCAGGTAACGCTAGTTGGCCATGGGTTGGAGAGCTCTGGGGGCGAGGTGTACATTGTCAGCTACTCGGCCACCACGGTCGGGGGATTGTATAGGGATGGGAACCTAAACTATGAATTTTTCCATTAGAGTGGCTTGGTTGTTTATTTGTTAACAAGAATTTTATATTTACATTATTTAAACCTTATTTTGTGATCCCATGTATCAAACATGTATTCTAGTAAAATTTAATCGTTTATAACCAAAATTCTTTTAAACCTAACTTGTTATGCCATTAGTTACACATTTTTATTTAAATGACTTGATTATCAAGTCTTGCACTATTTCTAACACACAGTGTAACGGTCTTGGTTATCCAGGGCTTTACAGGTTTGGTTGCACGGCTCCAGGTCCTTCACGGAAAACTTCATCCTTTCCAGCGAGGACTTATATAGGATGTTGTCTGAACTTCCTGTGTCGACCAACACCCCTTTCACAATCATGTTCGCAATCTGTACATCCACGACCAGCGGATCAGAGTGTGGGAATCGCACATGCTGGGCGTCGTCGTCAGAGAAGGTGATCAGTTCCTCCTCTGTTCGCGCCTTTTTTGTTGCACAATCCTCGACACTCATCATCTCGATGTCCTAGTCGTGGCGAGCATATCGTTCCCTCGCTTTCCCACTATCTCCTGCAAGATGTGGGCCTCCGCAGATGGTGAGTAGGGTACCTGCCACGGGAGCTGGCTGTAAAGGTGGCGAGCGTTGACGTGCAGGCGCCGACTCGTTGCAACCTTGAGCCTCTCACTGAGAACCTCCCGCGGCTCGTACATATCTTCTTAAATGTCCCTGTCTTATTAGGAACTCAATTTTGTCCTTTAGCTGGTTACACTCATTGGTGTCGTGCCCGTAGTCGTTATGAAAATGACAGAACTTTGTTGAATCTCTCTTGGAGATATCTTTCCTTATTGGTGCGGGTCATTTGTAGGGCACGCTCGATCTGGTCGCCTGGTAAACCTCGACTTGGCTTTCAACAAGGGCAGTGTAATTGGTGAGTCTCGGTTCATACCGATTACCTTTAGGGCGCTTACTCTCGGAGGTCGAGGGTTCGTTGCTCGCCCGCTTTCCACCATTCTTACCATTGCCATTCCAGTTGCCTTTGCCGTTTCCATTGGGCTTAGACCCGTTGACAGCTTTGGCGGGTTCTTCCTTGGGCCCCTTGTCTTTTACTGGCGATTTTCCTTCGTTGGCAATCGCATCCTCGAGCTTGATGTACCGATCAGCTCGATACAAAAACTCCTGGGTACTTTTAACCCCATGCTTTCTGAGGCTACTCCAGAGGGGAGAATGGCGCCTAACCCCAGCAGTTAGGGCCATCATCTTGCCTTCATCATCCACAGTCTTGGCTCCTTCTGCGGCTCGCATGAAGTGCTAAACGTATTCCTTTAAGGGCTCCCCCTCTTTCTGGTGTATCTCGACCAGTTGGTTCGCCTCGGTGGGGTGCACACGATCCGCGTAGAATTTTCCGTAAAACTCCTTCACGAACATCTCCCAGGATACTATACTTGCAGGAGTGAACTTAAAGAACCACTCCTGGGCGGCATCAGAAAGTGTCGCTGGGAAAATCCTGCAACGAGCATCTTCAGAGACTTTCTGAATGTCCATTTGTATCTCAAACTTGTTGACATGAGATACCAGGTCTCCATACCCGTCGAAATTTGGCAAAGTCGGCATCTTGAACTTGCTGGGGGTTTCTGCTACATCAATTCTTTGTACAAAAGGGGTGCCTCTCCTCCGATCGTATTCAATGTCCGATGTCCGCCCCTCGACCAGCTGCTGCACAGCCTGGTTCAGGGCATTGTTTTGAGCCTGAACGACTTCTGGGATTGTTGGGGCCCCTGGTGATGGGGGAATGTACTCATCCTGCCTTTCTCGGTGGTCATTGAGTACATCCCTCAAATCATCATCTCTTCGCCGCTGCTCGCTGGCTCCGAGCCAACTAAAGACGTTATTTTGACTGGGTTGTCCCCCAGCGTTATGACCTGCTTGTCGGTCGCCTCTAGGTGGGGGACTCCTGCCTCCACCTCTCTCCTCGTTCCTTCGACCAGCATTTCCTTTGCCTGAGTCGGCCTCATTGTAGCCATGGCCATCTCTGAACCGTGACTGGCTATGGTGCGACCGACTATTTCTTCTGTTGCCTCCTTGGGCTGGCATTTCCCGAGCTTTAGGGGGAGGCCTACGTTGGTCGGTGGGTCCCCGTGCATTGTCATGCCGTCGGGGGCCCCTGACCGCAGAGCCTATTTCTGAGTTCCTCCTGTTGGCAGAAGAACGCTGCCCCCTGCTCGGTGGATGCGGCTCTTCAACCCCTGGGCATCTAGGGCTGCGGGGCTGTTGCTCGGCCCTATTCTACCTCGGGTGCGGAGATTGCCTCGACCAGCCTGAGACGGAGGCTGCGTCTCAGGATCCCTAGGTGGGATATCATCCTGAGGCATAGGTGGCTGCTCCAGCCTCTGAGGACTTATTGGCTGGAGCGGGGGACTAGGATTAGGAACCCTTTGAGGTGGCCCACTTGGGGGTTGATCAGACTGCGAGGCTGGTGCAGCCTGATTCCTAGCCAACTGGATGGCTACTTCAAGGGCTGCCATGGCATCCCTCTGCCGACGGTCCATCTCCGCCTGCCGCTCGCTCAGCTCCTGACGCTGGTGCTCTATCTCCCTTTGTTGCAATGCCATTATCTCGGCAACATTCTCCTGATGGCCCTCAGATTGGCTAACTCGTCTTGTAACACCCCCAGTGTTGTCTTCAGGGTCTCAGAATCCAACTCCTCCTCATCAAACTCCAAATGAGGTTCGTCTTCAGCCACATTTGGGGGAGGAGGCTGGGATGGTGTAGCGGCAGCCTGTCCAATCTTTTTGGTAGTTTTTTCCATTAGATCATCTTGAGTTCAACTCTCAATGAAAGCACCAGAATGTTGACCCTCGTTTTGGTCAATGACACGGAGTCAGATAAACGACAAGAAAATAATTCAAAGCTTGACAAAATGATCCAATGGAAAATAAGAACACAAAGGATTATAGTGGTTCGGCCCCAGTGATTGGTAATGACCTACGTCCACTTGATACTATTATTAATATTGAGCTTCAAAGGTGTGATCAAAGAACTAGGGTTCATGAGTTTCACGGACCTTAGAAGAGAACAATACAAGTGGTGGATAATAGTAATGTAATTCAGAAAGAAATCAAGAGAAAAGTCCCCTCCCTTGAGCTATATCTTGCATATTTATAAGCTTAAGGAGGATTACATGAATTAATCAGTCATATCTTTCCTTAATAAACAGATACCAAAGTCATAATGAAGAGATATTCTCGAATATCATTACAACTATACAGATCTTTACATAAATAAACAGAGTATACGACCAGGCTGGTCGTATATAAAACTTGAACTTCGTGCGTGGAAATATTTCTGGTCGATAGGCGAGCAGTATCTCTGCCACGTGTCAAAAATTCTTGCCACGTCATCAACAACTATTTTTTGGGTAAACAGAACTTCTTGAAGTTTTCATGAAATTTTTGCAAACTCTTGAAATTCCCCTTTTTGATCTTTATTGTGTGCCCCGTGAATAGGAAAATGTGTTTGTGCTCCACGTTATGCCCCATGCTGTTTAGCCGATTGGATTCGTATTTAGCCATTCCCTTTTTTAGGCTTTGACTGCTTGGATTTTCACCGATCAGACCACTGAGCTAGCCCCTCGATTTTTACATATGGTTCTTTGGAACCCCTTAGCCATTTGGGTGCTTTAACTCCACAAGACCTTGTAACCGATCGAGTAGTTTTGGCCAGTTACCTCTCGAATAACTTTGGCTGTCTAGGCTCCTTGGAAACTTGCTAGCCAATCAAATGCTATCGTTGGCTCCTCACAACATGCTCATGCGCTTGGTCACACACCACTCGGGTGCCTTGACCCATGCGCTCCAACCGATCGAATCACGCATCACTCAGTTGCTGTGACTCCTCAGAAACCCCCAGTCGCTCAGACATTCTTGGCCCCTCGGAACCCATTTAGCATCTCCTTAAGCAGCAACGTCAACACCAACTAATGAGGGTGAAAAACTCCAATCAACTCCCTTAGGAAAAAGAACCCCAAGTAGCGCATAGAGCGACACAAAAGGTAGTGGAACGAGTGCCTTTTGTGGGAGAAAATTTATTAGAAGAAGTTGAGACTGAAGCCTCTTCAAAGCCTCCTCGCCAAGTTTGAAAAACTAGTAAATCCAAGAGAAAGGCTATCCAAACTTTTGCAACATAAATCCAACAATCTGCTACACTCAAACCGAGGAAAGAAGAAGATCGCGTGCCTTCATGGTTCGTAGCTAAGACTTCTAAGCTAAACTCCAAAATTCTCGATAGACACATTCAGACTTTGGGGCTGGAAGGAGTAAATGTGGTGTATCCGCACCCAAACCAGAGAGCCAATAATCTTGGTGGAGCCTATTCTGCTTGGTCTAGGTATCACATTTATGCAGGAGCTACTATCCCTTTGCACCCTTTCTTCAGGTCAATAGCGGATTACTTTAATGTTTCTCTCTTCTAGATTGCTCCAAATGGGATACAAGCACTGTCTACTCTATACATTCTCTACCACTTCCAGGGTTGGAACCCACCTACCCCTCATAAGGTACATTATTTGTTCGATTTTAGGACCAATCCCAGCCACAAGAATACAGGTTTTTTCCACCTCTTTCATAGGAAAAATTGGGTTAAGTATATTCATGGTATTGCACATAAATCGAATCCTGGAAAGTATTATACGAAATACTTTCTTACTCAAGACATTAAAGCCAACAACTCGGCTTTTACGCTTGCAGGCCCTTTTAATCAACCTCTCTCGACCAGGGAAATGCATTCCCAGGTAGAGGATTTTGCTAACATGCCCATTGAGGAGAAGGATGTTGAGCAGTTGGTCACCTTGGAGAATATTTGATTGGCGGGGTTGTTATAGAACAACCAAGACATTATTGTGGGTAGCACTACTGATGAAGTAAACACGATTGACTAGTCAAATGAAGATACCGAAGTAGTTATCGACCAATTTTCTCCTAAACCATCTCCTCAGCCACGTCGACTAGGTGATCTTATCATTAGAGAACCTCTTCTTGAAAATTCTCACTAACCCGCCTTCCCCATCAGGCCTGGCAAAGGCAAAAGCATTGAGCTCCTCAGAGAAGATAGCTCATCGTTGGAAGATGAGGACGATATTTTTCGATGAAATTCTTAACTCAGGTTTTTCTACTAATAGTAACCATAGTTACATTTTGAGAATGATTATGATGAAAGTTTCTAGAATTTTTATTCACTTATGTTTATTTCTCGTTTCCATTAACTAGGCTTTTGCTTTACTTTTATGCAGATCCAACCATGTTCAAGCAGTTCAACACTCCCTCTACCCAAAAGAGGAAGACTGGTGAAGGTAGCAGCTTTAATCCTCCAAGCAAGGTCTTGAGGGCTGCACCACCCAACCAGGGGAGACCATCTGACTAGTTAGTCACTATCCCACGCTTGAATCCTCCCTCTATTCCACCTTCTGCCAGCCCCAGCGGGCTTAAGTGAACCCCTACGCATTGCTGGTGAGTATGTCAAAGAGTTACTAGACCACACTTTTCACCACGCAACGGTAACTCAGACCATTGAGACTCTACCTCGGCAAAGCGTTGAAGTTGTCCTTCACAAATGCCTCACTGAAATAATGAGTGTAAGCATCTTATCATAAAAAGCACTCACTTTCTTATCGATTGTTCTTATTCTGAATACTTTTTTGGTTATTTACTCCAGGGACTCATCACTGTCAGTCATGCTCAACGCCGAGAAGTCGACTATAAGGAGCTGGTCAAGGTCTTGACTAATCAATTGGTGGAAGCCCAGGCCAAGATTGAAATTCTAACCAAGTATGAGAAAGATCTTCATGAAAAGACTGAGCAGACAGAGAAAGCAGTTGCTGAACGGGATAGATCTTTGAAAGAGTTGGTTGATGAGAACAATAAACAAATTTAGGCCAACAAAAGGTTGGCCGATCAGCTAGTGGAGAAAACTCAAGAGAACGAGGAGCTGAAACAAGACAAGGAAGCTGATCTGGCTCGTTATGATGAAATCTGTTTCAACTGCTTCTATCAGATATGGAAGTTAAACAAGCCTCTTAACCTCGACTTTCTCTCTGAAGAGGCAAGGGCCGAAGAGCTTGCCAAATATGAAGCCAAGGCTGTCGAGGAGGCAGCTCTTCCAGCTGGCATTGTGCCTGCCTCTCCTACTCTATCATTTCGACCAGAGGAGGTTTCAGATGTTGACAATGCTGTTGACCAGCCAAGGACTATTTTACTCGACCAGTAAACGTACCCAGCCGACCAGGGAGCCTCCTACCTGACCAGGAAAAACTTTGTATCTGGCTAGTAGTTTACTTGTTTTCTTTATACTTTTGTTGAGACAACTGCTGCTTATCAACTTTGATAATTTGCTCGTACGGCTGAGCTGTTTTACATTTACGCTTTAATTTTCTTAAAATATTCTAAGTCTTTTGTGAATAGTAAAGTCTCTATGATTTATGTCTTAGATTTTCGCATGAGTACTTAGTTTTCTAACTTGGAAATTATAGACATTTCATAAGTCCCTACTAAGTATACTTTCTCACACTCTTATTGCTGTAACATTTTATGAGCATAATGTTTATTTTCACATGAATATCTTCTTCTAACTTTGAATCTTGAAAAATTCCAAGTTACTTAAGCTTTGTTAAACAAGTTAGCTTAATGGCCTTTTTTTACTTCAAAAATTTACAAGTTAGCCTAAAAAAAATATTTCAATTCGTGCTCTCATTGCATGTGTTGAATTATATACCTGTATACCCTATGTGCCCCCCAAGTGATTGAGGGTTGAAAGAGCCTTGGTCACTTGCTACTTGACTGAATCTGTTCAAGCAATTATTACTCGTGAAACACATTGAATATAAAGAAAATATACAAGCAGTTGAATATTGCTAGAATATCCAACCAGTTAAATACTGTTAGTCTTCCCAGCCAGGTGAATACCGGTCAGTTGAACACTAGCTGGTTTGTATTGACCAATTGGGCATTGTTCGAGTAAAACGTAATCAACACATATACATAATTTGTTGCAACATCCGACCGTGCTACATGTGATCTCTTTTATTACTTGTAAATTATAAGAGGACAAAACATGTCTAATAGCGAGTCTCAAACAAACAAAAAAATTTCAAAAATAAATGGCTGGTCAGCAAATAACCAGCTCATAAACATACTTAAATAACAAGTAAAACACTTGAATCCAAGCTATCACTCTGTAAGTGGTATTTATTGATAATATTTCCTTAGGTGCTTTCCATTCTAGTAGTTTTTGATCAACTCACCATTCAACCAAGAAAGTTTGTAAGTGTCGGGTGGTATGACTTGCTTAATCTGATATGGTCCTTCCCAATTTGGTCCTAGCACTCCAACTGCTGGGTCATTGATGAACACCTTTATGAGGACCAAATATCTAACTTGGAACTTTCGGTCTTTAACTCTGGAATTAAAATAGCGGGCCACCTTTGTTGATGGGCAGCAACTCTCAAGCCCGCCTTTTCTTGTTTTTCTTCAATAAAATCCAAAGATGCAGCTAATAATTGATTGTTCTCTGCCTTGTCATATGTGCTTCTCCGATGAGATGGGGGGTCAATCTCGACTAGTATCATAACTTCATAACCATACGCCAAGGAGAAAGGAGTATGACCAGTCGCTGTCCGAGTAGTGGTTCTGTACGACCAGAGGACCACTGGTAATTCTTCTGCCCAGGAACCTTTAGCCTGTTCTAGTCGCTTCTTTAGAGTGTCTTTTAACGTTTTGTTTACTGTTCAACTTACCCATTCGCTTGCAGGTGAGCCAACGAGGAGAATCTCTTTGTGATGCCATGCCTAGCACAAAAATCAGTAAACAAATCACTATCAAATTGAGTACCATTGTTAGACACTATCTTCTTGGGCAGACCACAGCGACATATGATATTTTTCACAACAAAATCTAACACTTTCTTCGAGGTGATTGTTTCTAGTGGTTCAGCTTCAGTCCACTTAGTGAAATAATCTACAACAACTACTACGAATTGTACTCCTCCTTTTCCTTTGGGTAGTCTCCCGATCAAATCAATCCCCCACACTACAAAAGGCCAGGGACTTTGCATTTGCTTCAAAACATTTGGAGGTGCTCTGGGTATCATAGAAAATCTCTGACATTTATCACATCTTTTCACATATTCCATGGAGTCTTCATTCATTGTAGGCCAGAAAAATTCTTGTCGCAAAATCCCTCATGCACTTCAGCAAATTAGTTTTTCCGCTGGTTGGGCGTCACACATCTAAGTAACGTGATAGAGTACCCTCTTCTATATAACACCCCATCTATCATGACATACCAGGCAGCTTGTCTCATCGTGTTCTTTGCATCATTGCGGTTATTTGGTAAGGTTCCTTGTTTGAGGTATGTGATGATGGGTGTCATCCAAGTGTTAGCTATTGTGATGGGCAGTGCTTCCTGCTCGGTGATACTTAGGTTTGGCAAGTATTCGACTGGTACTATATTCAAAGTGTCAACATCTTTTTCATTGGCCCACTTTTCCAAGGCGTTTGTGTTGGAGTTTTGCTCTCGTGGCACCAGCTTGATTGTGTACTCTTCAAACCGCGCTAGCAAGTCCTTAGCTTTATTTAAGTAGGCCACCATGCACAAACCTCTGGCCTGATATTCCCCTAAAATTTGGTAGACCACCAGCTGAGAATCACTATTTACTTCGACTGACCACGCATGAACATCTCTGGCCAGTCGTAATTCTGCTAGGAGGGCTTCATACTCCGCCTCATTATTGGAAGCATTGAACCCGAACCTTAACACTTAGTGGATTCGATGTCGCTCAGGTGTGATTAATATAAGCCCTGCCCTTGAATGATGTTCATTTGAGGATCCACCCACATAAATTTTCCAGGTAGGAAAAGTTTTTCTCTGTCCAGCTACATTTTCTATTTGGTCGGGAACATCAGGAATTCTGGTGCATTCAGCAATGAAGTTCGCCAAAGCTTGTTCTTTAATGGATGATCAGGGTTGATACTTGATTTTTAATTGGTCTTATTCAACAGCCCATTTAAGTAGTGACCAGAAGTTTCCAGTTTTACTTGTCGTAAGGGCTGGTCAGTGAGCACTTTAATGGGATATGCTTGAAAGTATGGCTATAGTTTGCGAGATGTGAGCACTAAACAGTATGCCAACTTTTCGATTAGTGGGTATCTTAACTCTGCTCCTATCAACCGCTTGCTGATGTAGTAGACCGGATGCTGCACTTTATTTTCCTCTCGTATTAGAGTAGCGCTGACAGCATGCTCCGTGACTGCTAAGTAAATGAAGAGGTCTTCTTCATCTACGTGTTTTGAGAGAACTGGAGGTTGGGCCAAATGTTTCTTTATGGCTTGGAATGCTTGCTCACATTCCTCTGTCCAGTCAAATTTCTTGCTTCCTTTTAGTAAGTTAAAAAATGGGACACACTTGTCCGTTGACTTAGAAATAAACCTACTTAGAGCAGCAATCTGCCCAGTCAAAATCGGCACATCCTTAGTTCTGGTCGGGGATTTCATTTCTAAGAGTGCCTTAATCTTCTCGGGATTGGCCTCTATCCCACGTGAGTTAACAATAAATCCAAAAAACTTCTGAGAACTTACTCCAAATGAGCATTTAAGGGGGTTCAATTGCAAAGCACTCCCCTAGATCTCGCACATGCCCCCAACTTCTTTTGACTTGACCAGCATGTCATTGACATACCTCCATATTTTTGTCGATCAAGTCACGAAACATACCATTCAATAAACGCTGGTAGGTGGCATTTGCATTCTTCAAGCCAAATGGCATAACCTTATAACAGTATAATCCTATATCTGTCTGGAAGATGGTATGCTCCTCGTTGGGAGGGTGCATACTTATTTGATTATACCCAGAGTAAGTGTCCATGAAGGACAAAATTTAATGAACAGAAGTTGTGTCAACCAACTGGTCTATCCTGGGCAGAGGAAAACAGTCCTTGGGACATGTTTTATTAAAATCGGTGAAGTCCACGCAGGTCCTCCACTTCCCATTGAACTTGGGTACTAACACTGGGTTAGAAACCCAGGTTGGGTAGTAAGCCTCCCTGATGAACTCGTTTTCCTTCAGGCGCTCAACTTCTTCTTTTAGAGTTCTTGCCCATTCCTTCTCAAGCAACCTTCTCTTTTGTTGCACTGCTGGGTAGTTTTCATCCACATTGAGCATGTGGCTGATCACAGTTGGTGAGATAACCACCATATCCTTGTGAGACCAGGCGAAGACATCTTGATTTCTTCGCAAAAATTCTACCAACTGTGCTCTCACTTCCACCTTTAAATTCTTTCCAACTTTGACCACTCTGGTCGATTCGTTCTCATCTATCAGGACCTCCTCTAAATATTCCACAAATTCTACTCTACTATCCAAATCCCCAAAGAGAGGATCAATGTCCATTCCCTTTCTTTGGGCAACGCCCTATTTTGTGACTTCATCACCAGATGGGGTCTGCTGCTCAATAACACCAGAAGTACTTTCCTGGTCGGTAACTTTTAAAACGTTTTATTGGTCGGTAAAATTCACAATGTCATATTGGTTGATGTCCATCTCGTCTACTACTTCTTCTTTCTCCCCACACATAATCATGTTATTCTCATTGGTTCCCCTCCGTACCTTAACCACGGAAGCATTATAACACTCCCCAGCTTCTCTCTGGTTTCTCTGGACACATCCTATGCCCACACTGGTCGAGAATTTCATAGAAAGGTGCCATATAGACACCGATGCGTGTAGAGCCATGAGTAGTGGTCAACCTATCACTACATTGTATGCCGATGAGCAATATACTATAAAAAAATTCCATCATGTCTATCTCGTGCCTAGTAGCGTCTCCTGCTGCGACCGGTAACTTGATTGTTTTGGCTGGTGACAAACCTTCAAAAGTGAACCCGTAAATAACTTGAGAGCATGGCTTCAAGTCATGGATAAACAACTTCATCTTTTCAAAAGATGACTTGTAGATAATGTCCACGGAGCTTCCCATATCAACTAGGCACCTCTTTACCTTCATGTTTGCAATCTTGACTGTAATGACGAGCGGGTCATTATGAGGATACTTGACGTGTCCAACATCATGCTCTGTGAAGGTAAGAGACTTACTCTCGTACCGAGGATTCCTTGGAGGTTGCTCCTTAACATTCATGACATCTGATGTTGTATCCAACTCATGTCGAAGTGTCCCGATATATCTCTCCCTTGCTTTGTTACTGTCCCCAACTAAGTGTGGACCTCCACATATAGTGTCTAAGGTAAAGCCCACAGACTCGGGTTGCAAGGGTGGAGATCGCTATCGTTTGAACCCATGATTGTGTTGCTTCATTCTCCTCGGGGTTTTTCTGCCCGGTACTTTTTCAACTTGCCCGACCAGAGAAGAAATTCTATCTCGTCCTTGAGGTGATTTCATTCATTCATGTCGTGACCATAATCTCCATGAAAATGACAAAACTTATTCATGTCTCTCTTACGCATCTCTTTCCTGATGGGTGGAGGCTTCCGGTAGGGAACCTCCTGATGACTAGCAAGATATATTTCTGCTCGGCTGGCCGAGAGAGTGGTGTAATTAGTGAACCGAGGTTCATACTGTGTTGGCTTTTTGTTTGATCCTGACTTAGCCTTCTTCTCTTCATGGCGGTTAGACCCATTACTCCCACGTTTATTTCCACCATTCTTAGGAGGGTTAGCTTATCCACCCAGATTGTTTATGCCTTTCTCCTCTTTCTCAATTGCATCATCCAATTTCATATACTTGTATGCCCATTTATGAAATTGTTGAAGTGTTGAAATTGGGTTTCTATGAATAATATCCCACAAGGGGCTTCGGTAAGTGATTACGGAGGATATGGCAACCATCTCTCCCTCATCTCCTACAATGGTTGCTCTATTGGCTTCTCTCATGAATCTCTGTATATAATTCTTTAGAGATTCATCATTTCCTTGTTTGGTATCTGCCAAGTGGTTGGCGTAAACTGGTGCAGTCCTAGCAGCACTGAATTGTCTACAAAACTTCTTCCTGAATGTTTCCCATGAGGTAATGGAATTCAGATTAAACTTACAATACCATTCTTGGGCAATATCTAAAAGCGTAGTCAGAAAGACTCTGCACTGATAATCATCACTCACCCCGAGCAGATCCACTTGATCCTCAAATTTCCCAACATGTCTGATGGGATCTGCTTTTTCTGTATACACAGGTAGCATTGGTGCTTTATATTTTGTCGGCAACTCGGATGCTCTGATCCAAGCACAAAATGGATTTCCACTCCTATGGTCTACTACATCTAGCCCAGAAGGTCGTTTAGATAAGCCCTGCACTGCAACTGTTAGTGCATCAAGTTGGGCTTGGATGGCTGGCGCAATTGAAGAGGCTCCAATATTTTGACCTCCTGGTCGGGCATTGCTGTCTGGTGCACTGTCGTCAAGTATTTCTACTTGTTTAGTAGGGCGGATCAGATCTTTCCCTTCAACCTGGGCGGTCTTCCTCTTGTTGTTGATAATGTCCCTTCGATCCTTGCGGGTAGCATGTCCACCTAATCGATTGAACACGGTACTCTTCTATTATTCAGAGGGCTTACTATGCGGGACCTGCTCCTTCCCACTACGCTGCTAGCCTCGATGTAGTGGCGACTTCTCGGAATGGTCTGGGCGGTCCTTTCCTTATTATCGTTGGTCGTTGCCCTCTTTTTCCTTTGACCAGTCTGTTTGATGAATATCAGCCTCATCCCAACCATATCCGTCTTTGTATTGTGGAGTTTTCTTATCTCGAGGAGCTCTGGTCTGGTTATTCCCGGCCGGGGTTTTCTTACTACTCGACCGGTGACTTCCTGATCAAGAAGTTTCTGACCGGTGGCTTCTGGAAGGGGTTCTATAATTCTCCCTTTGCATTGATGCAGTCCTAGAGCAGACTTCATTACCTGCCAGTCCAGTACGATTGCTTCGACTTCGGTCTGGTCCTTGAGAATCATCCCTGTCAACAGGGGACTTCTGACCATCATTGTCGTTTGTTGCTCCCTGGGCAGCTGCTCGTGTCGCGGCCTGGGCATTGGCTTGGGCTAATTGAGTAGCTCCTTCTAGAGCAAGTGCTGCTTTACGATGTCGTCAATCGGCTTCCTCTTGTTTTCGTCTGATCTCTTCGCTTCTAGCATCCATCTCCCATTTTTGCCGTTCGAATTCAACCTTCTGCCTGGCTATTTCTTCAGATTATTACTCCCGTCGGGCATTGAATTGCATCATATCTTCCTAAAATGCCCCTATGGCTTCCTGGAGTTGTTCAACCTCTAGAGTTATCTCCTCGAGAATGATCCTGGGCTTAGTGCCAGGGTCCTCAGGTGTAGGACCTTCTGGTCTAACAGTTCCTGTTGTAGTTGATGGATTGAGCTTATTGGGCGCCATAATGGTAGGATGGTAATGTGTTTTTTCTATTCAGGCTCTCAATGAACGCACCAAAAATGTTGACCATGATTTCGGCCAACTGCGAGTAGACGCAAAAACGACAATAATCCTAATAGCCTTGAACAAAAAGTAAAATGACCCGACCAATTTTATAGTGGTTCAGCCCTAGTTTATTGGTAATAGCCTAATCCACTCTGAGTTGTAATACATGAACTTATACTTAAGATTAGATGAACCTGAACCAAATGAGTTTCATAAGAATAAGTTGAAAAATACAATGTTTCTCTCTCTAAGTTCTTTGAGAAAAATGTCTCAAGAATTCTCCCAGTCAAAGTTTCAAAAAATACCCACCAATGATGCCATGAGCCTTTTATTTATAAGCTCATGGATCGTACATGAAATCTCTTTCCTTTTGACTGAGTCCTTGGTTGTTTTAACCAATTATAAATAAAATAATAAACAAATTCAGATTACAACAATGTGGCTACTACTTTGCGATATCTGAGAGATTCGCGCAGTAGTTACTGGCAATTCGGGTTGTAGTTGTTACTGAGATTCGTAAAAATGTCACTGGGCAGCTAAATCTTGAGACTCTGACATACCCAGTCGGCTAAATCTTCCTTCTGATGTGGCTGGTTGGGTAAACCTCCCTTCTGATGTTGCTGGTCGGGTAAGCCTCCCTTCTGATGTTGCTGGTCTGGTAAGACACTCCCTGACCAGGTAAATTCATACTTGGTTGGGTGAATCACTCCCTACCCAGGTAAATTCTTACTTGGTCGGGTAATCACCTCCTGATCAGATAAGACCATGTTTTTGGCCAATGTCCTTCCGAACAGTGAAATGACAACTCCGTAGGTCATCTTCTAACCCTTACACTTCCCCTGGCCAATACGCTCATTGACCATTATTGTCCCACTTGATGACCATGCATTGCCATGTGTCACTTCTGATTGCCACGTCATTGAACTGAAATTTTGGGGATAACAAAAACCAATATTCCACAAGCCATAACAAGGATCAAATCATCAAAACAATATTATCAATATGTTATAGTCATATCCAAAGATCTTGGAACAACAATAAAACAAAGAATAGGGTTAGAGGTTCCATTAACTCCTTGATAGAAACCAACGACCCAAAATGGCCACCACCTTTAATCAAACCCCCTAGGGATTTCGAAACCACAACAATATGCTCTTAGATTCAAGAAGAAGAAGGAAATGAGCATAATACCATGACTAGAATGCTTACCCCTAGGGATTTCGAAATCCCCTATTTTTTTCTTCTTCTTCTTTCTTCCTTTTTTCTTCTCCTTTTCTTTCTAGGCTAACGCCTCCCTTCTCATTCTCTCTCTAAAATCAGTAGCTACAAAGCAAATGAGCTATCAAGCTCAAAATTTTCATTTTATTTACCCTAGTGGCTGAACCCTATTCTTCCAATGGGAATGAGAAAGTTCCCAAACTCATTTCCCTAAATCTTGCCTAAAATCAATTTAAAATAAATGGAATAATTCAATGGGAAAAAGATGTCAACAACTAAGTAAGGAAACTTTTCTCCTTGCTGTTCTAAGCCTCTACACGTCCACTCCCTCTCTCTCTTTTCTTTCTTACTTGTTTCCTTTTCTCTATGTAAACACTAGTCCTTCTAGAATATCTCCAATTTATTACCTCAATTTTACTTTTTCTCTAAATAATTAAAATAGCGAGGAAAATACATTATGCATGGAAAACTAATGCATGCTCACCATGCATACTATGCAATGCACACACACACACAAGTGCTAAGGGGCATTTCTACTAACCATGCACCTTGGTGCACACAACCAAATTTCAAGAACTCACAAATTAAAATAATTAACAACTTTAATTCACATAATTTCTACAAAACAATTAAAAGTAAATTCATAACACTAAACAATTAATAATAAAATAAAACAAAAAAATTAATAAAATAAAAAATTTGGTGTGCTACATTATAATAATTCACCAAAATACACTTTTATTTATTTTACCTCAAACGTTTACATTACACCAAACATCAGCTTCTATATATTTTTTTCTCTACATCATTTAAATATTC
Organism: Humulus lupulus; assembly: GCF_963169125.1. NCBI lineage: Eukaryota > Viridiplantae > Streptophyta > Magnoliopsida > Rosales > Cannabaceae > Humulus > Humulus lupulus. Next base: position 232,136,139 of record NC_084794.1, read on the forward strand.
TATTTTTTTTATATATTTTATTCATTTTAAAAAATAATAATAAAATGTAATAGTATCTCACACACATATATAAAAAAGTTCTCAAAAAATTAGTAAAATATTTATAGATCAATGAATAATGCTTCTCTACATATGGAGAAGCATTATTCGTTTAGGTAAAAAAAATATAAAATAGCTCAAGTTTACCTCACCCATTGCAAGACTACTTTCACTGTTTTTTCTCTATATTTTAGAGAAAGGAGTATTTTACCTCACCCATTGAAAGTGCTCTTAGATATAATTTTTATTTATATCATATCTTTGGCTCTACACGTAAGCTTCCTCATATTGTATATTAATTCCAATAATAATAAGGAAAGTGTACAAATTATATGGTTTTTTACATTTTAATTCCAAAAATCACCAAAGATATTTTATTTAAAATATAATGCCACATTATAAAAAAAAAAATACCATATTTCAAAATTAATATAATGAAAAATTTCACGAAATTCCAAATTATTATGTTTTTCCAGGTTTTTAAAGGCAACCTTCAATTGCTTACGATATCGATAAGATATTGATTTGTTAACTTTTCATAAAATGTGTTCATTTTTAGAATATTATTAAAAGTGTATTAAAACTTTTCATTTTAAAGTATACTATTTATTATACTAATAGTAAATTTTGCTGATAAGTTATATGGTAGTGTGTTTTACTTTATTGTAACTCATTAGTTTCTAAAATAGACTTGAAAGTAACCTAAAAGTATCTTTAATGATAAGATATTATAATATATCCTAAAAAATGACTAATTGGTATATTAAGATGTGTACAAATAAGTTTTAGAGGTAACTAATAGGCATCTGAAACAATATGATCTAAAAATAAAGCTTTTTATAATAAAGTAATCAATCGGTGTCTTATCGATATCGTAAGCAACCAAAATGTAACTTTTTACAACCAAGAAAAACAGAAAATTTCATGAAGCAGAATTTTCTTAGTTTTTTTTTTTTTCATTTTCGATATACTAGTGCTGATGTGACACGATATATGTGCAAATAAGTTTATTTAACGTATTTTTAAAATTATTCTACTTTATACACATATATATAAATTTTCCAAAAAAAAAAATCATTAATATGAGAATGGTTTTATAATTTTGGAAGCATGTGAAAGTCTCAATAGCAAAAATTATATAGAGGCACTCCACTTATATAAAAAAAATTAAATAAATTTATTTTATTAACTTCGACCATCTCCAATAGGAAATGTAAATATTGTGCTAAATTTAGTACAAAAATTCAATAAATAATATATTTGGCCCAACTTTTACAACTATGCTCCATGCATATAGTGTTGGTATTAAATATGATCAATCATGATACGCAACGAAATGGATCTTTTAAAATTTTATTAATACCAGCCAGGATCATACATATATAAATATATTAAATTAAACAAAAGTAGATTAGATATTACCTCTTGTAGCCTATCAAGATTCCACGAATCTTTTTGTATAAATCAACGATCTTCTTGTCCTTATTTTGAAAGCTCACACCTTGATCTTCTAGACCAATTCTCAAACACACAAGGACGTGTGTGGGCACGTAGGAATCAAAGATTGATTTAGACTCTCTAGATGTACTCAACATATGAGATCTAGAGAAGATTGAGAAGAGAGAGGCTATAGAAATTTCTAGATATTCAGGTTTAGGAAGTTCTATCGTTTCTTTTCTTGAGAGAGTCTGATAGTCAAAACAACTTTAAACTTCTTCTTCTGAAGGTATCACTTCTTTCAGGATTATAAAGATAATTAACTAATTTAATTATTCTTTATTTTATTTAAAATAAAACTGATCAGTTACTACTTATTTAATTATATAGTTTAAATCATATTTAAAAAGAATAATTAAATATAATTAAATAAACTAATAAGTTGGAAATTCGAAATATCCAATAAACACAAATAGGAGTTCATGAATACTCAGGATTTAGACTAATCTACAAATGATCATCTATTATGATAAGAATTAAATCTTTATGTCAAATGGTAAGTTTATAAAGATAATTAATTTTTATCGGTTATGTCATATATAATCTCTATTATATACAACTCCTTTACTAAAATGTATATCCACATCAGTAATCTGAATCTAAATCACTTGCATCGTGTATTCTTAGTAAACCGTACTAGTAACAATTCATTAAAGATTCCTCATTTTAATATGTTACTGACTATTTTATTCTTTATATATGTTCTTAATTCTCTCGTACTAATACAAGATCATATTCTCATGAATGAATATGTAATTTTCTTGATATTATTATATCATATATTCAAACAATAACTATAATAAAAATGTACTTTTATTTAAATCAATAAAATGTCAGTACATGCTTTTAGGACATTAATCCTAACAATCTCCCACTTGCCCTCAAAGCAAGTGAGAAATCTCCCTTAATCCCACGTTGCATACATGACCCATAAACGACTTTGTAGGAAGCATTTTGGTAAACGGGTCCACCAGGTTCTATTCTGACGTTGTCTTCATAACAGTCGCATCACCTCGGTGCACAATCTCTCTAACCAGATGGTATCTCCTTTCTATATGCTTTCCTCTCTTGTGGCTTCCAGGTTCCTTTGAGTTAACTACTGCTCCACTGTTATCATAGTACATGATTAGTGACTTATCCATATCTGGAACTACATCCATATCAGTATAGAACTTCCTTAGCCAAACTGCCTCTTTAGCTGCTTCACAAGAATCTATATACTTGACTTCCATGGTTGAATATGTTATACTGGATTGTTTAATACTTGGCAATTTAGGATTTTTGCCCCCGACCTATGACCAATATATTATTGTGCCCCATGATTTTTTCGAGCCATTAAAAATTACACCTAAACTATTCATAGTGTTGCAAAATGGGAATTCTGTTAAGTTTTATCCTCTTTGGCTAACAGATTGCTGACTTGTCATTGTCACGTTAGTGTCATGTGTATAATTTAAATTAAAAAATAATTAAAAATTAAAAGTATATATTTCTATTAAAATATTAAAATTAAAAATATTTCTAAAACTAAAAAAATATTTTTTTTTCTTTTAAATTCTTAAAAGAATATATGTTTTTTGAATAAATTCTTAAAAGATTAATTAAATAAAATTTTTAAATATTAAAAAAAATAAACAGAAAATGATCATTTTTTTAAAAAAAAACTTAAAATAATTTAATTTTGCCAAAAAAATAGATGAGTTTCTGTAATGTCTCAAATTACTTAATAAGGCTTAGGGTCTTGATTAGGGGGCTAGAATGACAAATTATGGAGAATTATTTGAATATATGTGATTTAATTATAAAATATGTGTTTATGTGATATATATGTGTATCATTATATGATTACGTGAGTTATATTATAATATGACTTGATATGCTTGATTATGTGTATAAAATATGCATGTGGGCCTGTTTCTTATTAGAAGGGAAATTTTTGTAATTTGGCCTGTTACGTGTATATTTGGAATATATGTGCATATATGTGATATATGTGTGAGACAACATCATTATGTGGATATATTTGGGTTACTCAACACGAGGCGATCCTAGGGAGCAAGTTAGCGGGAGAGTTACAATGGGACCAAATACCCGACTCGGGGTGAGTCAGGGGGTATTTTGGGTATTTAGTACATTACCGGAAAGTCGGGTAATGAGAATAAATATTTTAAGATATATTAAGAGTTAGTGAGATTAGGAGGGAATTTTGACCATTTTACCCCTCGGGGACGTTTTTGGTACCCCAAGTTTCGGGATTTGCTTAGAATTACTTCAACTCTAAGTAAACTACACACAAACAGAAAAACACATAAAAATACAAACACCAAACTCTCTCAGTCGTGTACTCTCTCCCTCTCTCTCAATTCTTTGAAATTCCTAGCGATCTAAGGGGAAACGAAGCTAGCTTAGGCTCAGGATTTCTTGGGGAAAGACTTAGCGTTGTTTTGTCAGCAGAGGTATCGATTTCTAGCCTCAGTTCTTTATGTTTTCTCTGGTTTTAGTTGAGTTTTAGAGTTTTGGAAACTCAATTCTGAATTTGGTTCTGTGAGGAGTTTTAAGTTTGTTTAAGGGGATGGTTTTAAGGCTTATGAAGTGCTGAGTCGATTGGGAACTTTGTTTTTGGGATTTGGCTATGTTTGGTTGGATTTTTGCTGAGTTTTGGCCTGAAGAAAATGAGGGAAAAACTGGGTTTTCATGTTAAGTCGCGACTCTTCCTAAACCTCTATTAGGGTCGCGACGCTTGCAAGGAGAGCGACAACATGTGTGTTCTAGAGGAGAGCCCTTGGGCCTAGGGGCAGGCGACCCAATACGTGTTGAATGTGATTATTTGCGTGATTAGGGCTCGGTCCCATTAAGAGACATGATTGTTACTGTGTTTGTATATAATTGGCTGAGATATATGATTAATATGTATTCCTACTTGTATTATCTTAAGTATGCTTATCTGTATCTTGTTATCTATTGCATTTCTATAATTTATTATCTGAGATAGCAGGAGTATATTCTATTATGTTATCAAATCATATCCCAATGCAAATGAGAATAATTTGTATTAAATGTATAACATATTTATTCACACAGTTACCCAAACCTATCAAGGAAATTCCTCTATAAATATCATGGATAATGGCAAGGGAAGGGGATGACCTTTTTGTATTATTGATATTTTGCAGAAATTGTGAGAGAAAAGCAATAATACTGTCTCGTGGACTAGGTGGATTTTAACGGCTGAACCACGTAAAATTTGTGTGTGTACGAAAGGGTTCTTTTTATCCCATTACGGTTTACAAATAAGCATTAATATCCTTATTAGATTTCTTAATCTACTGTTGGTAAAAAACTGCGCCAACATAATTCTATATTATGGTTTTGACTAGGTTACTGCTATGAGCTCGGAACCGAGATCATGCTCGAGGGTCATTCTTATTATACGTTGCACTCAGACCTAAGGTAAGAACACTGCACCCAGTACGTGTTAAATGTGATTATCTGCGTGATTAGGACTCGAACCCGTTAAGGAACATGGTTATTAATGCATTTGTATTTAATTGGCTGAGATATATGATTAATATACTTGCATACTTGTATTATCTAAAGTATACTTATCTGTATCTGGTTGTCTGAATATCTGGTTAATGCATTGACTTATTAGTCAAGGGTGACAATAACACGTTGTGTGCTGGTCGAGAGGCTTAGGCCTAATCAGAGACATACTATTACGTTGGCTGACCCTATGGTTGTTTGGAAAAAAAAAGCGCTTAGCTAGCTCTATGGCTAGTTACTCAGAGGTAGGGCTAAGGGAGTGACTCCATGGTAATTTAACTAGGGCATAGGGCCTCAAGTTGACTCTATGGTCATCTATTTAGGGCAGCAGTCCCCAGGATGACCCTATAATCATTTATTTGTAATTGTATGCAGGCATGAGTAGGTTATTATTGTTAGGCATGTTAGATATGCTTATGGAATATGTATTTACTATTCATGCACTTGATTATAGTTTCTTGTTGAGCCTTAGCTCACATGTGTTGTGTAGTGTAGGTAAGGGGAAGGAAAAGCTTGGCCAATCCTGATTTGGAGAGCTTCAGTTATGTGGCTGCTCGACCACCACAACTGGGGTTATCTTGGAGGAACTAGGGTCGTATCCCCTATTTTGCCTCCTAGGTCAGCTTGGCTTGTATTTTGACTTGTATATAAATGTTTACCGAGTTTTTCGGAAACTAGAATCATTAAAGATAAGAGAGCTTAAGAAGAAAGGATTTAGAAGTTGCAAGCAAGGTTTTTACGTGGTTGGGGCATTAATGAGCCTTAGTCCACGAATCAGTTGTATTAAAGCTTAGAGAGCTTTTGACAATGGTGTTTTTTTGTACAAGTTTAAGCAGAGTAATTGCTTATAAGAGAAAATTTGGGATCCCCCTTTCTTCAATGCACCACTATTCATATTTATAAGCAAGAGAGTGCACTGGGCTTGGGCCGGGCTAATCCGGACCCAATAAGGGTGTAAATATTATTTTCTCTCGAATGGAGGCTCAATACAAAGGATTGAAATATACAACATATATTAACCAAGGCCCATTGGGCCAGCCCAACATGATCACATTATAAGACTCGCGACAAACAGTTGCTTCAGTCTGGGTGTTATGGGCTGCGAGGAAGATTCGGGTGACAAGATCTCTCAGTGTAGTGGTAGCGCAGTTCTGAACCAATGGCGTACATTCCCGAGGTAGGCTCCTCTGCAGGTTACTTATGGGGACACAGCTCCATGCTTCTTGGGATGATGTCAGTATCGGGGATACTTTATCACGCCAAACTCGGCCAACCGATCCAGGTTCGTTTACCAACATCCCTCTTCATTTACCAGGGTCCAGTTTGTTTACCAGGACCCAGGTTCATCCACAGCGATCTCGGCCTAATCTCGGACTTGGGAGCCACAACCTCTTTTATTGTATCTCGGGAGACATCCCGATACGCGGTCCTGGGTCTATGCAACATGCCCCGGCGATGGTCCTGTCTTACACTTCTGGATGCCCTTTGGGCCTTGCCGAGACTTGGACTACCAATATTTGTTTTCACTTCGTCTACTGGGCCCAATTTGGGCTTAAATTCCCTGGAAGGCGGCCCATAAACTTAGAGTGTGGATCCGATCCCTTGGAAGAAATGGGGATAACAATTACCCCCAAGCCTTCATTTGGGCTTGCACTGTGGAGGCTTGTCTCCCTCCCGGACCAGCTCAGCACTCCCTGGTTCATTTCCAAGCCCGGCCAGTTTATTAGGATCCGGGTTTGTTTACCAGAGCCCCGGTTCATTTACTTCAGGGCCGTTTGGAGGCCTCCCATTCGCTCAGCTTCATCATGATGTGCATACGTGTCCTCTTGCGTTTGGCACGTCGATGTCATTTGAATTTGAAAGGTTAGAAGACACTCCATTGGTTGCCGTGTTGGCAGTCATGCGTCAGCGCGACTTTCGAAGCGTCCCATCCGCACGGACGACCCTTTTATTACCTCTGCGTTAAAGGGGACCGTTGGATGGGATGACATTTGAGATGCTCTTCCCCTGGGCCGTTGGATCAGGGCTGCGTGGATCGCACCTTTGGGTAATCGCGACCCAATATTTGAGTAGGCCCATTAATGTCCCTGCACGATCCAGGACCATCTGATGGGTGGAATCGTGCCGAACCGTTGGATCAAAAACCAGCCTTTCGGTTCATATAAATAACCTTACGTTCTCATTTAAAATCTTTACACTCTCAAAACGAAAACGCTCATAGGACCTTTTTATGTCCGAGCTCGCTGATGACATTTACCATCGCCTACTTCGCCTCGCCGTCATTTATTTCTAACATGCCTGATCTCCGCACGTTTGTGTGAGAAAACGACCTCGGCTTGTCCAATAGATGAACTTTTGTGCCGCCTTCACCTGTTCAAGACTGTGATTTTGCTGTCGTTGTCGCCAGAAATATGCCATTTTTCACAACTAGTCCTTTACAGTAAGTTTTCCTAACTTTTTGCATTTATTTTCTTGCGCTTACCATATCGTCAAGTTGTTTTTATAGCCGTAAGGTTGCTAGAGCCATTGCCTCTGTTTAGGGTGGCACTGGGTGCGTTAGAGTAGGCGAGGACAAAGTTGTCTGGGCCATCCCAGATCTTCTCAGGAACAGGTTGTCCTGGGACAAACGGAAATAGGTCGGCTTAGGAAATCTTTAGCAAGAACCCTTCCTGTTTGTTCGCGATCGAGATCTTGCGGATCCTTGGTGATCCCGAATCTGATCCAGAGGGGACTCTTCCAAGCAGTTCATAGGAGAGGCCCCGTACCTTAATCGACCTTTTTGGGTTTTGGTGCTAACTGCTTGGTTTGTTTTGCTTCCTTTTGTTCTCAGATCATCAGCTATGACTTTCGGCATCACCATCCATTCAGAAGAACACGTTCAAACAACCTTTTCACTCTGTTAGGACATAAGGCTCCTAGTGGAAACAGATGGGAGATGGACGGGGTGAAGAACTTATTTCAGAACTATCGAATGCTGTACACCCTGGAGAAGAATTTGGGCGTGGAGTCGACTCCCGGATTGTTTTACAACCGCCTGGCTAGAGAAGAAGAAAAAGCCCACACCGCCATGGGCAAATTCGGGGCCTAGAGCGTAGGCCACATCTGCGCGGGAGCCACTCTCCTGATTCATGATTATTTTGCGCAATTCCTCAAGTTCGTGGGGATTGTTGTTCCAGCTCTTGCCTCAAGCTTACCGACTGCTTGCAGGATGGTGCATATTTTGCGCAGCGAGGGAAATCCCAAAGCCGACCCTCGTTGAGGTGTTGTACTTTTATAAGCTGGAGCCGCAGTTTAATGTCAAGTACAAGACCCTGGATGGCTTCTACAGATTGAAGCCTCGTGGCAACTACGCTGCTCCCACCAGCTCATGGAAGTACCCCCCGGATGTTAGACACTACTGGTTCATGACGTCCGGGTTTCTTTTGGATAAGAACCCCACGCTAACGTTGGACTTCCAGCGAGTGGGTAAGTAGCTTCCCGTTTCCTAATTTAACTTTGTTTCACTTTCTATTTCCCATTCTCAACATGTTGCCCTGGATGACAGGACCCTATGCCTAGACTCCCCTCACTTAGTCAATCCTGAATCGGAGGAAATTCTATTCCACGCTAAGCGCGGAGGACCTGGACGTAGGGGGCTATGTCAACACGAAAACCTTCGAGTAGTCAGGATGTTGGCGGGCAACCAGACGATCAGGGCCCCTAACCTCCGGGGAATACAATGTGAGAAAGATCCAGCCTTGAAGGAGGCGCTGGCCCTGGAGCACATCAAGGTTGTGGAAGCTGCGGCCCTGGCAGATGCGGACAAAAGAAAGCGTGACTAGGCTCAACAAAAGGAGAGTGCCGCCTTCGAGGAGCTGGAAGCCCTTTTCGACGAGGCCCAACCGAACATGGGGACTCCCGATGCTAGTGTATCAGGGCGAGGTAATTCACCTTTGCTTTTGACTTATACTCCCCGTGTTGGGGACTTAGTTAGGGATAGACTAGTCTATCGAGGCCCCCTGTTCGGGGCTGATGGAGAAACGAGACCATCATCTTCCATCACTGTAGATCTGGAAACTCTCATGTACTCGTCTGGGTTCCTTCAATTTGGAAACTTCCTGTACCCGGATGACATGGGAGACCGAGTCCATTCCTTCACCTTAGGAGAATTAAGTTGAGTCCGAGTTCTAGGCAGGGGTTCGTCCCGGAGTACTTTTAGCTTGGTTTTTACTCACTTATCCTGGCTCGTTTATTTTGATAATTCCCTCTGTTTATCCATTTCATAAGACTCTGACATGTCCAACCCAGTGGAGAAGATGAAGCAGGCCCTTGAGGCCTGGGCTGCCAAGGCCAGAGCTTCGGCTAAGAAAGCTGCTAAAGGTGCGCACAAACCGAAGGCGATGGATGCGATCCTTGGGGGTTCGATGCCGGAGCCGAAATTTGTCAGGGAGGCCTCAGCCGTGGTCCCTATCACGATAGTTCGCACTGAAACTGTCCTGCCTCTCCCTGCTCATCCTCTAATAATCGACATGGAGCGGGAACCACTGGTGAGTCGGGGATCCGGGAAGAGAACCGTGGACTCGGGCGTGGGTGAGTCCGCGAAGGGAGCGAAGAGGGCCAAGACCAAAGACGCTTGCTTGGCCGAGGAGTCCTTCGGGGAACGTCAACTCGCCACCCAGGAACTTCCGGAAGCACCCGTGCTTCCCATCCATCCGACTTTGCCCGAAAAGGGAGAGGCGATCTTGCAGGAGGAGCGGTCCAAAATGGTGTCCCGAACGTGGGAGAATGGTCAGGAGAAGAGGGAGGAGTTTTACCGGGCCTTGACAATTCATCCTATGGTCGAGTTCTCAGAGCCTCCAGCAGCCTTTAGTGCTTCCCAGCCGATCGTGGACTGGCTTGTTGCTGTGACTGGGTTTCGTCCCAAACTGGGGCAGGACATGGCTCCATTCGCTGCGGACTTGTTGGAGCAGGTTGGGGATACTATGTCCAACCTGCAGCTGAAGTGGTACGCCACTATAGCCAACCAGGACATGCTATTCATTTCCCAGGTGATCTACCACCAGGCCACCGCCGTAAGTTATCCGTTTACACCTCTTTTTTCTTCTCGTATTTTTAGTTATTCAGATTTTTCTAACTTCAATTCTTTCTAGGACACTTTACTGGCCCATCGGAATGTCGACTTGGTGGCTGAGATGGTTATGAAAATGGAGATGGGCCAATTGGAGCTAGAGGCAGCCGTGAACCATCAGGAAGCCGCTAAGGAAGCCCTAGCCAAGGAGGTGGCTCAGGCCAAAGCGGACCGTGAAGAGGCTGCCCGGACTCGTTTTCAACTCGAAGAGACTTTGTCTCGAAGAGAAGCCGAGAATAGAAAGCAGGTGGCTGATTTGGAGACGGAGCTTCTCCGAGTTAAGGCTTAGTTGGAGGCGGCCGAAGCCCAGTCTACCCAGGATCGAGAGAGGATCACCGGTCTTGAGTCTCAGATCTAGGAAATGGATGATCTGCTTCAAGTGGAGGTGAAAGCACATGGGGAGACCCGTCAATAGAAAGAAGAAGCGGATGCCTTGCTGGAGGCTACCTTCAAGGAGGCCATCTACATGGCCTAGCTCCAAGACAATAACATGAACCTCCTGCTTTACTCCGATCCTGCCGCGAAAAGAGTGGAGTTTGAGGCCAAGGAGAAGGTTGACGTGGAGCCCTTGGAGGAGGAAGAGGCAGATGGAGCTAACCTGGAGGCATTAGGGCATGGCAAAGCCTAAGCCCGGGTCTTTTACTTGTTTTTCTTTCTTTTCTTTTTTTTTTTGTAACTGTTGACGGTAAGAACTCGTCAACGATTGATGGTTAGAAAACTTCAATCTCTATACTATAGGAAGCTTTGAATCAGATAGAAAGAACTCTAAACAACAGGAGAAAACTCAGGCAACCATGAAAACCAGAAACATATATTTCTTAAGTCTCTTTCATACACTCAGTTTTCCCAACCCTTTAGCCTGAGGGGTTGGAGCCTATTTATAGGGGGGGCTCCATTGGCCCAGGATGCAAACCAGCCCCAGACCACAGGGACGTACACAGGTATTCTGATAGTGTAGTGGCTCAGGGCATAGTGGTGTCTACCCTGATGGTGTCAGAGTCGTGGCCCAGGACAAAGTACTGTCGGCTCTAGCGTATGGTCGGGGGTGTCCAAGTGGTACCACTACTCTTCGTACAGGTCCGTACCACCACTACTCCTCAGACGCAGATCATAGGGTCGTGCCTCTGTTCTCTCAACCGTACGCCCCGTGTCAGCGCACGTGTTCCGTACTCGGTCGTCCTCATCAATCCCCGTTCAATGCTCCATGTTCGTTTGGCATATCAACAAGGTTCCTCCAAGTGATCCCGTGCCTATGCCAAGGAGGCTTCAACCTATGCGTGTCCTGTGGAGTCAAGGGGCTAGGGGTTAGGGCCGGCTTATGCGGATCGCATAGACATGAGGCTCGCAGCATGAGCGCCGTGGCAATGCCACACCCTCGCATAGCGAGGCTGGCCCTTTTCCCTCGAGTGTAGGCATGGCTCGGGATATGGGTGTCGCAACAAGGCAGCACCCTCGCATAACGAGGGTCCCTCGCATAGCGAGGCTACCTCTCCTCCCCCCAGGTGCAGGCGTCGCGAGGCTAGGGGCACGGATGCCATAACAAAGCCTCACCCTCGCATAGCGAGGGTGCCTCGCGTAGCGAGGCTGACCTTCTTCTCCCGAGTGCAGGCGAGGCTTGATGCCTGATGGAACGGGGCGCACGCAGACGACTAGCTGGGGACCCTCGCATAGCGAGGATGAAGTTTGGATTGGCAAGCAGCCGAAGGTCCTCGCCTAGTGAGGGTGACTCTCTTATCCCAACTTCCCTCACCATCATGTGACGCCCTTTTAGGATGTCTCGTAGTATAGAGCTTCACTCGTGAATAGAATTCACAAGGGAAAATTTCCACATTTACACTTCCCCCCGAGTCTATAAGTACACTTTTAAGTGTGTTTGTAGACTCTCTCCATTTCTCTTGCTCGACGCGCACGGCCAACCTTGGGGGACTTAGCCTTGGAAATTTTTCAACGTCGCTCGAAGAAGTACGAGGTGAGGTTTGGAGTTGTGTTTCTTTTTAGTGTCCAAAGGAACACGACAGCCACATAACATTTGGGGGATCCATGAAAGTTCCTAAAGTTGCATAAGGACTAATCATCCTCAATCGCGGATCCCAAGGTTCGATGCCACTTGTCCACACCAAGACTTGCCTAGCCTAGTGGCATGCTCTCCAACTTATTTTCACGAGTTCAAGGGTTCTATCCTCCTCCAAAGCATTCTTAAGGTGCCCTTTCGTTTTTTTTTTTTTTTTAAACTTAAGGGGCTCTAGTAGGTCCCTCTTATCGCTGCTGTTCATGGATCACATATTTTTCTTTGATCTGATGGCGATAATCTTTCCGGTGCACCTTGATTATACTTGTAAGGACACCTTGACTAAGCTCGATCGACCATTTCATTAGTCTCCCTGAAGTCTCAGGCTTATGTAAGACCTGCCTCAAAGGATTATCTATTAGGACTTCAATTGTATGTGCATGGAAGTAAGGCCTCAACTTCCTCGAAGCCACCACTAGTGCATAGGCCAATTTTTTGATCTCTGGATACCGGTTCTCCGCGTCCACCAAACGCTTGCTGATGTAGTATACGGGTTGCTGCTGCTTCTTCTCTCCCTTAACCAAGGCTGCGCTGATGGCATGCTCAGACACCGCTAAGTACAGGTACAGCTTCTCGCCCTTCTCTGGCTTTGCCAACAGGGGTGGCTTCCCCAGGTGCTCTTTCAACTTGACAAATGCTTCCTCACATCTTTCATCCCAAGCGAACTTTCTGCTCCCTTTGAGGATGTCAAAGAATGGGAGGCACTTGTCGGTGGACCTTGAGATAAACCTATTAAGGGCCGCCACCCTTCCCGTTAGGCACTGCACCTCTTTCTTATTCTTTGGCAGGCTCATCTCTATTAGTGCCTTTATCTTGTCATGATTGGCTTCGATGCCTCTGGAATTGACCATGAAGCCCAAGAATTTTCCTGAGGATACCCCGAAGGTGCACTTGACTAGATTCAACTTCATCCGGTATTTCCTAAGCGTGTCAAACATCTCACCAAGGTCTTTGTTGAGCTCTGTTGCTTCTTTGGTCTTCCCTAACATGTCATCCACGTACACCTCCATATTCCTTCCTATCTGGTTGGCGAACATTTTATTCACCAACCTCTGATAGGTGGCTCCCGCGTTTTTGAGCCCGAAGGGCATCACCTTGTAACAGTAGAGCCCTTTGTCTGTAATGAATGACGTGTGCTCTTCATCTGCCGGATTCATTGGGATTTGGTTGTATCCTGAGTAGGCGTCCATGAAACTCAGTAACTCATGTCCTGCCATCGCATCTACTAGCTGATCTATCCTGGGAAGTGGGAAGCTGTCCTTAGGACAAGCTTTATTCAAGTTCATGAAATCGCCGCAAGTTCTCCATTTCCCATTCGGCTTCGGCACGAGTACATGGTTCGATACCCACACGGGGTAGAAAGACTCACGGATGAACCCGTTGGCCTTCAACTTGTCAACCTCCTCCTTTAATGCTGCATATCTTGTTGGGTCTAGCGCCCGCCTCTTTTGCCTGACGGGCCTTGCTTCTGGGGAGATGTTCAGGTGGTGGCACATCACATTGAGGTCTATACCCACCATATCCTCATGACTCCATGCGAACACGTCTAGATTATCTTTAAAAAATTTCATCAACTCCTCCTTCACATCACCTTGCAGGCTCTTCCCTATCTTGAATTTCCTTAGGGGTTCCTCCGTCACCGTAACCTCCTCTACTTCTTCTACTAGTTCTGCTCTTGACTCATCCACGACCCGAGGGTCCAATTCCTGCGGACCCCCGGTGGGCATACGTAGCGCCTCATGTACTACCATGGTCATTGGCTCACGCGGTTTCACAGGTGCACGGAGTGAGGTGTTGTAGCATTCCCTTGCCTCTTTCTGTTCTCCCTTCATACTAGCGACCCCTCCTGGAGTCGAGAACTTAACAACCAAGTGATATATTGAAGTTATGGCTTTCAATTCTCTTAGGGAGGGTCTCCCCAATACCGCATTGAAAGCTGATGCACAATCTACTACAACAAAGTTAGACATGACTGTAGTCTGCCGGGGTTGCTCCCCCATGGTAAGTGTCAATTCGATCATTCCAAGGGGTTGTACTGAGTCCCCTGTGAATCTGTATAGGGACGACTGGCAGGGCTTCAGATGACGAATGCCCAGTCCCATCTTTTCCAAAGCAGGGCGATATAGGATGTCCACCGAGCTCCCGTTGTCCACTAGGACTCGATGCACACGCTTGTTCGCCAATTGAACTGTCAACACCAGCGAATCATTGTGGGGAAAGTGTACCCCCCGTGCGTCCTCCTCAGTGAAGGTGATCGAATCGTTTTCTCCCTTGAAGCTTTTCGGGGGTCGTTGTTCCAAACTCATGACACAGGGTGGTGGACTTCGCCTGGCTTCTCTAGCATACCGATCTCGTCCTCTGCGGGAGTGTCCTCCAAACTCCGGACCTCCGAAAATAGTTCTCACTTCTCCCCGGATCTCTGGAGCGTCTCTTTGTGTCTTAGATATCACTGGCTCATCCTCCGACTTCGGCCTTTCTCTCCTGGGGGTGTTACTGGTGGAGTGTCTGGTCCTCCCGTCGTCTACTGGGACAGTGGTTTCCCGACCCTTCTCTTTCCTCTTGGGCAGGGTCACGTTCGACTTACCTTGCAACAGGCCATTTAGCACCTCCTGCATGTTCTCCAGGGTAGTCTCCAGTCTTTGGTTTTTACGATGCAGTTCATGAATCTCCTCTTCATAGAAACAAGATTTAGAACTCGAGCTCACGGAATGGACCCGAGGTTGCTTATCATGTCTACGCATCGAGGGGCCCGGATCTTGCCGGCCGGAGTTCGGTACCTGTGGTGGTTTGGGAGGAGGGAACTCGTTGGCATTCCTAGGTGGTGCAGTAGTTGTCCTTGGAGGATTTTCACTGGGCGGGATGGCCGGTGACGAGGCCTCCCTGTCATTCTCGTGAACCTCGGGGTCCCTCGGGGGCTCTACGTCTCGGGGTGGAGGTGGATCCTTCATGGACGCCTTCAGCTGGACTCCGGTTAGGTGGACCTCCACCTCTCGAGGCTCCCTGAGTCGCTTCGAACGTCTTGGCATTTCTCCTTGCCGGAAGTAATGGCATAACAGTAGCTTGGTGCTTACGTTCCCACAGATGGTGCCAAACTGTTGATGGTAAGAACTCGTCAACGATTGATGGTTAGAAAACTTCAATCTCTATACTATAGGAAGCTTTGAATCAGATAGAAAGAACTCTAAACAACAGGAGAAAACTCAGGCAACCATGAAAACCAGAAACATATATTTCTTAAGTCTCTTTCATACACTCATTTTTCCCAACCCTTTAGCCTGAGGGGTTGGAGCCTATTTATAGGGGAGGCTCCATTGGCCCAGGATACAAACAAGTCCCAGACCACAGGGACGTACACAGGTATTCTAATAGTGTAGTGGCTCAGGGCATAGTGGTGTCT
Organism: Humulus lupulus; assembly: GCF_963169125.1. NCBI lineage: Eukaryota > Viridiplantae > Streptophyta > Magnoliopsida > Rosales > Cannabaceae > Humulus > Humulus lupulus. The sequence continues at coordinate 232,151,790 of NC_084794.1, forward strand.
ACCCTGATGGTGTCAGAGTCGTGGCCCAGGACAAAGTACTGTCGGCTCTGGCGTATGGTCGGGGGTGTCCAAGTGGTACCACTACTCTTCGTACAGGTCCGTACCGCCATTACTCCTCAGACGCAGATCATAGGGTCGTGCCTCTGTTCTCTCAACCGTATGCCCCGTGTCAGCGCACGCGTTCCGTACTCGGTCGTCCTCATCAATCCCCGTTCAATGCTCCATGTTCGTTTGGCATATCAACAAGGTTCCTCCAAGTGATCCCGTGCCTATGCCAAGGAGGCTTCAACCTATGCGTGTCCTGTGGAGTCAAGGCGCCAGGGGTCAGGGCCGGCTTATGCGGATCGCATAGACATGAGGCTCGCAGCATGAGCATCGTGGCAATGCCACACCCTCGCATAGCGAGGGTACCTCGCGTAGCGAGGGTACCTCGCGTAGCGAGGCTGGCCCTTTTCCCTCGGGTGTAGGCATGGCTCGGGATATGGGCGTCGCAACAAGGCAGCACCCTCGCATAGCGAGGCTGCCTCTCCTCCCCCCGGGTGCAGGCGTCGCGAGGCTAGGGGCACGGATGCCATAACAAATCCTCACCCTCGCATAGCGAGGGTGCCTCGCGTAGCAAGGCTGACCTTCTTCTCCCGAGTACAGGCGAGGCTTGATGCCTGATGGAACGGGGCGCACGCGGACGACCAGCTGGGGACCCTCGCATAGCGAGGGTGAAGTTTGGATTGGCAAGCGGCCGAAGGTCCTCGCCTAGTGAGGGTGACTCTCTTATCCCAACTTCCTCACCATCATGTGATGCCCTTTTAGGATGTCTCGTAGTATAGAGCTTCACTCGTGAATATAATTCACAAGGGAAAATTTCCACATTTACAGTAACACTTTTATGGACGCGAGTTCGTCTGAGACAATTTTTATACTCATATTTATTAGTTTCTTGCACAAGGTTTTCCTGCTTGCATTCGTTGAGCTTTCACTAAGTGTTTTACAACCATGCATGAATGAATCGAATGTTTGGTCCTAGTTCCAACGGCCGGGACCATTGGGGAAAAGTTTTAGGAAATGTTTCTCTTCTAGTGACCCGTGTTCAAATCCTTATGGCCTGGAGTGAGTTATCCCGATTTTTATGATATGGGCTCCAACGGCGCGTACCATCAGAGATCTCTTTTTAGGTTTCAATTTATTTACTCGCTTTAACCCTGTTGTTCAGGTTCCAACAGCCTGGGCCATTAGGGAGTTGATAATTACCACTAAATTTATTTTTCCCGATTCTAGTGTTCAAGTTTTGATGGTTTGGACCATCAGGGATTAGTTGATTAGCTTATTTTGAAACATGGATTAGGTTCCCACAGTCGGGGCCATTTATAATACTAATTTTAGACAACTTATACCTGGGACTTGCGTTCCAATGGTCCTGTGCTATTGCAGAGAAGACGTGGACGGGTATTTGTTTATTTGGGACCATGCTTGGTCAACCGATTTTTAGGTATTTTATATCCCCGGACCATGCATGTCCGGGTTAGGATCAGGGTTGGCCCGCATGTCCTACTGGATATTATACCTCTGGGCCATGTGTGTTTGTGCCAGGATTAGGCCTGAGCCTTAAGTCCTATTGAGTTTGTACTCCCAGACCATTCATGTCCGGGTCGGGACTAGGCCTGAGCCTTGCGTCAAACTTGGTTTCTACCCCCTGAACCTTGGAGATTCGGGTTGGGACTAGGCGTTGGCCTTGCGTCCTTTCATTAGGAGTTGGGCTTCCATTACTATCTGTGTGTACGGTTCGAACCAAGAGCAATTTATCTTCCTGTTTTGTTTTTGTTCTCGGACTTGCTCGTATGAATGGATATATCCCCCCCGCCCCCCTAAGTGAGAGAGGACTGGTCATGGTTCACTTGTTTATGGAGACGGACAAGAATTTCATTGTTTCACAATATATTTTTTCATATATGATGTTTTGAACACATCATTTTTCTTATTCATGAGATCGCCCTGGGGCGTACATTGTTTACAAGGAAAATTAAAAGCCGAAACATGCTCTTCTGACTACTGATAATACTTTCGGAGATGTTCCACGTTCCAGCCCCTTGGGACTTCGGTCCCGTCGAGTCGCCTTAAGTGGCATGTTCCCGGACATACTTCATGCTGGATTTTGTGTGGTCCTTCCCAGTTTGGGCCTGGAACCCCCATTCCTGGATCTTGGGTTACAGGGAAGACTCTCCTTATGACTAGGTCATCGGTTTCAAATCTTCGGCTATTTACTTTCGAGTTAAAATACCGAGCGATCTTGCCTTGATACATCTTCAACTTAACTTGAGATTCTTCCCAGATCTCTTCGATAAGATCTCAGGATTCCTGGAGTAGGGCGTGGTTCTGAGCGGGATCATAGGTGTCCCTCCTGTGGGATGGGACAGTTGTTTCCACCGGGATGATGGCTTCACACCCGTATACCATGGAGTACGGAGTGTGTTTGGTAGATGTTCGTTCGGTGGTCCGGTATGCCCATAGTACGCAGGGCAACTCCTCTGGCCATTTGCTCTTGCAGGCTTGAATCTTTTTCTTTAACGTCCCCTTCAAGATTTTGTTGACAACCTCAGTTTGCCCGTTTTGTTGAGGCCTGGTGACCTCGGAGAAGCTTTTGATGATGCCATGTCTTTCACAGAAGTCCGTGAAGTGGATGCTGTCAAATTGCTTCCCGTTGTCGGACACGATCTTGTAGGGGAGCCCGTACCGGCAGACGTTGTTATTGATGGTGAAGCCCAAGGCCTTCTTTGAGGTGATGGTGTTCATGGGTTCCGCTTCGACCCACTTTGTGTAGTAGTTGACGGCCACGATTGCATACTTCACTCCAACTTTTCCGGTCGGGAGCGATCCTACTAGGTCGATTCCCCATACCGCGAAAGGCCAGGGACTCGTCATCAGAGTTATTTTCGTTGGAGGGGCTCACGGGATCTTCGCGTGCCTTTGGAATTGTTCGCACTTGCGGCCGTAATCAACACGGTCTTTCTTCATGGTTGGCCAAAAATATCATTGTCGCAGGATTTTCTTGGACAAGCTGAGTCCGGTTGTATGATCTCCGCAGAAACCTTCGTGCACCTCGTACATGATTGCACTCATCTTGGTTCCGGACACGCATCAGAGGTATGGCGTGGATAGCCCTCTGTGATAGAGTTTTTTGTCCATCATGACGTATCTAGGGACCTGGTACTGAAGCTTCCTGGTTGTTGCCCTGTCCTTAGGCAACCCCCCGGTCGTTAGGTATTGGACGATGGATCCCATCCAGGACGTGGAGTAGTCTATAGCATTGATCATGGGGGCTTGGATACTTGGTACAGGGAGGTGGCTGATTGGGACTAGCCTGAAAAGTTCTGCCTCAGCATCCGTGGCCAGCTTTGCCAACGTGTCTACAGACACGTTTTGTTCCCTTGGGATCTGGTGGATGGAGTGCCTCTTGAAAGACTAAAGTAACTCCCACGTTTGTGTCACATAAGCTGCCATCCTCTCCATTTTTTTTTGGTATTCTCCTGAGATTTGTCTGACAACCAATTGGGAGTCGCTATAGATCTCCAGGCTTGCGGCCCATACTTCCCAGGCCAGGCGCAGTCTGACCAACATGGCCTCGTGCTCGGCCTCATTGTTCGAAGCCTTGAACTGGAAATGCAGGGCGCTTTGCAACTACTGTCACTGTGGTGACACTAATATGACTTCGACTCCTGCTCCATTTTCATTCAAGGCTTCGTCTACGAAAACCTTCCACAAGGGTGCCGCGGGATCAGCCAGATCGTCTTCTTCAGTGATCCCGGAGCATTCCATGATGAAGTCGGCCAGGGCCTGCCCCTTGATAAATATTCAAGGGACATACGCAATGTCGAACTGACTCAGTTCCATGGCCCACTTCAAGAGTCTTCCCAATGATTCAGGTTTTTGCAACACTTGTCGCAAAGGATGGTTGGTCAGAACTCTTATGGCATGGTCCTGAAAATAAGGCCTAAGCTTTCGGGATGCGATTAGTAGGCAAAATATCAACTTTTCGATAAGTGGGTATCGTGATTCTGCACATAATAGCCTTTTTCTTACGTAACAGACCAGGAGCTGGGCCTTCCCGTCTTTCCTTACTAGTGCGGCACTGATGGCATGTTCGGTCACGGCCAAATAGAGGTACAATGGTTCTCCCTCCACCAGTTTTGCTAGAATTGGTGATCGGGCCAGATGTTCTTTTAGTCTTTGGAAATCCTCTTCGCACTCAGCTGACCATTCGAACCTTTGACTTCCCCGAAGGACGTTGAAGAATGGGATGCACTTGTCCTTGGCCTTTGAGACAAAGCGGCTCAAAGCAGCTATCCGCCCTGTCAGGCTCTGAACATCTTTGTGCTTCCATGGCGAGGGCATGTCAATCAGTGCTTTGATTTTGTCTAGATTGGACTCTATTCCCCGGTAGCTTACTATGAATCCCAGGAACTTCCCAGATGCCACACCAAAGGTGCATTTTTTGGGATTCAACTTCATCCCATGCCTTCGAATGACCCCGAAGGCTTCGGCCAGATCATCAGTGTGTGCTCCGGAGGTCTTGGATTTGACCAGCATATCGTTGATGTAGATCTCTGTGTTCCTTCCTAACTGGGCTCGGAACATTCTATTGATGAGCCGCTGATATGTGGCTCCGACGTTTTTGAGTCCAAAGGGCATGACAATGTAGCAGTACACCCCCTTGTGGGTTTGGAAGCTGGTATGTTCCTGGTCCGCTACATGAATAGAGATCTGGTTGTAGCCTGAATAGGCTTACATAAAGCTCAAGATTTTGTAGATGGATGTTGCGTCTACCATCTGATCGATTTGAGGGAGCGGGAAGCAATCTTTAGGACAAGCTTTATTGAGTTCTGTGAAGTCGATGCACGTTCTCCAAGTCCCGTTCGGCTTTGGCACCAGCACTAGATTGGCTAGCCACACGGGATATAAAGCTTCTCAGATGAAGTTGATCGAGTATAACTTTTCAACTTACAGCTTGAGAGCTTCTGCTCTTTCTGCCCCTAGGGGTCTCTGTTTCTGCCAGACCGGGGTCGTGTCCTTGTCGATATTTAAGGCGTGGTAGATGATATTGCGGTCGATCCTAGTCATATCCGAATGAGACCAGGCCAGAACATCCTGGTTCTCTTTCACCCGGATGATGATGGCGGCCTGGACCTCTGCACTTAGGTTCTTCCCGACTTGGATTACCTTGTTTGGGTCGGTGTCGTTGATGCACACCTCCTCAATTTCCTCCATGGGCTCCAGTATGTGGTCCTCCCCTATCCGTGGGTCCAGCTCGTCTTCTTCCCGGACAATCCATCTTGCCAGGGGAGGAGGCGGAACTGGATCGGCGTTTTCATCCTCAAGTGGTTCTTCGCAGACCATGTAAACTGGCCAAGCAGATACGTGGTAACATTTACGAGTGCTCTTTTGATCTCCCCGGACTGTTCCTACCCCTCCATTGTCACAGGGGAACTTCATGCAAAGGTGGTGGATGGATGTGATAGCCCCGAAGTCGACCAGTGTGGACCGACCGAAGAAGATGTTGTACGCGGTGGGGCAGTCCACCACTAGAAATGTACAAAATTTGAATGAGCCTTGGATCTTGTTCCCCAGTGTTACGGGCAACTGGATTTTTCCCAGTCAAGCCAGATCTGCCGTAGATCTGGGTTGGGCATGAGGCCAAATCTGCCTCAGTCAAGCCAATTGCGACGAAGGCTGACTTGAACAAGATGGTGACGGAGCTCCCGTCGTCCACCAATACTCGGGACACCATCTTATTAGTTATTTGGGCATCAATGACCAAAGGATCATGATGCGGGAAATGGACGTTGCGGGTGTCGTCTTCCGTGAAGGTGATGGGGAGGTTCATCAACTTCGGGTGTTGAGCCGGTGGTTAAACCAAGGCGCATACCTCTTGGCCGTGGTCAAGTTCACTGAGGTAGCGCTTTTGATCATTCCGGGATAGTCCTCCCAAATAGGGCCCGCCCGAGATGGTGGCTACGTGACCATCTACTTGCGGAGGCGCGGTCCTGGCAGGGTAGGACATTCCAGGTCCGGGCACCTGCACAGCAGGGGCCCCATGAGGGGCCTGTGCTCCTAGGCCCTTCGCGTATCCTCCCTGGGGAGGTGGGTATGCTCCAGGTGCGCCTGGGATCGTGGACTGTCCGGGGGACTGCTAGCAGTTTCGGAACACCCACTGGTGGAGATGTCCCAGCTTCATAAAATTTTTGACCCACTGGTGGAGATGTCCCAACTTGATCAAATTTTTGATCTCGTCCTTCAACTGCTAACAATCTTCGGTTGTGTAGCCCACCTCCTTATGGTACGCGCACCTTTCGCTAGTATCCATTGGGTTCTTTCCCCCTTTGAACATGGGGGTTGATTTCTGGTAATGAATCGTCCTTTCTGTGGCCAGGTATATATTTTCCCTGGTATCCACTAGGTTGGTGTACTCCGAATACTGGGGATCGTAGCCCCTCTTGCCTTTCTTAGAGGATTCAGACCAATTTTGTCCCTTCCCGGATCTCTTTCCCTGGGAGGGATTCACACTTGCCTCAGATCCCTCCATCTGGGATGGCTGGGCCCTGCCGGGAGCAGCACTGTACCCGACTAGTGTGACTCCGTACCCAGGAAAGAGGACTGGGCCAGGGCGTATCCTGAAGATGCAGAGCCATAGACCACAGGCGCAACAAAGGTCATTCCAGGCGCAGCTGCCGATCTTGGCGCTATAGGGGGAGTTAGGTACTACTGGGCCGGATATTGCACCCCGTATCCCGGGAAGGTTTGGGCATTTGGCTGAAGGATTGGCTGCCATCCGAATTCCTAGATTCGGGACTCCTCCTAGTTGATAAAGCCTTGTGCCCTCCTTATGAATTCTTTTAGGGTGGCCGCCTTACTGCGCTGCATGTCATCCTAGAAAGGAGACCCAGCCTGAATTCCGGATTGTAGGGCCACCAGGCACTGCCCATCGTCCACCTTGGTTTTCGAGGATTCCTCTTTGAAACGCTGGATGTAGGCCCTCAGAGTCTCCGTGGGGAGCTGCTTGATGTTGGTGAGGGCACTGATCTGCATATCCATCCTCATGGCGGCCACAAATTTTTTGTGGAATGCCGACTGCAGTCTGGACCAGGATTGGATGGATCCTGGCTTGAGCCTCTTCCACCATTCCTCTGCAGGTCTATCGAGAGTAATCGAAAAGCAGAGCACTTGCCGTCTTCGTAGACGTGGGCTACGGTCATTAATCGATTATAGCGCGATAGATGGTCTCTGGGGTCGGTGTTCCCATTTTAGGCGGGTAGATTCAGCATTTTGAACCCTTTGGGGAGCACCACATCCAGGATGTGCTTGGCGCAGGGCTCCTTTTCCTCTTCTTCAGAGTCGAAGTCTCCTCCCTCCTGCTTGCAGACCAGGCGGTCCGTGACCTTTTTTAAGGCGGCCAGCTGTTCCATGAACTGTCTGGCCGTACCGTCATCTAAGGGAACTCTCTCATTCCTTCAGTCGTTGAGATTATTTCTCAAATCGCCTCCTCGATGGTAGATATTTTCCTTCCAGGCTTGTTCATTTCGAGTGTTTAGTCCATCGCGCAGGTCTACCCAGGACGTGTCATCCCCTGAGCTAAGGGCATTTGGCTCATCATCATGTTGGCGTCCTCGGTGATCTTTATTCATAGAGGCGCTTGGGCAGAAAAAGTGTTCCCGTCCAATCCGCCTCGGGGCAACCTGGGGCCTGGTACCTTGCGGGCGCGTCTCTTGCGGATCGATCGGCTGATCCAGTCCTGGGATGGGATACACCTTCTCTCTCCTAGGGAGTGGCCGAGGGTTGGCCCCAATTTTCTGAACGGGAGGAATTTTTCTCTGGGGGTTTGTTTTTCCCTTGGGGTTGGCTGCTTTGGCCTTCCCTTTCTCTTGGGCCGGGTTAGTCAGGAGCTTGTCCCGGGGGAGGAATCGGCCTCGCATGTTCGAGGACGTTATTCCTAGCCTGCGGAGCAGGCGGTTGTGTTCCTGGAGACTAACAACTGGAGGACTGGCCACTAGCCCTTGGGTGGCGATGAAAGCCTGTAGGGCCAGGAGGGATTCTTGCATCCCTCGAGTTGCTTCTTTTTGTTCAGCAATCCTGGCCTCTTGGTCCAGGACTTGTTGTCTTAGTTTTGTCACTTCCGAGTCCTCCTGATCGGGGTCTACTCAGCTTCGAGGTCATGGTATTCCCTCTCATTTCCATCATCTTCCTCGTAGTAATCTTCCTCATAATTTGCTCCACCTTCATAGTTCTGCGACTCATCAGGCTGGGGCATCTGATGAGGTGTGTCCTCAGGTTGGTTATGAGGAAAAGACTGGCTAGGCAGTGGCTCTCCATTGCCTTGTTCTTGGTTAGTAGGGTAAAAAGTGTGTGTCTTGTGTTCACCATTGTTTCAAATGTTCAAGATCAACTCAAGCTTTCTTCAGCTCTCAATGAAAGCACCAAAATGTTTACCGAGTTTTTCGGAAACTAGAATTATGAAAGATAAGAGAGCTTAAGAAGAAAGGATTTAGAAGTTGTAAGCAAGGTGTTTACGTGGTTGGGGCATTAATGAGCCTTAGTCCACGAGTTAGTTGTATTAAAGCTTAGAGAGCTTTTAACAATGGTGTTTTTTTACAAGTTTAAGCAGAGTAGTTGCTTATAAGAGAAAATCATGGATTCCCATTTCTTCAATGCACCACTATTCATATTTATAGGCAAGTGAGTGCACTGGGCTTGGGCCAGGCTAATCCGAGCCCAATAAGGGTGTAAATATTATTTTCTCTCGTATGGAGACTCAATATAAAGGATTGAAATATACAACATATATTGACCAAGGCCCATTGGTATAGCCCAAACATGATCACATTATAAGACTCACGACAACAGTTGCTTCAGTCTGGGTGTTATGGGCTGCGAGGAAGATTCGAGGGACAAGATCTGTTAGTGTAGTGGCGGCGCAGTTCTAAACCAACGGCGTACATTCCCGAGGTAGCCTCATCTGCAGGTTACTTATGGGGACATAGCTCCACGCTTCTTGGGATGATGTCAGTATTGGGGATACCTTATCAGGCCAAACTCGACCAACCGATCCAGGTCCGTTTACCAACATCCCTCTTCATTTACCAGGGTCCCAGTTCATTTACCAGGACCTGGGTTCATCCACAGCGATCCCGACCTAATCTCGGACTTAGGAGCCACGACCTCTTTTACTGCATATCGGGAGACATCCCGGTATGCGGTCCCGGGTCTATGCAACAGGCCCCGGCGATGGTCCTGGCTTACACTTTCGGATGCCCTTTGGACCTTGTTGAGACTTGGACTGCCAATATTCGTTTTCTCTTCGTCTACTGGGCCTGATCTGGGCTTTAACTCCATGGAAGGCGACCCATAAACTTAGAGTGTGGATCCGATCACTTGGAAGAAACGGGGATAATAATAACCTTTTAAACACATGTTATGTTATTTTGGGATCCCATGTATATACTAAACTTTTAAATGAAAAGTCAAAATTTCCTTTGACCAAATTTTTTAACCCTAACCCTTATCATTAACCTTAGCAACACGTTTATAACCAAGGGACTTGATTCACAAGTCTGGCACTATTTAAAGTACACAGTGTAACGGTCTTGGCTATCCAGAGCGTTACAACTTGGTATAAGATCTGCCAAGGTTTAAGGATTCTTGAAGATTAGCCAGGCATGTACACTCGCCACTAAAGACAAGCTCAACTCAGGGTTTGGTAACTATTTATGTGATTAAGTGCTCAACTATTTAAATGAATGTATATGCCTTATCTACATGCCTTATTAGGGTGCATGAGGTTATCTATTAGGGCCAGGCCCCTTGATTGTAATGTGCATTATAGAGAGATGCTTATTAGCACTATGATTGAATATAAATGTGGAAGAAACGCTTATTACCGCTGTTAATTGCATAAGTGCTAGGAAATGCTTACTAGCGCTGTTAATACTAGTAGGGATTAAAGAACATGCTTATTAGCATTGCTATACATGTATAAATGCCTGAACATGCTTATTTGCGTCATTAATTGCTTATGAATGCCAGAAATGCTTATTAGCATCGCTATTTGCTGATGAATATCAGGAAGTGCTTATTAGCACCATGGTTGAATATATTATGTGTTGGCATGCTTATTATCATTGCATATGTTTGTTTGTTCAGTCTTAGACCACCAAGCAACAAGAGGTATAGTTATCACTTACCTTACAACCAAATTGATCACTGCAGAGTGGGATAGTTGTTAGTATGCTTCCTCAAAGGTCAGAGAGGTTGGCTAGCAAAGAAATACAGGCCAAGGAAGAGAATGACCAGGGCCAAGCCGTACCGCCATCTCTAGATAACTGGCAACAGGTGCTTGCTGATGTGGAAGCCAGGTTACAAAGGCAAGAAGATGAGATTCGCATCTTGAGGCTGCAACATGTTCCAGCAGGGAACCTACAGCCCGCTATACCAGTAGGGACATAGCCAGTGATACCAGTGGTAGTACAACCTCAGGCAGTGGAAAACGGATGGGAAACAACACCCTCTGGTTTTTTAAGGCAGCTCAGATCCAATGAAGGCTAAGCAGTGGATGACAATGATAACCGCCATCTTGGATTTCATGAGGGTGGGTGGAAATAAGAGAGTGGCCTATGCTGCTTATCTGTTTCGGGAGGATGCCCGAATATGGTGGGAGGTGTACGCCAGACAAGGAATGTAAATACTATGGAATTGGAAGAATTCAAAACTCTGTTTAATGAGAAATACTACACTGGCGTAGTTAGAGATACGAAGGTTGAAGAGTTCGACAAGTTACTTCAGGGTAACATGTCAGTGACTAATTATGCTTTGAAGTATGATAGATAGGCAAAGTTTTCTAGGGATCTGGTGCCCACTGATGGGACCAGAAGGGAAAGGTTTCTCCAGGGGCTACAACCTATGATAGCCCGGGATGTTCATATCACTACTGTGCCAAGAGTGACTACTTACGCACAAGTTGTAGAGAAGGCGCTCATAGCTGAGAGCGCAGAGAATAAGATGTGGTGCGAGAGTCCGGTCAGAAGGGATTTTAGGAGGCTGGGACCTCCATTTGCAGGCTTTGGCAGGGGCAGAGGCCCTAGTGACCAAAACATAAAGACTCCAGATACATTTTTAGCTCCAGAGTTAGATAGGAGACCACATGGCATACAGATAGGCTGCCGGGGTGGCAGTGAGACCTGGAGAGTATTCCTAGAGTGTACTCAATGCAGGAGGCGCCATATGGGGGAATGTCAAGTGAAAGCCTGCTTCGTCTGTAGGATTATGGGACACCTGAAGAAGGATTGCCCGAAAGCCAATAAGGAAGAGTCCAAGAAGGTGGACAGCCTGACGCCAGCTTGGGTGTTCACCCTGACTTATGTAGAAGCCGAAGCTAATCCCTCGGTGGTTACAGGTCAACTTTTTAGTGTTGGGACCCTTTATACGATTTTGATTGATTCGAGTGCTACACAGTCTTTTGTTGCTAGTAGAATTATTGATAGATTGTGTAAACCTTGTGATTTTTATCCTATGGGGTTTGGTACTTTGCTGCCTACTGGGGAGTTAGTGATTTCCAGGAGATGGGTTAGATCATTACTAGTGATAGTGGATGGTAGAGAGTTGTCAGTTGATTTGATTGAGCTAGTCATGAGAGACTTTGATATCATCTTGGGTATGGATTGGTTAGCCAAGTATGGGGCAACGATATATTGAAAGAAGAAGATGGTAACCTTTAAGCCTGAGGGTGAGGATCCCTTTGTATTTGTTGGCACTATGCATGGACCCTGTATAACTATGATATCTGTACTTAGAGCTAGAGACCTATTGTAAGGGGGATGCATAGGGTTCTTAGCTAGTGTGGTGGATACCAATTAGGTTGTGCCAGTGGGACCATGACAGACCAGATTGGTGTGTGAGTTTCTGGATGTGTTTCCAAAGGATCGTCCAGGGTTACCTCCACACAGGGAGATAGAGTTTGTGATTGAGTTGGCACAAGGGACGGAACTAGTATCTAGGGCACTATATAGAATGGCTCCAGTAGAGCTTAAGGAACAAAAGGTTCATTTAGATGAATTACTAGACTTGGGTTTTATTAGGCCCAGTTTCTCACCACGCAGCATACTAGTTCTCTTCGTGAAGAAGAAAGATGGTTCTATGAGGATGTGTATCAATTATGGAGAACTGAACAAGTTAACTATCAAGAACAAGTATCCTCTGCCACAGATTGATGATTTGTTTGATCGGCTACAGGGTAAGATGGTATTCTCCAAGATAGATCTTCGATTAGTTATCACCAGCTGAGGATCAGGGAGGAAGATATAACGAAGACAACTTTTCGCACCAGGTATTAGCATTATGAGTTTTTGGTGATGTCATTTTGATTGACTAATGCCCCAGAAACATTTATGGAACTGATGAACCGAGTGTTCAAAGATTACCTGGATCAGTTTGTGATTGTTTTTTTGAAGATATACTGCTATACTCTCACTTAGAGACAGAGCACTAGCAACATCTCAGATTAGTACTACAGAGGGCCAGAGAGCACAGGTTGTATGCGAAATTCAAGAAGTGTGAGTTATGGTTACCACAAGTGACTTTCTTAGGTCACATAGTCAGTAAAGATGGAATTATTGTGGATCCAGTGAAAATTGAGAAAGTTAAAGATTGGCCAAGGCCAACGAATGTTTCAGAGATTAGAAGTTTCTTGGGATTGGCAGGTTATTATAGACACTTTGTGGAAGGGTTTTTCAAGATTGCATCACCACTGACAGAGTTGACACGCAAGAATCAGAGGTTTGTATGGTCAAACAGATGTGAGGACAGCTTCCAAAGACTGAAGAAGAATCTGATCACCACTCCAGTTTTGAGTCTTCCTACAAATCATGAAAATTTTGTGGTTTATTGTGACGCCTCAAGACAGGGTTTAGGTTGTGTCCTTATGCAGACAGGAAAGGTGATTGCCTATGCATCACATCAACTAAAGGAATATGAACAGAGGTACCCCACACATGATCTAGAACTTGCAGCACTGGTTTTTGCACTGAAGGTGTGGCAGCACTACTTGTATGGTGAGAAGTGTGAGATATACATTAATCACAAGGGTTTGAAATACTTCTTTACCCAGAAGGAATTGAACATGAGACAGAGGCGTTGGTTAGAGCTGGTGAAGTATTATGATTGTGAGATCCTATATTACCCAGGGAAAGCCAATGTGCTGGCATATGTCTTAAGTCGGAAGGGTCCGGGATAGTTATACAGTTCTAGGAAAATATCCACAGATGTTAGTAGAGGATATGACTAGAGCAGGTATTGAGCTAGTGGTGGGCCAATTAGCCAACATCACCTTGTAGTCTACTCTTTTAGAGGATAAAAGATAAACAGAGTGACCAACAATTGGGAAAGATTAGATGGGACATCCTAGTTGGAGTGGCTAAGGATTATACAGTGTTAGGCATGGGTTTATTGAGGTACAAGGATTGGATTTGTGTTCTGATGGACATTGGGATCAGATGGGAGATTCTGGATGAATCTCAAATTACCCCTTATTCTCTACATCTAGGCACCACGAAGATGTAGCAGTATCTGAAAGCTTTATATTGGTGGCCATGGCTGAATAGGGACTAACTGAATACATGGTAAAGTGCCTGACCTGTTAGCAGGTCAAGGCAGAGCATCAGAGACCAGTAGGGCTACTATAACCTTTGGATACCCCAGAGTGGAAGTGGGAGGACATCACGATGGATTTCATAGTGAGGTTTCCCAGGACAGTAGGCTAGCATGATTCAGTCTAGGTCATCGTGGACCGATATACGAAGTCAGCTCACTTTTTACCACTGAGGACAAACTAAATGGTTGAACAGTATGCAGATCTCCATGTGAGAGAGATAGTACGCCTTCATGGGACTCCGAGGTCTATCGTGTCGGATAGGGACCCTATCTTTACTTCCTTGTTTTAGGGAAGTTCATAGAAGGCGATGGGTACACAACTGAAGTTCAGTACAACTTATCATCCTCAGACTAATGGTAAGTCTGAGAGGACTATCCAGATATTAGAGCACATGTTGAGAGCATGTGTATTCAACTTCGAAGGGTCCTGGAGTAAATATTTGCCTCTGATAGATTTTTCCTATAATAACAGCTACTAGTCGACTATTGGAGTGGCACCTTATAAGATGATGTGTGGTAGGAAGTGTAGATCGTCCATTCACTGGGATGAGATGGGTGAGAGGAAATATTTGGGTTCTGAGGCAGTTCAAAGGATCACTGAGGCTATTGAAAATATTAGAGCTATGATGCTCATGTCTCAGACTAGACAGAAAAGTTATTCAGACCCAAAGCGGAGGAAGTGGAGTTCCAAGTGGGAGACTATGCCTTCCTTAGGGTTTCATCAATGAGAGAGGTAAGGAGATTTGGGAAGAAGGGCAAGTTGAGCCCTAGGTTTGTTGGACCATTTGGGATCCTGGAAATGTTCGATCAGGTGGCCTATAGGTTGGCCTTACCCCCGACACTGTCTAGTGTGCACAACGTATTTCATATTTTCATGTGAAGGAAGTATGTATCAGATGAGACTCATGTGTTGAGTTATGAGGATTTGGAACTAGAGACAGATTTATCCTATAAGGAGCAACCACTTCAGATTTTAGACAGGAAGGACAAGGTCTTGAGGAACAAGACTATACCTTTGGTTAAGGTATTATGGAGGAACAACAAGGACGAGGAAGCGACCTGGGAGCTAGAGTTAGATATATGGGATCAGTATCCCGAGCTGTTCAAGTAAAGATTTCAAGGAAGAAATTCCTGTAAGGAGGAGATAGCTGTAACGTCCCAAATTACCTAATAAGGCTTAGGGCCTTGATTAGGGGGCCAGGATGGAAAATTTTGGAGAATTATTTGAATATATGTGATTTAATTATGAAATATGTGTTTATGTGATATATATGTGTATCATTATATGATTACATGAGTTATATTATAATATGACTAGATATGCATGTTTAGGTATATTAAATATGCATGTGGGCCTGTTTCTAATTAGAAGGGAAATTTTCGTAATTTGGCTAGTTACGGGTATATTTGGAATATATGTGTAATGCCCTGGATAACCAAGACCGTTACACTGTGTGTTTGAAATAGTGCGAGACTTGCTAATCAAGTCATTTAAATAAAAATGTGAATCTAAAGACATAAACAGGTTAGGTTTGAAAGATTTTGGTTATAAATGAATAATTTTCATTAAAATAAATGTTTGTACACGATATCCCAAATCAGGGTTTAAACGGCATAATTATAGAACCTCCAAATATTATAAATAATCAAGCCACTCTAATGGAAAAATACACATTTTAGGTTTCCGTCCCTGTACAATCCCTCGACCGTGGCGGCCGAGCAGCTGGCAATGTACACCTCGCCCCCTGAGCTCTCCAACCCATGGTCAATTCATCTTACCCTTGCCTTTACCTGCACCACATAGCACCCATGAGTTGAGGCCCAACGAAAAAACTATAACATCATAACAGAATCAATATCGATAACCAAATAGTTCATAGAGCATAACCAAATGATTTACAAGACATTAATCAATTATCCAGCAAGCCATAACATTCACTAAATCAAGGACAACAGTCAATCACCAATGATCTAGTTTCCAAATATTCAGCATACCATATACATCAAATTAACAACAGTACACATGTCAAGCAAAACCTAGGGTCGACGCCCTTAGGTCGCACCCTCTATTTAATCTACTATCTTTGGCTCGCTTAGGCCAAGCCCAGTGTTCACCCCACTGACTCCAGCCCGCTTAAACCGAGCTTAATGACTATTAAGCTGTCCTCAGCTACCAGTGGCTTAGCCACACCCTGACGCACAAGTATTGATTCTGGGACTCTTAGGCCGTTTATTACATGTCCCCGTGGCATAATACCACTTTATGACATTCATACAGTTATAGGGAGCTCTTAGTCCCAACATATTCACATGGTTTATCAAAATCATATAATAGTGCATTCAAATATAGGGAACACTTAGTCCCATCCTATCCACATAGACGAGTGCAGTTTTCTTACCTTTAATTCTAAGTGCTTTGATTAAGAAAGACGACCCCCAAGCACAATCCTACCCCGAGCCCAAGTGTATACCTTGTCATAACCATGATAAAGGATTCCATCAATAATTGTATAAAGGTTTACCTCCGGGACATCGAATTCCACCAAACACAGTAGTGGGATCGATCCCGAGCACCCTAGGTTAGGTTCCCACGCTTAAAAACTCCAAAAGGCTAAGCATTCCCTTAAGGGCCGCAGCCCAAGCTCCCTATGTCGCGGCTTGCCCCCAACCAGAGGCCCAGCCTCGCCCAAAAACTGACACGGGTCGCGGCTCAGCACTCCCCATGCTGCAGCATGCCCTTCTTTCCCAGCACTAATCAGCTTCGAAGGGTCGCGGCACACCAAGTACTGAGACGCGGCCCGACCCCTTTGAACCCAGAAAATCCACCATTTTTAACTCTCAAACCCCACTCAAATCCACCCAAAACCATCCTAATGATACAATCCAATTATTACAAACTTTCTAACATGTTTTCAGCAACATAACCCAACAGAAACCTAGTCTAGAAACTCATCAAAATAACATGTTAATCTCTGAAACCCATAAGCTCAAGAACACCGAAACCAGTCAGAAAATCACAAAATTCAAACACTAAAACATAAATTGGAACTTAACTTCACTGAAGAACCAATCCTCCAAGAGATTGCTGAGCTATCTCCCAAATCTTTAGCCTCAATTTAGTTCTAAGTTCAAAACCCAAAAACTCTTAGAACCCAGCCAAAACTATAGAATTTAATCAGCTAAACCATAATTCAATACTTACCTAAACTCTTGGTCTGAACCTTCAGATTGCTACCCAGCTCAAATTCATGAGTTTCTAGCCCAAAAATCCTTTGTTTCTGTGGTTCCCTTGAGAGAGAAAGAGAGAGAGAGAAAGAAGGTCAGTTTGGGTATCTTCTACTATTTTATCAGCTTTATCTAACCTATCCTTAGTTAATCAAGTCAATCCCGAGGCTCGGGGTACCGAAAACGTCCCCAGGGGCAAAATGGTGAAATTCCCCTGTATTCCCACCTAGGCTTCCTAACCTCAAATATATCTCCAATTATTTATTTTTACAACTCAATAACCCAAATAAATGTCCACTACCCAAAGTACCCCTTGACTCACCCCGAGTCAGGTACCGGGTCCCGTTGTGACTTTTCTGCTACTTGCTCCCTAGGATTGCCTCATGCCGAAGGCTGCAAATATATATCTACATAATAATGTGGTCTCAACAGTTATAAAAAATAACCACATTTATGCCCTAACGGGACAAAATTACAATTATGCCCTTACAAGCTAAACAGGGCCTGCATGCTTATCTAATACTCATAAACATGCATTCCACATATCCATATAATCATAGGATCATACATATCACATAATCATGCATTGTCACAATTAATTCACATAACTTCCAATTATGCCCTCTGGCACACTAATCAAAGCCCTTAAGCCTTATTAGTAATTTTGGGTCGTTACAATATGTGATATATGTGTGAGACCACATCATTATGTGGATATATTTGGGTTACTCGACACGAAACGATCCTAGAAAGCAAGTTTGCGGGAGAGTCACAACAGAACCAAACACCTGACTCAAGGTGAGTCAAGAAGTATTTTGGGTATTTAGTACATTACAGGGATATCGGGTAATGAGAATAAATATTTGAAGATATATTAAGAGTTAGTGAGATTAGGAGGGAATTTTTACCGTTTTACCCCTCGGGGACATTTTCGGTACCCCGAGTTTCGGGATTTGCTTAGAATTGCTTGAACTCTAAGTAAACTACACACAAACAGAAAAAACACATAAAAATACAAACACCAAACTCTCTCAGTCGTGTACTCTCTCTCTCTCTCTCTCTCTCTCTCTCTCTCTCTCTCTCTCTCTCTCTCTCTCTCTCTCTCAATTCTTTGAAATTCCTTGCAATCTAAGGGGAAACTAAGCTAGCTTAGGCTCAGGATTGCTTGGGGAAAGGCTTAGCGTTGTTTTGTTAGTAGAGGTATCGATTTCTAGCCTCAGTTCTATATGTTTTCTCTGGTTTTAGTTGAGTTTTAGAGTTTTGGAAACTCAATTCTGAATTTGGTTCTATGAGGAGTTTTAAGTTTGTTTAAGGGGATGGTTTTAAGGCTTATCAAGTGCTGAGTTGATTGGGAACTTTTTTTTTGGGATTTGGCTATGTTTGGTTGGGTTTGTTGAGTTTTGGCTTGAAGAAAATGAGGGAAAAAATGGGTTTCCATGTTGAGTTGCGACTCTTGCTAAACCTCCATTTGGGTCGAGATGCTTGCAGGGATAGCCGCGACGTGTGTGTTCTAGAGGAGAGCCCTTGGGCCTAGGGGCAAGCAACCCAATACGTGTTGAATGTGATTATCTGTGTGATTAGGGCTCGGTCCCATTAAGGGACATGATTATTACTGTGTTTGTATATAATTGGCTGAGATATATGATTAATATGTATGCCTACTTGTATTATCTTAAGTATGCTTATCTGTATCTAGTTATCTATTTATCTAGTTGTTTGAATATCTGGTTAAGGCATTGACTTATTATTCAAGGGCGGCAATAGCACGTTGTGTGCTAGTCGAGAGGCTTAGGCCTAATCAGGGACGTACTATTACGTTGGTCGACCGTATGGTCATTTGGAAAAACAAAGCGCTTGGCTAGCTCTATGGCTAGTTAATCAGAGCTAGGGCAAAGGGCCCTGGGTTACTCTATGGTCACTTAGCTAGGGCATAAAGCCCTAGGTTGACTCTATGGACATTTATTCAGAGCAGCAGGCACCAGGATGATCCTATAATCATTTATTTGTCATTGTATGCATGTACGAGTAGGTTATTACTGCTGGACATGCTAAATATGCATCTGGAATATGTATTTACTGTTCATGCACTTGTTTATAGTTTCTTGCTATGCCTTGGCTCACAGGTGCTATGTGGTGCAGGTAAGGGAAAGGAAAAGCTTGACTAGCTCTGAGTTGGAGAGCTTCGGTGGCAACGTGCTCATATGCAGCTGCCCGACCACCACGTCCGGGGTTGTCTTGGAGGAACTAGGGTTGTATCCCCTATTTTTCCACCTAGATCGGCTTGGCTTGTATTTTGACTTGCATATAACCTTTTAAACGCCTGTGATGTTATTTTGGGATCCCATGTATATACTAAACTTTTAAATGAAAATTCAACGTTTCCTTTTGACCAAAAATTTTAACCCTAACTTTATCATTAATCTTAGTTACACGTTTATAACCAATGGACTTGGGTAGCAAGTCTGACACTATTTAAAGTACACAGTGTAACAGTCTTGGCTATCCATGGCGTTAAAGTTTCAAATTTTTTTTAATATTTAAAATTTTTATTTAATTGATCTTTTAAGAATTTATTAAAGAAAATAATCTTTTAAGAATTGAAAAAGAGAAAAGATATTTTGAATTATTTTGAAGTTTAATTTTTTACCAGAGATATATTTTTTTAGTTTTAAATTATTCACATGGTGCTAATGTGGCAATGACAAGTCAACCATCTATTAGCCACATAGGATAAAACTTAATAGAAGTCCCACTTTACAACACTATGAATAGTTCAGGGGTAATTTTTAACGCCTCGAAAAAATCAGGGGGCAAAATAATGTATTGGTCATAGTTCTTGGGGGGGGGGGGGGGGCTAAATAGCCTTAATACTTCTCTAGACCACAACTCTTCCACCAAGAGTGACCACTAACCCAGAAGTCGACTTACGACTGTCTTTGTCTGATTGGAAATTAGAATCAGTGTATCTAGTAGGGTTAAACTCACTCCCTGAATATACATGCATATAATCTCTCGTTCTCCTAAGATTCTTGAGAATGTGCTTTACTACAATCCAGTGTTCTAAACTAGGATTTGATTGATAACGACTCACAATTCCTAATGTATAGCATATATCAGGCCTAGTACACAACATAACATACATAAGACTGCCAACTGCTGAAGCATAGAGCTATTTTCTCACGTCCTCTTCTTCATGAGGTGTCTTTGGACATTGCTCTTTGGAAAGAGTAATTCCATGGGTCTGGTTAGTGACTGGCCTTTCTTGGAATTCTCCATAGAGAGCCTTTCAAGCACATTATCTATATAATTAGCTTGAGAAAGTGACAAGGGCTTGTTATACCCATCCCTTAGGATTTGGATACCCAAAACATAGCTCGCTTTGCCCAAATATTTCATTTGGAACTTTTTGGCTAACCACTTCTTTACGTTTGACAATGTATCTACATCATTGCCAATGAGGATAATGTCATCCACGTAAAGAACTAGGAAAACCACCACTTTTCCTTTGATATATTTATATACACATGTTTCGTCAACATTCTGTTCGAAGCCATATGTTTTAATTGTTTCATCAATTGTGATATTCCAAGAAATAAATGCTTGCTTTAATCCATAAATGGATTTGAGCAACTTACACGCCATTTGATATTCTCCATTCTTGATGAACCCTCTTGGTTTTATCATATAGATACTTTCATCAAGATAACCATTAAGGAAGGTTGTCTTGATGTCCATCTGCTTTATCTCATAATCATACATGGTAGCTATGGATAAGAGGATGCGAATGGATTTCCGCATGGCCATAGAAGAAATGTTTCTTCACAATCAACACCTTCTCTCTGAGTGTAACCTTTGGCTACTAGCCTTACTTTGAAAGCCTCCACTTTCCCATCTTCACCTCTTTTCTTCTTGAAGAACCATTTGATTCCAATGGGTCTGCCATCCTCAAGTGGGTCTACAAGTTCCCAGACCGAATTGGAATACATGGATTCCATTTCTTGGTTCATGGCTTCTTGCCATTTCTCATTTTCAATATCATCCATAGCCTCTTTAAAGGCTAATGGATCATCCTTGTTTGTATCAGAAATAAGGCCATGTGCTTCATATTTGTAGTGAACAAATTGTCTCACAATCCTCCCACAACGACGTTGCACTGGGGCTTCCTTTTTCAATAATAGTGGTTTCCTCAGTTTTTCCTTTATCATTTAATGATGATGATGGAGATGATGGAATCTTATCAGCTACGAGTTCCTCCAAAACTACTTTGCTTTGAGGTTTATAGTTTTCCATATAGTTATTTTCAAGGAAGGTCGCATTTGTTGAAACCAATACCTTTTGGTCCTTGGGACTATAGAAATGACCGCCTATTGTTTCTGGATTGTAGCCCACAAAAATGAATACTTCAAACCTCGAATCAAGTTTCCCCAATTTAGGTCTAAGAACATGAGCAGGACAGCCCCAAATGCGAAAATGGTGCAAACTAGGTTTGTTCCCATTCCACAGTTCCGGTGGCGTTTTGTTTATGGTCTTATATGGGATCACATTCAAAATGTAAGTCGCCATTTGAAGTGCATATCCCCAGAATGAGAGAGGAAGTGAAAAATAGCTTAACATAGACCTAACCATGTCCAACAAGGTCCTGTTTCTTCTTTCTGAAACATCATTTTGCTATGGCATTCCAGGTGCTAAGTTGGGATAGAATACCATGCTCCAGCATGAAATCTTTGAATTCTAAATCAAAATATTCACCACCTCGATCTGATCGAAGTGTTTTAAGAGTCTTACCTAATTGCTTCTCAAACTCAGCTCCCAATTCTTGAAACTTGCCATAGGTTTCAGATTTCTTAAGCATTAGATAAGTATGACCATATCATGAGTAATCACCAATAAAAGTGACGAAATACTCATACCCACATCTTGCTTGTACATTGATTGGGAAATAGACATCGCTGTGTACAAGCTCCAAAGGTTCTTTTGCTCTATTTCCTTTTGTTGAGAAATGGTGTTTGGTCATTTTGGCTTCTAAACAAGATTCACAAACTGGAAGAGTTCTAACTCTTAGTTCTCTCAAAGGTCCTTCTTTTGTTAACCAATTTATTTTGTCTATTCCTATATTACCAAGTCTAAGATGCCAAAGATATGTGTCATCCTCATTTGAAACTTTTTGTCTTTTGTTTCCTTTCGGCTTAGCTACTATAAATAATTATGAGATATTTAGCGATCGTTCATTAGGTTTAAGCATACACAGTCCAGTGGTTTGTTCCGCTTTAAAAATTTTGAAACTATTCCTTGAAATAACAATCGCATTATTACTAAAAGAAATATAAAAAAAATCATGCAACATAGATAAAGAAACTAAGTTTCTAGAAAATCTAGGAATAAAATAAACATTATTCAGAATAAGATAATTATTCCCAAAATATAAACGGATTGTTCCCTTTGCTCTTGCCGAAATGAGCGTACCACTTCCAACTCGCATAATCACCTCACCATTAGCAAGTTCCCTTGATGACTCAAGTATCTGCATAGAAGAACAAACATGGTTAGTGGCTCCTAAATCTAAAACCCAAGATAACATATCGTCTTCCACTATACAAGCTTCAAGTACAAGTAAATTAGATTTACCTTTCTTTTTCAGCCCAGCAAGATAATTTATACAGTTTCTCTTCCAATGACCTTCAACTCCACACTGGAAACACTTTCCCTTTGGTTTTTTTTCTTGGAGATATTGTCGTTTTTGTTCTTCTTCGATTTTGGGGCCTTATTTCCCTTCTTAGACTTCTTGCCCTTACCTTTGTTGTAATGCCCCGAAATCCCTAATGCGGTTTAATGGCTGGATTAGTAGGTCGAGAGGGCCATAATTGTTTTATTATGCCATTAAATGATTATATGCATGTTTATGTGAATTATATTATAATATGATGTTAAATGCATGCATGTGAGTCCACATTTCATTACAGGGGTGTTTTGGTAATTTGGCCCGTTGAGGGCGTAATTGTATATTTGTATGCATGTCAGTGACATATTGTTGAGACCACATTATAATGTGGATTTTTTCGAGCCATTCGGCATGAGACGATCTTTGAGAGAAAATTAGTGGTTTAGTCATAACGGGATTAACTTCAGGGCTCGGGGTGAGTCTCAAGGTGAATTTAATGATTAGAGTGTTGCCGAGAATTAAAGGGTAACAATAATATTACAATAATAATATGGTTAAGACAAATTTATGGTTCTCCCAGATTAACATCTGATTCAGATTCAATTTTCATCTTATAAAATTATCACCATTAAGTTTTTCAAGTGAAAGTAAATCAGTTACTAAAAGAAATAAAATACAATAATATTACTATTTGAAAAATATCAATAATTTGGAAAGTAAATATGATGCATGATTGCAACGATTAAAACACATAAACTAACATTTATTATTCCACGATAAAACTACCCAACAAATAAAGTGCCGCCTTAGGGTCGGTCAAGTTAAATTCAGATAGCTTATAAGACAATCTTATCTTTATTATTTAAAACTTAAAATAACTCTTTAAAACTTAAAACTTAAATTCAGATAGCTTATAAGACAATCTTATCTTTATTATTTAAAACTTAAAATAACTCTTTATTTTCTCTTTTAAAAATAAAGTACCGTTGGTTTGGTCAAGATGCAATTATCCACCGCCTTAGGGCCAGTCAAGCCTAAAATATATCACTCTTTTCTACATTCGCAAGAAGCCAACATTGGTATTAATATGTCTAGAAACCTTCCTTAGGGGGACGAAAACAAAGTCACCTCGAGGCCCTATTCGTATCTCACGGTGTTGTACTAATAATGGAGACCATAGGTCATATTGAGATGTTCACCTTCTCCCACTTACTAATTTTAGAAAAAATGTGTTTTATTAAACTAGTCAATTAATTCCAAATTAATTACTAGTTTATTAATAACCCTATTAATGTAATTAATTACAAAATACATTTAATTATAAAAGAGTATGTTTCTACAATTAATGTGATTTAAATAATTATCCATTACATTCATCTAACTTTACTAAAACACTTTTTAAATAAAGTTGGTTATTTCAAAGACCTATAAAAAACTATTGCCTTTATTATGGTGTGACTTACCAAGTTTTAACTATTTTAATACTTAGTAGTTTACATGCAATTGATTTCTCCAAAATAATTCAAATAAACAATTAGGACATTCCTAGATAATCATGTTTCTAAAAGTTGCATGATTAATGAAAATTGTGTGGGGTTTCATGAATGACATGTAATTGAATAATCCATGATCATGTTATCAATCAAACATTAATTAACATTTATTTAAATAAATAAACAATAAATGATGAACTTAGTACTATTGGGTATTTCTAAATTTACAACCCTTTGAAAAAATAGAAATAAAAGTATAAAATGACCTTTGTAATACTCCAAGAATGCTCATCTTCTCATATAGGCCCATCTTTATAATTCTTAGGAATTTATTAGGCCCAAATAATTAATTAGAAACTAATTTTCTAATTAATTTATTTAATTAAAACTAACTTATAATCAAATAACCATTTTTTTCATCTTTTTAATTTAGTTGAATTATAATAAATAAAGAATAAAATTCAAATAATTATTTAAACTTAAGATAAGATCTTAACCAACCAAAATATATTTTATTTTTCTAACAAAAATAAATAAGATAATATCCTTTTAAATTCAAATAATTTAAAAATAAATAACGAAAAATATATTTTGCACAAAAATACGATCTTGATTGGGCACCAAGAATGGTGCCCTAGGATTAGGGTTGGTGCATAGGACAAGCCCCCAAAGGTGCTCGGGTGGTGCACGGATAGGCTCATGTGCGCTGGGGCATGGGCATGCAAGGGCGCAGGTGCGATAGGCTACGGGCATGCTGGGGCGCATGCATACAGGGGCGCAGGTGTGCTAACGGGTGGGCACGCTGAGGCACATACCATTTTCTCTTCTTGTGCATCCATAATTTTTAGATTTTAAATTTCAAAAATAAAATTACAAAAATCATATTCCCTTTATGGCTTACACAAGATCTAGAAAAAAAATTCAAATTCTTAACGCAATAGTACCATATAATTAACAATTCATCATTTAACCATACATTCAAAAAACACATTTGTTGTACCCTGATTTTAGCACAAGTCCATGCACTCAGTTTGGGTACAGCTGGCAGATAAATAAACGGAAAAATAGCCAAGGAGAATGATATCTACTTATTATCCACGTGGACAACTCGAGATTCATAGTGGTCATACATGGTGTAAGGCGTCCTGAGTTTATTCTAAACTAAGGATGCAATGGCTGTGAAGCACGAGCTCATAATTTTAAATAGCTGTCGAAGCACGAGCTTGGAAGAGATATCCAACTCATGGTAATTCTAGTATATTTCATACCCACGGATCCCCAGAGACTCGAGATCCCTTTATACGTTTATTTATGACCAGGCTATCATATTTATTATCCGAGATAGCGGGAACCTGTTTATTCTATTATGAAATCATATCTCAAAATAAGTGGGAATTATTTGTATTAAATGTAATCATTATGTAAATGCATGATTGACTCACGTGGTTATCCAAACCTATCCATGGAATTCCCTTATAAATCCTGGGAATATTGGACTAAAAGGGGACCATTAATCTGTAATACCGAAACTCTGCCAAAATAGAGAGAGAAACAACAATAATATTAACTCGTGGACTAGGTGGATTTTGACCACTGAACCACGTAAAAGTTATGTGTTCTTGAGCGAATTCATTTTATTTTTCATTACAATTTACTATTAAGCACTAATCTGCCTTATTATTTCTTTATACACTGTTGGTGAAAAACCGCGTCAACAGATTGGTGCTTTCATTGAGAGCAAAATTGTGCTTCGTCAAAATCCCAGTCGATTCTCATCATGGTGCTCACTAGCTCAATGTACGATAATGAGATAGAATAGCCTGGTGGGTAGGAGGCCCATCATATCGTTGTTCCAAATGAGTGTGGCCCTGAGATCCAGCAACGTCCGAGAATACAACTGGCGGGTTATGGCGACACTAGGAGTTTGGCGTCATTGCCACTAAATCCAAATCCAAACTACCTAACTACTGTCGAATTGGAAAACATGCGATTGAGAAGCCATCTCGCTAAGGAAAACAGGCAGATTGAGGAGGTTTTGGCTCGGTTACCCCCTCTTGCAATCGATGTTAATGTTAGAAAGAGGCAAAGTGGGTCTCACAAGTCCCACAAGAATAATCGATCCAAACTAAGTCGATCACATACTCGAGGACATTAGTCGAGACCAGGAAAAAGTGTTCCCGTGAGGGAACTTGCTTCTGTGAGGCGGGAGCAGTTAGTTGGGAGATTTGAGCTTCAGGGGGAGGCATAGGAAATGAGACCTCAGTCGAAACTCTGACCTCGGAATTTGGATCAACAGCTTGGCTCGGGTCGTGTGTGTCCAAGGCAAGAGGTGTCACCTCGAATTTTTTCAGAATCTTGGAGGGGCGCCCCAATCTCTGTGAGGCCCTCGGGTGCTTGCTTTGCTTAGCTCTCGAGCGGCGACTGGGCACATTATCAAGATTAGACTCCATGTCGCCTGCAGATATAGAATGTACACATTAGTGATCGAGCCTAAACTACAAAAAGAAACAAGGCTAAAGTTAAAAGAAACCTAACTGGAACTCTCCCCCGAGCTTGTGCTCAGCGACCAAGTAATCCCTCTATCTTCAAAGGAGGCTGGGGGAGTCCCTTCCCTATACGTAGGTGACAGCCTCGTAATGTCTCTATAGTCGGGTGTACCGTACTGAACTGTGACCCCATCCCAAACTTCATTTAAACTATACATAGTTTGGAACTGGCCTAACCAACTATCGAACCTATGTACCCTATAATCTACCCAGGACCAAACATGAAAGTTATCTCTGGGATCCGGGAATAGGATCAAGGTATCGGGCCTTATCCTTAAGCATAGAGGGGGACCACATAGCCGAGTTAAGTATTATTTTACCTCCACCACTCGAGCTCGAAGCCTCATCATGGGCTTCATTTCCCGAGCACGGGCAATCAGGACGGTGAGCCATTGGGGAGCGGGCCCGTGAGCTCGATGACCTCTGTCTTGGAGGAGGCTTTTTAGTGGGAAGAGGCACATGCTCCAACTTCAGGTACTTGTGATAAGAGACATCATCTGTCGTTTGATCTTGCTCCAAGAGGCCACAGGCTCGAAGCTTTCCTTCATGAAGAAGATAGGACAGGGAGCGTCGACCATTAAGCAGTTGGAGCAGGGCTTTCTTGTGCTCCACCATTGACTTCGAGGGTGTGGGACGGTGATAGTTGACTAAAGAAATGGATATGTTTTATTATTTCAAGCTTAGTCATTAATCGAGCAAGAAAGGAATGAGTATGTGAACTTACGAATTCATTTGATCGAGTAGAATTTTGAAGGAGCAAGGCCATCCGTCCAGAAGAAGGCCAGCTTGAAGTTTGGAGGATGGTTTTCCATATCCTCAAAGATCTTCCTCTCCTTTGGGTAGCTCGACAGGTAGTAGAAGCCATCCTCTCCCCTAGCTCGAGAGGGGTTGCTTTTCAAGAAAAAGAGATATAGAATCTCTTTTGGTGAAGGTCCTTCTCACTTCATCTCGTGGTATAACGATCTGAGGTCAGATAGACCCTGTATTAGTTGGTCTGAAGTTGGAAGGGGGCAAGCCCGACAAAATCCAAAAAAGGATTTCAGGGGAAGAAGGGCCCCTGCCTTCATATGCTCGCGACTCCAGGCCACGAGCTTGATCTTACTGTCGGGGTTTCCATCACCCAGGGCATAGCAGCTCTGCTCATTTGGGGTTGCAAGCTGACACATCAGTGTGCCGGAGAGTTTCAGGCTGTGGCAAGCTAGAATATCTGAGATTTGGCCCATCGAGGTGACCGAGTTCCAATAATTCTTGGCTTCGAAGAATTCCTCCCTAGAGGTAGGAATGGAAGCGACTTGCAAGGTAGAAGGGAGGTTTGAGGAGTCCTCCATCAGTGAAAAGGAAAGTGCACCATGTTAGAAAGCAATGGTAACTTTGAGTTTAGGATCAAGCGGAATGGGGGTCCGAATCTGGATAGATCGAGACCCGAAGTTTCTTCCTCTTTCTTTCCTCGACTCTGTCAATCTGACGTCGAAAATGGTCTCAGATGTCTTCTTGTTCGCACCTCGTGTGGTGCTCGTGTATCAGTCGCTGGTTCCGAGTGAAAGGACACTCTGGGCTAGGAGTTGATAAAGTTGATGGTTACCCAAAAAGGTGATAATTTTGGGATTTGTGCAATTGAAAACCCTGATTCAGAACCCCCATTTCTTGGCTGACACAATACGCTACTCTTAATCTGAAAAGACTTTATGTTCCATTTTTCACACAAAAATCTGGGTTTTAGGACTACGATTCAAAACTTTTAATCAAAAGATTATGTTAAGCAATATTGCTTAACAAATGAGTTACCACATACATTCATACACATATGAAAAATGTAAAAATACATGAAGAAATAAATGTTCGGGGTCAAGAACAAGAAACTTTACACTAAAGCTTGCGTATAAAGGGAGATTGTTGACTGTAGAAGTGGCTACAAAGAAGCTCTCACGGAATAAAAAATGCCAAGAGTATTATATCTCTTCGATTTGGAGAACATACAAGGAGAAGAAAAAAATTTCGGCTTTGGTTTTTTCTTTCTCTCTGAAGCTTGAAATATAGAAAGTGAAGAAGAAGAGAAGAAGAGAGGTTATATATACATCCCACAAGGAGGTCAAAGGTCGAGACCATCAGGGCCTTTGGCTGGATTTGGTTTTTGATCGAACGGTCAGGGGAAAACACGACGATGGAGGCAAAAAGTTGAAAGGTGAAGGGACCTGGGCGTGTTGGAAAAGTACTCAAGTACTTGGTTAGACCAATCCATGGATGACACGTGCCCATACTCGAGTGTGGTGGGTGACCCGATTTTCGAAGGTGGCAGTTCAAAATTTTCCTTCTTATAAGATTTGAACTGATACTTTTGAGGGGGCAAAATGTTATACCCCGATTTTGAGAATGGAATCTTGGTCTCGGAACTCAGGGTCGTAAGGTGTTAGCTCGAAACAAGCATATTCTTCATGTAATCAGCAAGTCAGAGACAGTCTTGTTGAGCAGTAAATGTGACAACATCGGGATTGGTGAGCTCGGAAACTATGTAGTCTCGGACGTGTTTCGAGACTATAAGTTAGGCTCGAAACTCACAATGGAAATAGTTCAAAACTTGTATATAATCTCTTGATTCATTTCCTGTCCTCAGACAAGGCTATTCAATCTCGAGTATTGTGAGCTCGAAGAAGATGGTTTCGTCAACATTACTTGTCGACAACAGAGGCGAACCGAGGTTACGAGCTTATGATGGGTGAAGGACCTCGAAGGCATGTGATTCAAATGCCTACGCTCGTAAACTGTGTGTGTACATATTTATTGTTGTAAAATCCCAACGTTTAAGGGATCTGATGTAATCTGCTATTAATCCCAAATATCATGGGATATAACTGCGTACGTAGAAATTAATGCATTTAATGGCATTTATTTTAATTGATTTGTATTATATCAACCCGAATTATG
The DNA here is from genome assembly GCF_963169125.1 of Humulus lupulus. Lineage (NCBI taxonomy): Eukaryota > Viridiplantae > Streptophyta > Magnoliopsida > Rosales > Cannabaceae > Humulus > Humulus lupulus. The sequence goes on from NC_084794.1 coordinate 232,181,318, forward strand.
TGGGAAGATATTTGGAAAACCACTCTATAAACAGAGTGGGATGATTCATTTGTATGGACTGAGAAACTGATATTGGAAAAACTCTGTACAATTGCTTCCAGAAAGCCATAAGAGAATTCCAAGAAGTTAATAACACAGGCTCATGGACTAGGCAGAGTTTAACTGTTGAACCACGTAAAAAATCGTGTCTATAATATATGTTTCCTCTTGTATTTTAGTTTAATTGCTCTTCTTTTCTAAGTTGACGAAAAACGACGTCAACAATGTAAATTTGTGATTGACTCACGCAGTTGCCCAAACATGTCCATGGAATTTCTCGATAAATACTGAGAACATTGGACAGTAAAAGGGACCATTATTCTGTAATACTAAAACTCTACCAAAATAGAGAGAGAAACAACAATAATATAGACTCATGGACTAGGTGGATTTTAACCACTGAACCACATAAAAGATTTGGGTTCTTGTGAAAAACTGCATCAATAGTTTGGCGCTTTCATTGAGAGGAAAATTAGTGCTTTATCAAAATCCCAATCGAATCTCAACATGGTGCTCACTCACTCAATGCACGGCAATGAGATTGAACAGCCTGGTGGAAAGGAGGCCCATCATACCGCTGTTTCAAACGAGCATGGCCCTAAAGTCCAGCAACGTCTAGGAAAATAATCGACTGGTCATGGCAAAACTGGGAGTTTGGCGTCATTACCACCGAATCCAAACCCAGACTACTTAACTGCTGTTGAGTTGGAAAATATGCCATTAAGAAGCCATCTCGCTAAGGCAAATAGGCAAATTGAGGAGGTTTTTGCTCAGTTACCCCCTCTCGCAACCGATGTTAATGTCGAAAAGAGCCAAAGTGGGTCTCATAAGTCCCACAAGAATAACCAATCCAAACCAAGTCGGTCAATCAGAGCTGCCACCCCAAGTTCTGTGCCTACAACTCGAGATCGCCAAAATGCTCAGCCTAGTGGCCCTTATAGGGTTCATCAGCATGTCAGTCGATCAGTTAGAACCGTAACCCCAAGTTTGATGCCTCATTCACAAGTGTCTAGGAATGTTCCAGCAAACCCTCTTGCGTCACAATCGGATCGTCAGGCGTAGAGAGCAAGAAATAATGGGGCAGAACAGAGGCGGGCTAATTTAGTTCGCCCTGATGGGACAAGGATTACCTCGCCAGTTAGGCATCCCCCGTTACCCATAAGACATCTGATGCCACCTCATCATATGCGGGACAATCTTGCTTATGGAGACAGTAGGAGAAATCCTCCTCTGTTTGCCCATACCTATGTCCCACGAACACGTGTCAAAAATCCAAATCCTAGGCCTCAACCGCCAGTTGTAAGCATTGCAAATGGAAGTTATTGGACTGAAAGTCATCAAAGTGGTAGTTCTAAAGGCGATCTAAGAAATCATCTAAGTTCGGCCCAAAGCTCTCGATACGATCCACAGCTTGGTCTGCGTGATCGCCTAAATTCGCAATGAAGAAATTCAGCTCGAGATAAGGGTGTTAGTTATACTTGTCAAGAGAGAGGTCCTTCCAAAGTACGTGATAATTGGAATGCCCCACAAAACCAAGCTTGAGCTTGGAGGGACAACAACCCATCAAACGCGTACGATAGGATGGGAGCTGTTGAACAGCCCCAAAACATCCTAGGGACCAAACCCTCGAGAGGCTAGCTCAGACGAAGGAGCAAATGAAGAAGCTTTTATCTGGAAAAGATAAAGATGATTGTGACTCAGAAGATGAGTTCAAACTTTTCGCTCCAAATATTGTGGCAGGCACATATATGCGGTGGGCTTCAGAATGCCACACTTGTCAAAGTTTGATGGAGATGAGGATCTGTTTGATCACCTTGGGATGTTTAACACCATGATGATGGCCCAAAAACTTCAGACTCGATCTAAGGTGCATTTTATTCCCCTCAACTCTTATTGGGCTAGCCAGGCAGTGCTTTAAATAGTACAAAAGGCATTCAATTACCTCATGGAAGAAGTTTTCTGCTGATTTCAAGAGATCATTCAGGGATTCCCAGATAGCTCGGGTTAAGGCTGATTCATTAGCTAATGTAAAGCAGTAACCTGGAAAATCGTTGAAGGCATATCTAAGTAGGTTTTCCAATGTCACTGCACAAGCTAGAGATGCTGACGATAGCTCCAAGCTCATGGCAATGAGGACGGGAATCCTTGTTGGAGGCGACCTGTGGGAAGAATTACAGAGAAAATGAGTTAATAGTGTGGAAGAGTTCTTGGCATGAGCTCAAAGATGGGTTAACCTAGAAGAGGCGCGAGCTTTTTTCGTAGGAACCATCCAAATGCATATCCAGCCCGTTGGAGCGGTAACGGGTGTTGTAGCTACGACTCAAATTGTTACCCAGAATAATCAAGGGGGAAATAATAAGAGGAAGGGAAATGGTGAGGGCGACCAAGCGGTACAAAGAAAAATAAGTCCATGCAGAAATTTAAACTTGTTTACACAACTTATACCGACCTCGCGGATACTAGAGAGCACATCTTCTTAGCCAATTCTACTCGCCTTCCATGGAATAAACCAAAACCATTAAAAAACCAAAGAGCAAAGAGAGATCCTTCGAAGTTTTGCTGATTACACAATGATATCGGTCATAACACTAATGATTGTAGATAGCTGAAGGATGAGATCGAGACTCTCATCAGGGCGGGACCTTTGCCCCAATATGCTCGAAATAGAGTTGTCCCTAGTCAGCCCACTAGACAAAACCCTCCATCAGCTCCTGAAGCTCCAATGAATCAAGTTGAAGCTCAAGTGAATTACGACGACCCTCCTCCGATAATATGGGGATAAAGCCACCATTTTGGGAGGACCTTATCTGGCAGGCACGAGCAGAGGTGCCCTGAAGAGGTACATTAACGAACTGAAATCCCATAACAGAGTGGAGTTCATCTCGAAACAGCTATTAACAAAACAACAGCGATTGGAAAAATAACCAATCATTTTTATAGAAGAATATGCTAGCCATGTCCAGTTCCCACATAACGATCATTTGGTCGTAACCGTTCAGCTCTCCAACCGGAGAGTACGAAGGACACTAGTAGAAAATGGGAGTTCTGTGAATCTACTTTTTAGGTCCACTTTGGAAAAAAATGGGGTTGTCTATAACCGAGCTGAAGGCGACCTCGATGATTCTATATGGGTTTTCTAGTGAAGGGTCGACTGCCATCAAAATGATCGAATTAGTGGTAACATTGGGAGAAGGTTCACGAGCTGTCTCCAAGATGCTTGTATTCATGGTAATCAGAACATTGTTAGAAATACCCTCGCCCAGGTCGCGTAAAGAAGTTCAAAGCCTGACTGGAAAGGTGGCAGCTTTGAATTGTTTTATTGTAAAATCCACTGACAAGTGCTTGCCATTCTACAACTTGCTCAGAGGAAACAAGAAATTTGAAAGGACTGAGGAGTGCGAGCAAGCATTCCTCGACCTAAAAACGCACTTGGCGGAGCCCCCAGTATTGTCTGAGCCTATGTCTGGAGAACCTCTATTCCTTTATTTGGCCATGACAGAAAATGCAGTCAGTGCCATGTTAGTTCAAGAAGAAGACCGTGCTCAAAAACCAGTGTATTATATAAGCAAGAGACTTCTCGGAGCTGAATCACGGTATCCATTGATAGAAAATATGGCATTCTGTCCGATATTTGCTTCCAGGAAGCTTCAGCCATATTTTCAGTCCCATTCAATCAACGTCATGACCGACCAACCTTTAAGGTAGGTGTTGCACAAACCTGAAACGTCGGGATGTATTTTAAAATGGGCAGTTGAACTCATCCAATTCAAGATATTGTACGTGCCATAGACCTCAATGAAAACTCGGGCCCTTGCTGATTTTGTGGCCGAATGCACCAGATATCAAGAGGAGCTTTTGAAGGAACCGGTGCAAGAGTTGTGGAAAATATTTGTAGATGGATCATCGAACGAGAAAGGATCAGGAGCTGGGATCAAATTAATCTCCTCAGAAGGGCATCGGTTCCATACAGCTCTAAGATTCGGATCCGAAGCGTCTAACAACGAAGCCGAATATAAGGCCTTACTAGCTGGACTGAGAGTGGCGAAGGAACTCAAAGTGAAGGTTATCCAGTGTTATAGTGATTCTCAGCTCATTGTTAATCAGGTGTTGGGAGAGTATCAAGCTCGAGGCACCAAGATGACGGCTTACCTAGCTAAGGTGAAGGGGGAGCTATCTGAATATGAGTACAGTGTTGAATAGATACCTCACAAACAGAATTATAATGCTGGCACTTTGGCAAGGCTTGCCACCACCAAAGAAGCTGAGACCTTGAATGTAGTGCCAGTAGAGTTTTTGGAGAGTTCGAGCATGATCGAAAAAATGGCAGAGGTCGAGATGATCGACACAAGACCGACCTGGATAACCCCCATAATGGAATACCTCACAATAGGAAGGTTACCTAAGCATAGAAAGAAGGCAAGAAAAATACTATATCAAGCTTCCAGGTATGTGACAGTAGATGGGACATTGTACCGACGTGGTCATTCATTGCCTCTCCTACGGAGTGTTCTGCCCGAGGAGGATAAAACCATTTTGCAGGAAGTGCATGAAGGCTTTTGTGGAGATCATGCTGGGGGGCAAAACCTAGCATTCAAAATATTGAGGCAGGGCTATTTTTGGCCTACTTTAACAAAAGACTCCATCTCGTATGTTTAGAAATGCGACAAATGCCAGGACTTCACCATAGTCGCTCGAGCTGCTCCAGTCGAGCTAACGATGATCTCATCCTCGTGGCCATTTGTGGTGTGGGGAATCGACCTAATAGGGTCCCTACCTATCGGTAAGGGAGGATTTCATTATGCGGTGGTGGCAATCGACTATTTCACGAAGTGGGTAGAAGCCGAGCCTTTGGCAACCATCACTTCAAATAAAGTCCTGGACTTTGTGGTGAAGAGTATTGTATGTCAATTTGGGCGTCCTATAAAGATCGTGTCAGACAATGGGACACAGTTCGACAGTGATCTCTTCACTAACTTCTGTGAAAAATACGATGTTATTATGAGCTTCTCCTCAGTAGAATATTCACAGGCCAATGGATAGGTCGAGGCTATGAACAAAACCCTAAAGGCGAGCCTTAAGAAGAGGTTAGACAAGGCCAAAGGAGTATGGTATGAACAGCTCCGACAAGTACTTTGGGCATACCGAACTTCTCACAGAACCTCCACGAGACACACTCCTTTCTCCTTAGCTTTTGGAAGCGAGGTCGTCCTTCCAATCAAAGCCATGGTAACCACTCATAGGCAAAGGAAATTTAGCCAAGAATGAAATGATGAATTACTTAACGCATCTCTCAACCTGATTAATGAGAAATGAGAGGATTCACAGTTACAACTCGCCCATTATCAACAAAAAATCACTCTTTACTTTAATTCTAAAGTCAAGAGGCGTAGTTTTGGATTGGACGACCTAGTTTTCCGAAGGGTCTTTCTGGTGAATAAGGATCCCAAGGACGATGTCTTAGGCCCAAACTGGGAGGGACCGTATCAGATCGTCAAGATTCTATGCAAAGGAACCTTCAAGATAGCTTAGCTGAATGGGGAGATAATCCCACGAACATAAAACGCCATGCATTTAAAAAAGTATTATCAGTAGTACCATCATCCATGTAAGGCTTAAGTATAAAAGCCATTTAATTAAATAGTAGATGGATTTTTAAATAATTTTTCTTGTTAAGGTTGTTTCAGCTCACGTATTAATGTTTGTAAAAGCAACCAAGAAATTTTCTATATTCTGGTTACTTGGGGGGAATATAACCCGAGGTGGATCAGAATCATTGGATAAGTTTAAATTACTTAAAACCCTGGATACAACCAGGTCCAAAACTTATATGCTCAGAAAGTTGATTATTCGACGGCTTTTTAAAAGCTCGAGATGTCAATAAACCTAGCACGAACTAAATTTAAATTACTTAAAACTTTGGTTACAACCAGGTCCAAAACTTAGAAGCTTGGAAAGTTGATTATTTGACGGCTTTTTAAAAGCTCGAGATGTCAATAAACCAAGCATGAACTAAGTTTAATTACTTAAAACCCTGGATACAACCAGGTCCAAAACTTAGAAACTTGGAAAATTGAGTATTCGATGGCTTTTTGAGAGCTTGAGATGTCAATAAACATTGCATAAACTCAGTTTTAATCATTTAAAACCCTGGATACAACCAGGTCCAAAACTTGGAAAGTTGGGAAAATTGTTTAAAATCAAGGGCTTTGTAAAGCTCGAATTATCAATAAACCTAATGCGAACTAAGTTTAAATTATTTAAAATCCCAGATATAACTGAGTTCAAGGCCTGATTCTAAACATGTATGATATAAAGCAATACATAAAGTTTGGATATAACCAAGCTCAAAATATTTATCCAGATCTAAAAATTGATTCCTAAAATCTCAAATGTACAAGTCTAAGGAGTCATAAACATGAGAGATAATAAATGAAAGATAAATAGATATATATATATATTGAAAATAAAATTATCCTGAGGAGAAAAATATCGAACTGAGCCCAAAGGCAATTGTTTACAAACAAATACAAAAAACCCAAAAGGAAAAAGGGTGTCACTGAGCTCCTCCAGGTCGCTCTAAGGATGTAACCTCCTCGCCATCGTGCTCGCCTGCCGTAGAGGAATCCCCCATTTTTGACGGTTCTTACAAAATTCGAGCCTTGAATTTTTCAAGGTACAGATCCCACAGCTCAGGAGCCATGACAGAAAAGTTCCCATCCTAGTTAATGGCCCAGCAATGGTACAACATATCCTCCATGGAAAACAATGAAGCCTCCCTCTCTTCTTTGATTTCGGCTGTGGCCTTGAGTAGTTTAGCTTTGGCTCCATCAACCTCGCCCAGAAGTTGTGCATTTTGAGCCTGGAGGGCAGTCAAGGTGGTCTTCGCAGCCAGCTCATTTTCTTGGGATGAGGCAAGAGCCGCCTTGGCCTCGTGTTCGTTTTTATGAGGAGCCGCCAAGGCAATTTGGGCGACCTACTCGACTTCTGGAGCGGCAGTCAAGGCAGTGTTGGCGACATTTAATTTGGCCCAGAGCTCATCATTTCTAGCCCTAGCACGAGATATACTACGATATTGAGCCAAGACAGACTACAAAATAACAAGGCAAGTTAGATATATCCTTAGAGGCAATAAAAAGAAAGATGTCACCAAGGAAGGATAACTTACAGTAAGGTTCATCCCCATGGCTGACTCTAGGACGTTCTCCAGGCTCCGCTCCTCAATAGTCCTCAAGTCTCTTGAGCTGGCCTTATAGACGTGCCCCATCATATGGCTCATCGTCTTGTAAATGATATCCCGAAAGGCTTCAGGGATTTTTTCTAGATCCTGGGGATCTAATGGTATTCGGACGGTCACAGCTGGCATAGGGGGAGCTAGAGGATCACCTTGTATCACTTGGGCTTGAGGAGGCGCAAATCGGGGTGGAGGAGGAACCCTCCTATCGATAACAGAAGACACTGTCGTGCCTTTCCCCTTAGCAGGGGATTTTGAGGCATTTCCTACTGCCGGAGGGGCCTTCTTCATAAATCTGGGCCTCTTCACAACGGGGCCCGAGCCGATTTTCCTAGCCTGGAAGGCAGTACGGAGGTCAGGAGCTCCGATTTGTTCCATCTCTTTGCCTGAAAAGAACAAAAGGGGATTAGTTCACAAAAAAGTCAAAAACATATACAAGGAAATAAAATAAATGAAGATCCTACCCTCCGGGTTGGGGGAGGAGCCTATTATCACGACCTCCAGCCTTAGAACTAATGAAGGAGATGGATAATCTATGGTTAATATTTCTGGGATCCTAAGAGGCTCAGACTCAGGTCCTTCCTCGGGACTAGATTCCTCTACATATTGTCTAAATCCAGGGGCAAAGGCACCCTGGAGCAGAGAAGGCCAGGACCTACGGTTGGTCCCATACTCTTAAAAAATGGCGGACCTAAAATTTATTGTCGACAACAAATGTCCCCTTTGGGTAACTATTTTCATGACGCACCACTAGGTGGTCTACACATTGGAGTAGGGTTATGTTGTAATCTGGGTTATGAGGATGACTACGGATGAGCTGATTTGGGTTAAACCTAACCAACCTAAAATAGGCAACAACCCTATCTAGGTCCCTATAGGGGTATCAGTTACCTTGGCCAGAAGGGCTGGTTGCTGCCCCAAACGTAACTCGTTCTAAATTAGGTTCCCGAACAGCCTCAGGAGCCTGCCTTTTCCGTACAAGAGGCACCTCCTCCTCTTTCTCATCCTCGCCATCGGTGGCTGGCAAGGCCTTCTCTTGAGAGGATGGGAGCTCGTGGATTACCGAGAGGGTAGCCTGGGTCCTTAAGGCCAACGTCTGGCATTCACCAATCAACTGACACGCCAGCATCATGACGTCATTCATGACCTAGCGATAGTCCTTCTTGCTGGGTGGAAGCCAAGACAATTTCTCGTATTGACCCCCGAGGGTCACGGACTTCGTCGTCCTTGCAAATATGGCTACACGAGAGATAAACTCAGTTAATACATGTACAAGGGAAATATCTTGGAAATAATAAAATTTCACGAGCTGAGGTCAGAGAATAAAGAACTTATGAGGACGGTTGAAGTATCGGTGTTCGCAATTTTGGAACCCATTCGACATAAAGAACAAGTCTTTATAGTCATTGGGTTGGCTGGGAAGCTAGATGACGGGAGTAGAGTTGGGGAATCTGGTGAGATAGTAGAACCCGTCACCTCGAATTCTCTGTTCCGGGCTAGCCTTGAGGCAGAAAAATTAGAGGATGTCTGTCAAAATGGGGACCTCCCTCTCATACTTCAAAAATAAATAATCCAGCCCCGCCAAAAGCCTATGAGAATTTGGGGGAGCTGAAAAGGAGCCAACTTAACGAAGTTCAAAAAGTCCGTGAAGTATTGGTCCAAGGGAGAAAGGCTCCTGCCTTCAAGTGTTCATCACTCCAGGCCGCGAAGTCGTCCTGGAGAGAGGAGCAGCTTCGTTCCCCTTCAAAAGTAGGCCAGGCAATGAGAACTCTAGTTCCGACCTCAATGTTGTGGTTCAGCATGATTTTGTTTACCCTCCCTTAGGTCGTAATCTTAGATACGATTTTTTCAGCCTCGAAGTAGGCGTTGGGGTCAACCACTACCTCCTTCTCCATCACTGGACTGAAGTGAGGAATGAGAGACTCAGGGGGGACCTCCTTCCCCTTGTTCTTTTGCTAAGCAGATGAGATGGATGTCTTCTTCTTGGGAGCCATCAGATCGCCTAACGAACAGAACGACCTAATTAGTAGGCGACCCAACAGGATTTAAAGGTTGCGACGCGGAAGTATGGAGGGGGAATGGTTTACTTAAGATATACGAGCTAAGTTAGCCTCAGCCCCATCGCATGATGCCACGCGCTACCCTAAGTTACGCGCCTCGATTTCCTAACAAACCCCTGATATTTAGGGATCTTTGTGTCAAAAAATCAGACCACTACTTGCCTTAGGATGCGGTTTAGTGCAAAACCACCCATGAAGCGTGACCCCTAAGAAACCTAGTTTGAACCCTAGATATTTTTCATCTCCTATATCTTGAATGGGTATTTTCTAAATTCACCATGGAGATTACCCAAGTTTACCTAGAAATTACCCAGTTTTATGAATGTCGTAATTCGAAAGATATTTTAGGACCTACCCATTGAACCTAAGTCGAGGCATATTTGTTAAAAACATTTGGGAAATAGCCTAATATTGACTACATTTAATAGTGCGAATGAACATGGTGAAGAACAAAAAAGACCAGTAAAAAATTCAAACCAAGATATCAAAGGTACTTACACTATGTTCTTCGACGGCAAGACGTAAGATTTTGCAAACAGAAGTTCTTGGAAAATTTCTGAGTAATGGGGTACAGTGAATGATTTTTGGAGATTTCTGAGAAAGAATAGGGATTTGGAAATGCAGAAGAGGAAAAATTTCAAATGAAAGGTGGTGAAATCTGAAAATTACCTATCCTATTTATACGTAAACTAATTTCGGCCATCCGATTTGGTTGGTACAAGATCTAAGGGCCAGGGTTAAAAAGAAAAAACGGTGGTAAAAAGGTGACAAGACAATTATTGCAGCCCTTGAAACCCGAACAGACGCCAATTGCGGTATACCACGTGTCCAGTACTCAAGTAGTGGGCAGGCATGGTTTAATGCAGCAAGAGTCTAAAAGTCCCTACTGTGTAGGTCAGAAAATGACAACATGAAACAAGAGCAGGGACTTGGGGGGCAAATGTTGTACCCTGATTTCAGCATTAGTCCTTCACTTAGCTCGTGTACAGCTGGCAAATAAATATACAGAAAAATAACCAAGGTATCCATTTACTATCCATGAAGGTAGATCGACTTGCACAGTGGGCATACGAGCTACAGACATGAAGGTGGTGCGTGAGCTCATGATATTCAAATATCTATTGAAGTACGAGCTCGAAGAGATACCCAGCTCGTGGTATCTCTGATATATTGCGTACCCGAGGATCCCCAAAGACTCGGGTCCCATTATACGGTTATTTATGACCAGACTATCATATTTAATGTCCCAGATATTAGGAGACCATTTACTTTGTGATCAAATCATATCCCAGTATAAATGTGAATTTTTTGTATTAAGTGTAATAAATATGTAAATCCGTGATTGACTCACCTGGTTGCCCAAACCTGTCCATGGAATTTCTCTATAAATACTGAGAACATTGGACAGGAAAAGGGACCATTATTCTATAATACTAAAACTCTACCAAAATAGAGAGAGAAACATCAATAATATAGACTCGTGGACTATGTGGATTTTAACCATTGAACCACGTAAAAGATCTGGGTTCTTGTGAATTCATTTCATCTTTCGTTACGGTTTATTATTAAGCACTAATCAACCTTATTATGTCTTAATACATTGTTGGCGAAAAGACGCGTCAACACCAAATTTCGATATTAAATAAATAGCCTCGAAATATAGGCTCGAAAAGAGTAAGCTCGAAAATAATAAGTGTTAACAGTACACTTGTATAATTTGACACATGATTTCAGATCTGTTACTAGCACTCGAGTAGGAGTCGCAGCGTTCAAGCCTGAGTTGCAGGCTCGAAGACACAAACCTTCTATGAGGAACGTATTCGACCAAATTATTGGATGAGGAGGAGGCTACAACTAGAACGATGAGCTCGAAGCTTGGCCAGTCTCGAAAGCGCGTCAGCACAACGATCGAGCTCAATGAAGCGTTTGTCACATGGAAAGACTCTTAGGAAATCCCTATTTTGTAGGGTTTCATTATTACCATATATTAAATCCCTATTATCATGGGATATTATGTAATTAACGCATTTAATGTATTTATTTCAAATTTGAATGCTTGATTGTAACTTCCCTGAATTGGGGGAAAATATTCCTACAACCAGGTCTATAAATAGCATGGTCTGATTAATTTGTAGACACACACAAATTGTACTAGAGAAACTCAGTCAAATAGCTTTCATTCAAAGCTTTGAGAGAGTATTAATAATAACAGTGACTCGTGGACTAGACAGATTTTAACTGCTGAACCACGTAAAAAATATATGAATTCTTTTATTTTTCTATATTCTTGTTTAGTGCTCTTCATAATTAAGTTGGCAAAAAAATAGCGTCAACAAATTCATATTAATATAATTAGTTAAAAGTTAAGATTATATATTATTATCGTAATAATATTTCATAACATTTAAATTTATATTATTATAACATTAAATATTTAGTCTTGTTTTATATATTATTATAATAATGATATTTTATTACATTTGAGTTTTAGTTTGAATTTATATTAATATAATTATTATATATGTAGTATTATATTAAAATTTATTATAATAATAATATTTTATAATATTTGAATTTATATTAATATAATAGATAAATATCTATTTTTAAGTTAGTTTTAAAGGTGTATTCCGTTAAATATTTATAATATTCCATTAAAGTTAACAAAACAAACCATTTAAACCAAAAAATTTCGTTATCTACATATTTTTTTTATACAGAAAAGATATATAATAGTTTTCAATAATTAGGATTACGTCATTGCATTTTCATACCATAAGAAGAAAAACTACAACAATTATTAAATAAAGATCTGTGGCATTCCCAACATCTATGATTATTCACTTGATCATTTGTTTATATGTTTAATAAGTTTATTTTGTGTTTTAGGACTTCCAAGACACTTGGGTGAAAAATAATGAATTTGGGATGTTTTACAAGCAATGGTTAAGCTCAGAATTACAAGTCTGAAACTTCACACTTGATTTTGATAATTTTTCAATGCTCTTTTGAAAATCTTTCAAGAAATACAAGTTTGAGATATTTTTCTTAGCTTTCCATAGCTTTTGAATAGTCTGATTCTGAGCTATATCGAGGAGGTTATGGTTAAAATATCGCTAGTGGCTACAATTGAAGAAACACGAAAAAATGAAGAAAAATGCATGTGTGCTGAAAATGGTCACTAGTCACGGCCACCAAGAATCACTAGCCGCAGCCAGAGTGAGTATTTTGTCCAGAACAGTCCCGTGGCTGCAACCACCAAGAATCTCTAGCCGCGACCTGCGATATAATTTTTCTTTAATTTTGATTTTTAAATGTAATTTTTAATGGGCTATAAAAGTGATTACGGTTAACTTTTAGAATAACATTGGATGGCGAATTTTAGAGGCTAGAGCAGCAACGCAGAAGAAAAGACACCATCATCTATATTCTTCAATCTAGCTTTTCTTTCTTCTTTAAAACATCTTTATTTCCATTGAATGTTTATGTTTATGATCTTAAATTTGATTATGGAGTAGTTTTCTTTTTGGTTAAGGGTTATTTCAAAACCCTAGACATGAGATGTTGAATGCATTGATGAATTTTATTCCTTCTATTCCCTTATATTAAATTGCTTCTATTTTTCTATTTGAATGTTATGAATCTTGTTCAGATGGCCACTAATTAGGGTTTTACAATGTTCTACTACCATCTTAGGATTTCTATTCACCTAATAGTTTAGGATTCTAAGTAGAGTGATATATGCAAGTAGGTATTGTGACATGTATTTTAATTGTAATGAAGAATAGAACCTATGTTAAATGAATTGCATGCTTAATGAATTTGTTGCCTAGATTAACTTGTTTCCACTGAATGTAATGCTTTTCTTGGGTTAAATAGATCGCATGCTTAATGGGTTTATTGCTTGGTAAAAATGATTAATTAAGAGCGCTTAGCTTTAATTAATTATAATAGGAAAACTGAGATAATTGACTACTTAAGTGTTATCTGTGGGGTTAATAGTTTAATTGGGAATGAGGAATATTATTTGTCATTGTTGATAGACTGATTGTCGAAGGTGGAGAATAATTCTTAACTGATTTCTAAAATCGTATCACTACAACATTTTAGAGTTTATATCACATTAAAAAATTACAATTTTCAAAAAGTGTTATTATTGAAAAATCGGGCCAATAATATCTTAAAAATAATACCATGGGCTTTTGAATATTGGGCTGACAATATGACAAGTACAATCATAGACTATTCTGACCAAAAAAAAAAAAACTCTTCTCCCTCTCTCTGAACGAACAACGAAGTATCCTAGATCTTCTCCACCTGGTCTCCTCACCGACGGTGACTTCGCCGCCAATCTAATCGCTGGAAATTGTTGATGATAACCTTATTATCACGCTCACGATTCGTTTATACTAGTTCCGATCCCAAGTTCCCAATTCTTTTTGCCAAAACCTAACCGTACATTTCAGAAAGCATAGGGATGCACTAATATATTATCCATTGTTCTTTGTTTATTACTTTATTTAATGTTATTAAATCTTGAAACAAAATTCCCTATTTAATTCTTGTGAATTTTTTAAATGATAAATTGAATAATAGTCTTCGTGAGTTCAACCCTTACTGCCACTTTACTAATAATTTAATGAGTAATAAGGAATAAATGTAATTAAATTTGGTTTATCAATATAGTTAAATAATTTAGTGGAAATGTCAACGGGCAACTAGATTATTGTTTATCAATATTCATAGATAGAGGACTGAAAGGATGGACGTTGATAATTTGAAGGACTGGTTTGTTTTCTTCCAATCTTCAAACAATATACCTAATCAACTATCCTTTGATGATTTCTTCCTTCAAGCTTCAGTGCTCTTGGAGGTAATATGGAGAGAAAGAAATGAAGTTGTTTGTTGGCGTAACCTACACGTTTACATCTCTCTGTATCAAGTATTCAACTAGACTTAATGAATTGACAACATCCTATCTCATTGAGGGCTCTACACCTGCGCAATGGTTCCCACTTCCTACTGGAAGGCATTATTTCCCTACTGACATTGCCACTTCGGAAGAGGGATCATTTGTGGCAGCAGTGTGCTGCCACTCCCTAGGTGAAATTGAGTTTGTAATTGCTTAAGGAAGTGGATCCAACTCTAGTGGAAGGTAAAGCTCTCCTTCTAGCAACAGAATTGGCTCTATCCTATGAGTACAAGGCAGTGGTCTTTCAAAGTGATAGCCTTCTGGCAGTTAGAGCATTCAGAAAACTAAACCACATTGAAGTGGTCATCTTTGAGGAGGTGAAGAGGAAATTCAGTCAACTTTGTGCTAAATTGCACCACTGGGAAATAACTAAGGTGCCCCATGAGTGTAATTTTGTAGCCCATAACTTTGCAAGATATGCCATCTCCTTCCAAATTGAGGGGAAAATTGACTAGAAAAGATGTGACCAAGCTCTTCTCAACAACTACAAGGCGTGGCATCCTCCGTAATGGGGTCTTTCTACTGCTAGTGGTTCGGTCTAATGGATGTTTTTTTATTAGTTAATGCATTTATGTGTTTTACTTGTTGTTTGTGTTTTAGACTCGATCATCTAGCTTTGGTTTCTCTGTTAGTGGGCTGGTTTGTCCTAGTGGTCCTCATTTGCATTGCTTTTATTTCCTCGTTTGTTGCTTTGGTTAGTGGTGTCTTCTTGGTGCTGCTTATATAGAAGTGCCCATGTTGTTGTAACCATTTTTTTTAGTATTAATGTCATCTTGTGTTCCCTTGCTTTAAGCAGGGCTCACTTCACGGAAAAAAAAATCTCAACCACATAATTAAAAGTAATGTAGTCCCACTGAAAAGTATTTATGGTTAAAATTTAACACACATCAATGTATATAAAAAATGTGTGCAATTTAAGTGTGTCTAGCATTGTTTGTGAAAAAAAATATATAATGTATTTTTGTTATAATGAATATTAAACTATGAGTTGTTTCAAAAGTATGTCTATTTTTTGCACAAAACAATTAAATATGTAGATACTGTTCTTCACTCTTTAGTAAGCTAAATAAAATAGATGATAAAAAAAAATATTCAATTTTGTAATGCCACCAATAAACAGAGTTCCAAATTACTATCGTTAGGTCATTGGAAACACACATTAATGGGCGCAATCATTGCTTTGCACATGCCATGATACATAGGAAATATAATTTTTGCCTCTTAATTTTATATGTATATATATTTTTGATGGTTTTTATTGGAGGGCAACCTAGTAAAACCGTGTTTCAATATAGATGGTACTTCACAAAAATATTGTAAATTTAAACTTAGTTTTTATAAATATGGAGAAAAATAAAAAATAATACCATAAAAATATGGGTAATTGTCTAAAATAAAATTTTAAAATATGAAAATTCCATAAAATATTAAAAAGAGAATACCATGAATAAAAATATAAAAACAACCTCATTCTCAGTTTCTTCTTTCTTCAGCATGTATCCTCATACGATCTCTTTCTCTTTTCTCACTTGGCAATGGCATCCCCCCCCCCCCCCCCCCCCCACAACTACGGTTCTTCTTCTATTTTGTTTTCATCTCTATTTATGATATGGTTTACATATCTAGTTTTTATTTGTTTTTTCAAATCTTTTTCTCCTTCTCTGTACTAGTTTTTATTAATATTATTATTATTATTATTCCAAATCTGATTTAATTTTTTTTTAATTTGGCTATATAACCAATTACAATCACGATTTTTCTTATTCTTCTTAGTTGTTTTCAGATCTAGAATTTTTTTTATAAATATCTAGCTAATTAACCAGTAACCGGTTATCACCACATCACTAAAAACATAAAAACTAATTTCATAGTGGTAACTGGTTACCACCATATCACTTAAACAGTTACCAACACATCACTAAAAACATAAAAGCTAATTTCATAATGGCAACTGGTTACCACCATATTAATAATAAACTAAAAAAATTGATACTGGTTACTACCGCGTCAACTTTAAAATAACTATTCGACACTGGTAATCAATTATCTTTTAAAAATAATGGTAACACAAAAATAATATTACACACATATGAGGAAAAGAAACCGATAAAAAATAGAAAAGGCCATAAAAATGCCCAAATTTAAAAATCCCATATTTATCAAATTTCTAAGAAAAAATATCACGTTTCATCTAATTGAGAAGTTCTAAGCTTTTTATTTGTCCAATAATATAGTAAAATTTACAAAATGCATAAAAGTTTTTAAAAAATATAAAAAATTAGGTAACAACTTCATTTAGTAATTGTGTTCAATAAAATAATAGAAGGGTAAGTTTTTAACGAATAAGTCAAAAGACATCTATGGTTTTGAGCAAATTGTCGATGAGCCTTGCGTTTACCAACTAAAGGCAAATGATATTGTGGTATTCTTAATCCTTTATGTAGACGATATCTTGCTCATTGGAAAAAATGTCAAAAAATTGTGAAACATAAAGAAATGGCTAGGAACTCAATTCCAGATGAAGGATTTGGATGAATTGAGCAATATTCTTGATATCCAGATCATTCGAGATAGAAATAATAGACTATTGGCTCTATCTCAAGCAACCTACATAGATAAGGTGCTTGAGTGTTTCTCTATGACAAATTCCAAGAACGGATGTTTGCCATCCCAACATGGAATTCATCTTTCAAAGAAGCAATCTCGACAGACTCTTGAAGAGGAATACGAGATGAGACGAATTCCTTATACATCCGCTATTGGAAGTCTAATGTATGAATTGTTGTGTACTAGACTGGACATTTGTCATGCAAGTGGGAGTTGTGAGCAGGTACCAGTCAAACACTGGAAGGGAACATTTGATAGCAGTCAAACACATTCTGAAATATCTTCGACGATTTAGAGACTATATGCTAGTCTATTCAGGTGGATCTTTGAACATGATAGGCTACACTGATTCTGATTTTCATATTGATGTCGATGACATGAAGTCTACTTCTAGAATGGTGTTTACTCTTGGGGGCGGAAATGTAACATGAAGAAAGGTTAAGCAATCCACAATTGCAAATTCCACCATGGAGGTTGAGTACATAGTTGTATCTAAGGCAGCGAAGGAAATAGTCTGGCAGAGGAAGTTCTATACCGATCTTGGTGTTATTCTAGAAATGGATAAACCCCTCATTTTGTATTGTGAAAATAATGGGGCGATATCCAATTCAAAAAACCTCAGAGCCACGTGAGGGGTAAGCATATAGAGAGAAAGTACCACATCATCTGAGAATATGTGGCAAAAGGCAATGTAAAGGTAATGAAGATAGCATCAGAAGATAATCTGGCAGATCCTTTTACAAAGACATTAGCAGAGAGCATATTTGTGAAGCATATAGAGGGAATGGGTGTAAGAGACATGTCTTGTTTGTTTTAAAAATTCAAGTGAGAGTTTGTTGGGTTTTATGCCATTATAAAACCATATTTCTTATTTAACATATTTTATTATTAATAAAGAATAGAAATCATTTTGTTTATCAATTGCATTGCTCACATATTTTATTACATTATTATTTATTTAATACAAATGCCTATAAAATCTTGAACATGTGTAACTAGTTACAATTATAATGACTAGGTCACAGTGGATCATAATTGTAATTACATGTTCAAAATAATTAGTCCTAAGATTAAATTAGTGCATATGATTTTCACCGATTTATTAATCTATGATATGATCTACTTACACAATGGTGTGGTGTCTTATCCAAGACAATTACCAAGTAGATAAGATCGGATGTATCTAGTTACATCGGACTAGGACCGATATTGATTATTTATAGATAAGTATCGTGATTATCAAATCTAATCAGTGTCGCAACGTTGACCATAGGTCATGTCGATCTCAATTCTGAGTGATAATATTTATATTAATTATATTATCTGAATCTATTGACTTGTTCGTTAAAAGCTTACTCTATGACATAGTTACTTACATCTTGGATATTCAATGGTGTAATTGAATTAGTATTTATCATAGATATGAAATATATAGCTTTCATAATAGAAGTGAAAATATGATTTCCTTAATAGCTTAGTTCAAAATTGAATACTCATTTCTGTAACTAAGTTTACAGAATTATCATTTATAAGAAACTTAGTGAGAGTTAAAGATAAAATACCAATGAGGGGAAAAATGGTAAAATTCACCCGGCTCATTAGAAGGTCATCGATAGAGGATTGACTAACGGTAATGGTTATGACAATGGATAATGTATTACATTAGTTGAAATACATTCTATGAATGCAAGAGTCTAATTCCAAGTCTATAGTGGAGCGCGAAGAATTAATAAGTTGTGAGATAATTTATTCTAAAATTAAATTGACGAGAAGTTATTGTAGCTTGTATTCATGGATCCATGGTCCCTACGTCGTCTTTGATTGAATCAAGTCTAAATATCTCAAACAATTGATTTAATTATCAATTTAGAATATCGAATTGACTAGGTCAGTTTGGTAATATTTACAAGAATTATGAATTAGAGAAAATAAGAGACTTATTGTAAAATATTGATCATATTTATTAATAATGAAAAATTGGTGTTGATATTAATAAATAATATTAAATCAAGTTTCAAATAAGGGTTTAATTATTTAATTACTTACAAAATGGATGAATAAAAGGGTCTTGAATTTGAGTCCATTGAGCCTTTAATTTAAAACACATCATGAGCCCAACCCACATGATGCGGGCTAGCCATGATAGGGTTTTATTTACATTTTATTAATCTAATTAAGAAAATAAGCCCATGGACGTGCGTATTAATATAATTTTATAGCTAATGTTTTCAGATGACAAGTTTTGGTAAGTGTTAAGTCATAGAAAACCCTAGATTACACTATTCTAGCCACACTATCTTCTTCTCCTCTAAATCTCTGTCTCATGTGTTGAGAAAATTTCCCACGCTATTTATGCTTGATCAAGATTAGCGATGAAGATTGTGGTTACGTTCGTGTTTCGGTTCTTAGCAATTCCTAGCAATTAGAAAACGACAAATGGTAGAGAATTGAACAGGTGGAGTCTCATTAATTCAGATGGACATAAGTAAGTAATTTACTTTATCTCTATGTTTATAGTTTAATTTTAATAGATGCATGTTCAAGGATTTCCTTTTATATTTGATTAAATTAGAAATCACATGATAATAAGCAAGATCAATAGATGCTTGTTCTAGGATTTCTATTTATGTTTGATTAAATTAGAAATTGTTATATTATTTTATATAATATAATGTTTTAGATTAAATAATGTGACAAAGTGTCTGTCACACATTGTAACATATTAATACTTAAGAGTTAGAAATTGGATAGTGTGTAACATATTTTGGAGTTACAAAATTAGCTACAAATTTGTAACTCATAAATATCACTCAATAATGTGTAGATTGAGAGTTACATGTTTTATTTGAATTTCATAATGCCATAATGTGATATGGTTGTTGAAGATGCGATTTTAACTCCCATAATGTGTATGGAGGTTACAAAATCAAGTGGGAAAAAGTTTGGGACGTTTTTGGAAAAAACAAAAAAATTGGGAGGCTGAAACAGGGCACTGGCTGTGGCCACTAACATCCTAGGCCGCAGCCTGGGAGTCAAGGACTAGCGGCCGCGGCTGTGAATGTTCCTGGCCGCAGCCTGGGGTGTTGACAGCCAAATCCTACTTTTCCAATTTTTAATTTTGAACGGTTTTAACATCCTAAGTAACTCCCTGTTGACTGCGTTTTTAGCCAACGACGTGAGAACGTCAAATACGACAAGCCTTCAAGAGAATAAAAATGACACAGACGGTTTAAACAAGAAAAATAAATAACACAGGAGATTTTTATAGTGGTTCAGCCCCGATTGACGGTAATAGCCTAATCCACTTAGAGTTATGATTTATAGATCTGTACTCAAGATCAGATGGACTGAGCCAACTGAGTTTCTTCAGTACAGATGGCAAAAATACAAGAATTCTCTCTCTAGAATACTCAGACCCAACTTTCTCTCTCTAGAATACACAGTCCCAATTTTCTCTCTCTAGAAAGAAGAAGCAGAAGAAGCCCCTCTCTCATCCCATAAACTCTCTATTTATAGGTCTGGGATCCTCAACTGATATCCCCTTATGATAGGGATATTTTATTATATTTATTATATTTATTACATTTAAACATTCAAAATTCGAAATGTAACAAACCCCCTATTTGCGGGAAGAATGAGAGATTCCCGCATACGTTGTTGGAGTTGTGTCTGACTTCGTTTCCTCTAGCTAGTTGGTCCACCTCCTACTCACTACCCATGCAAGTGCTGGTTAAACATGCATGGTGGTAGGATATGCATGGTGGTAGGACATGTTTTTGGTGGGTTGAACGTGCATGGTGGTAGGACATGCACTTCTCTCCTCTAACATGGCACTCTCCTCTAGCATGCCATGTTCCTCCTTGAACCAATCTCCTTGGCTTCTCCTCGGACCAAGGTGGTTCGAGGCAACCTCCTTGGCACCTCACCTTAGACAACATTGAGGCAACCTCTTTTAGCATCTCCCAAACATGTCCGATCGAACATTGTATAGGCTCTCCTTATCAAAACCTAAGTCTCCATTCTCTTGCATGAGACTCCTCCTCCTTAGCTACTTAATTGGACACGTTCGAGCCAACACTTAGAAAACCTTGGGAGGCTTACCTCCTACACACCCTTGGGGTCTCCTAGGACCACTTTCTCCTTGGGGTCTCCTAAGACCACTTTCTTGAGTTCTCCTCGGACCTCATCCTTGGTTCTCCTAGGATCACTCTCTTGGGGTCTCCTAGGACCACATCCTCCTTGGGGTCTCCTAGGACCATTCCCCTTAACTCTCCTAGAATGCATTCCCCTTAGCCTCCTAGGATGCATCTTCCTATTTTTTGGGTATAACACTCCCAAATCTTCATTTTAATTCAATAAACATCCAATCAAACATTGGCAACAGCCAAGGGGGTTGGTGGAATTTAAAATTCAAAATGTGTCTCAAAATTCTATAAATATGAGTCTAATGCTCACTTGCAAGACACACTATTTCTATCAACTAGAGAACTTGGCTAGAAATTCACCAGTCTTGATAATTTAAGAGAGTTATTTCTTGTGAAATCCCTTAGTGCTTAAGAATAGAGGAAGTAAGGTTTTGGGCAAAGGTCTTTGATTAGTGCTCAAAATTGTCAATTTATTAGTTTTAATGTGTAAAATAAATAAAATTTTAATTAATATTTTTATTAATTTATTGTAATATATTTTATAATCGAAAATATTAATTTTAATTTAATTTATGTTTAATTTTCAAGAAATAAATTGCAATTTGACATTAATAAAAAGAAAGAAGAAAAAAAGAAGTAAAATTGAAGAAAATGAGGAAAAGTGGCATTCTTATGGTCCAAAAGCCCAGCAAGAATCGGCCCAAAGGACCCAGGGCCACCACCTAACCCAGCCCTTGCCTCTTTCCAACGCGCCAGGTGGTGGTCTCGCAGCCCGCCATGCGTCCTCCAGCTCCACCCAAAGGACTCGTGCCCAGCCCACCTGACCCGCCCGTGTGACTCACGCTGAACCGCGCCTGATCCGCGTAACTCGCACCTAGCTCGCCTGCCTACAGCCCCAAGTGTGTGACACATGGTGTGCTCCTATTGCCTGCGAATGGGTCAATGCTCCAACTGCCAACAACCACCTTCCAGCCCATTTTGTGTGCACTGTGGGCCTTGGACCCTTCCATTTTAAGCTTTAAAGCTCACATTTTGTATTGATTTAGAAAAATGGGCATGACGACCATTCACTAAAATAGCTAGGTTAATATTAATAATAAAATTTGATTTTCCAAAATCATATTTTATTATTAATGTTATAGATTTATTTTGTAAACTCCATTTGTAATTTAATTTCTTTTCAGTCCTTTTCTTTTTCTATAAATAGGGACTCTTCTTTCACATTTGGTATGTAATTTTGAGAGTAAAGAAACTATAGCGAAATTTCTACTCACTTTCTTCTCATACTTTCTTCTTAGAATTTTGTGAGAATGATTAGCATAATGGCCTAATCTTCCTAAGAAGGTTAGGGATGAGTCCATATGCTAGTGATGTTATTTTGCTACTTTGATTTACTATGTTCTTAATATAATGCATTTGAGTTGTTTATGTTCTTTCAACCTCATCTTTATTTTGTTATCTTTATTTACTTGTGCTAATAATATTTAGGAGTAGTCATGCTCTTTCTATGTGTTTCTAATTAGTAAAAATAATATTGATACACAAATTTATGTCTAATCTTCTATTACTTTATTGTCTTTGGGTATTTTGTCATTTTTAGATTTTTCATAAAATTAACATTGTGTTTCTAAAGTAAAGAACTTTATAACTCAAATGACTTTTGTTGGAAAATATTATGAAATTTAATGTTAGATTTTCCAAGTAAATGTTGGGATGTGAACTATTTACTTGTGTAGTTTTGTAAATCAAGTAACTAAATAACTAAACAAATATTTGGATGAATCTTGAACCTTTCTACTACTTTCAATGCTTGATTGCATCTTACTTTTATTTCACTTGTCTCATTTTATCAACAAAAAGACAATAAAAAAAACATGAAATCTTTATTTCAACCACTTTGTACTAGTCCTTTGTGTTTATTTTTCTACTAATACTTTTGTTCTTAGTTACCTCCTTATGGAATCGACCGTCCATCTACACTATAACCACCGCTTAGTGAATGCACGTTTTAGGCGCTGCCGGGGAGGTAGTTTTTCAAGAGTTTTAGTGGAATTTTACCAAGATATTATTAACTTTATTTGTATTTTTGTTGGTATGAATTTTGTGTTAATATAGTGTTCTTTCATTTGTGTGTTGTATTTTTTTTATTAGCTAATTTTTAATTAATTTGAATATTGTTCTAAAAAAAAAAAGTTTGGTTATATATATAGAATTTTTTTTTCTTTCGGTAAAAAAAAACAAAAAAAAGTGTATATATATAAACATACATATATAAAAAAAGAGAGAAAAACGTAAAAAAACAAAATTTTTTTTTTTTTTTCTTTCTTTTCGGTTACATAAAAAATTACATAAATATATATAATTATATTTTTTTTCTTTTTAGTTAACTCTAATTTCATTTCTCTTTCTTAATTTATTTTTTTATGTTTAATAAATATTTGTAAAAAAAAATTAAGTTTGTTATTTTATCTTTACTTCAAAAAAAAAATTCCTTGATTAATATTGTTGAGTAGTTTGTTTCCTCTCTTTACTTTATTTTTATGTTGATATATTGTGATAATTTTGTTGCTTTAGGTTTCTTAGTTTAGACTTTTCTTTCTTTTTGCCTTAGTCTTCCTTGGAATTTAATTCTTCCTTGAAAAAAAAGCATAAAATTGTTCATAAAATGCTTAGTATTGGGAACAATTGTATAATATTACAAATGGTAAAAACTGATATTGTTCTGTCGAGAAAGATTGGTTGTTAAATAAAGTTTGTGATAGTGTTACCCTCCACACTTACTGGGGAACCTCTGGGAGTTATGTCTAGGCAAGTGTGGGTCTAAAGCAGTACCTTGACAACCTTCCCAGTCAGCCTGGGAACATTTCGAGCATATACTTTTGCACCATTACATTTTTGAAATTATTACTATAAGAAAATCAAGCATGTTCAGTCAAAATAAGAAATTTTACTTTGCTTAAAGGTTATTTGGTCGCAAAGGTTTAACTTGTGATCCACCATACTTACTCAGTAACATCAAGGAGTTCTTGTAAGGCATAAGGGATCACCCCAAAACCTCCAAATCTACCTGGGAACAAGTTCAACAAAAAAATCAAAAAATAAAAATAAAAAATAATTAAAAAAATAAAAACATAAAATAACTTTAATTCTCATTTCCGAGAGTGGATGAATCATCATGAAACTTCTAGTGAAAGTTCTTCCAATTCATCCACCACTCCTTCCGGAACTCCTTCCACCATTCCTGCTTCTCCACACACCTTAGTTCATAATAATCCATTTGTAATGGCTCACAATGATGAAATCCAACCAAGAACTCTCAATGACTAAGTCCATCCTACTCGCACTTCCACACCTTCATGCATTATATTCCCTCCTAATATGCCCGCGTTAGAATTTAAACCTAGCATGATTCAACTCTTGCCCACATTTCATGGAATGGAAAACAAAAGACCATACGTTCGTATTAGAGAATTTGAGGAGGTGGTAGCCACGTTCTATAACTGAGCTGAAAATGTCGATTCTATGCGACTAAAGTTCTTCCCTTTCTCCTTGAAGGACAAAGCCAAAACCTGTTTATACTCTTTGACCAAATCTTTCTTTCTGAAACACTTCCCTAGCCATAAGATCAACACTCTAAAATGACAGATTTCCACATTTTCCTAAAAGGACAATGAAACGTTCTATCAAGTTTGGGAAAGATTTAAGGATCTGTTGAATAAGTGCCCACACCATGGCTATGAGAATTGAAATTTGGTTAGTTACTTCTATGAAGGCCTCACAAGTCATGAGCGCCAGTTTGTAGAAATGTTATGCAATGGTGAATTCCTCGAAAAAGAGCCAGACAATGCTCTTGAATATCTCAAAGAAACCGCAAAAAAATCTCACACCTGGACTGGTCCAAGTGCTACTGATAGCACCAACCGACATAAACCATCAAGGATCTATCAACTTCGAGAAGAGGATAATGTTAGGGCCGAACTCAAATATTTGAAAAAGAAGTTTAAGGTTTTAATGACAAAAAATGGCCAAAAACTGCACATGATTGCTCAAGCAGAACCACAAGAACCTTGCTTTGTTTGTGGGGGGACGGAGCATTTAGTTAAGGATTCCTTAGCTTTTAATGAAAATAGGGGGGTTTATGAGGAGCAATGCAATTCCTGGGGCCTATAGCAAGCCATTCTCTCATACATACAACCTTGGTTGGATAAACCACCCAAATTTCTAGAGAGATTCTAACCAAGCTCAATTGTCCGCAAATCAATGGAAAAATGAGCATCAAGCTCAACCACCAAAGGCGTATTCGGCACCTCAATACAATGTGTTTAACGCCCAAAACGTGCGTCCACTAAGCGGTGGTTGTAGTATAGATCGGGCGGTCAATTCCACAAGGAGGCAAAGAAATAAATTTAATCAATAAATAAAGTTTAGAGATAAATAATATGAAGCAAATAGAATAAGTGATATTTTTGTTGTTTTTGAGATTTAAATATTAGAAATAAAGATAGATAAAAGTGTGATGTAACAGTAGGTAACAAGTAGGAAGGATCAAGAGTCACCAATATGCATACTTATTTATTTGGAGCTTTGATTCATAAAAATTTCACAAATGAGTAGTTCACATCCCAACTATTCATTTGGAAGAATAAACATTGAAGCACAAATATGTTTCACAAGAATGTATTCAAGTGATTATTATTCTTTACCATGGAAAGATGAGATAAATCTTATGAGAAATCTAAAAATGACATTATACCATTGGCAATAATGCAATAAAAGATTAGACATAAAACCTAACACAAATATTACTTTTACTATTTATAAAATACATAGAAAGAGCATGACTAATTCTATATAGATTTTAGCAAAAGTAAATATATATATGAATGAGATGGAGAAAATGATAAATATATTATCTATATTATTTTTACTAATTTGATAATACATAGAAAGTGCTTGACAAAATCTATATACTATTAGTAAACATAAATATAGATAACAAGATGAAGGAATAGAGATGAAAGAAAATAAATCACTCAAATATATAAAATTTAAGCACAAGGTGAATCAAAAATACCAAACAAAGCCATAGTGCATATACCAAACAAAGCCATAGTGCATATAGGATCATCCTAACCTTCCTAAGAAGGTTAGCCTATTATGCTAGACATTCTCATGAAATTCTAGAGAAAAAATATGAGAAATAAAACTAAAATTTGGTAGAGTTTTGCTACCGAAAAATTACATAGAAATTGTGAAATGAGAGTCTCTATTTATAGAGGGAGAAAATGACTAAAAAGAAATTAAACAACAAAATGGGGTTTACAAAATAAATCTGAAATATTAATAATAAAATATTATCTTGAAAAATCAAATCTTATTATAAATATTAACCTAGTTAATTTGGTGTATGGTTAATATGCCCTTTTTTTAAAGCACCAAAAAAAGATGAGCTTTAAAGCTCAAAATGGCAATTTTGCAAGGTCCAGTACAAAATATGGGTTGAAGGTGGCTGGTAGCAGATGTGGGTTTTGACCCATTCCAGCCAATGAAAACGTGCCACATAGGCAGGCTGCTGAAGGAAAAGTGCTTTGCTGGGCTTCAGATGGGCTGCTGCGTTGGGCTTGGAGGAGGCTGGGTCTTTGGAATTAGGTGTGAGCTGCTGAAAGGTTGAAGGAGGCTTGGCTCTTTGAAGAAGGCTTGCTGCAGTGAGGCTAACACAAAGGCTGGGAGAGGAGCTGGGCTATTTGGGATACTGGGCTCGGTTGAAGGGAAGAGAGGGAGTGAGGTGCTGGGCTTGCGTGGGATGGAGAAGGCTGGGCTTGCATGTCACCAGATGAGGCCGAGTCTGCTGGGAAGGGCTGGAGGCTCTCAGACAGGTGGCACGCGTGGAGTGCGCTAGGTGGCGTGCTGGGGTGCAAAGAGGCTGGCAGGCCTGGGCCGAATTCTGGGCCTATTTTGTGCTTCAAGTTGGAAAAATACCAACTTTTCATCATTTCTTCAATTTTATTTATTTATTTCTTCTTTCTTTTTATTTATGCCAAAATGTAACTTTAATTCCTATAAAATAACAATAAATTAAATCATAATCAAATATTTTCATTCATAAAATATATCATATTAATTAAATGAAAATAATAATCAAAACTTAATTTATTTTGACATTTAAGATCAATAAATGTGCACTTTTCACTTCTAATCGCATTGCTCATCCACAACTGAATTCTCTCGAGAATACCCTTTATGCATTCATAGAGGAACAAACAAAAATAAATCGCCAAATGATGGAAGAAATCAAAGAAATGAAATGTCAATTCTCAAAATTGACTGATCCTTGGCCATTCCAGAAAAAGGCAAACTTCCTTCCCAACCTAAATTCAGTGAGCAAGGCCAACACATGGCCCAATCCTCCAACACCAACGATCAAAACGTGAAGGAGGTCAATGCCATGCAAAACTAGAAGTGGTAAAACTTTAGAAGATTCATCCATTAAGACAACTACTTCAAGCATTCCAAATGATATTCCTCTGAGTGCACCACCCAATGCTTCTGCAAAAGTTCCATTTCCTCAGGGTTTGAAACCTGTTGGGAAAATTCCTGATAACCGAGTTGAAATCCTTGAGCACTTGACACAAGTAAAGATTAATCTTCCTTTGCTTCACATCACAAAACAAGTGTCGGCTTATCCAAAATCATCAAGGATTTATGCATTGCAAAAACGAAGCACCATGTCAAGAAGACTGCTTTCTTTACTAAGCAAGTGAGTGCGGTGATTGAACAAACAACACCACCGGAATACAAAGATCCTAGTTGCCCTGCAATTTCTCGCCAAATTGGGACTCATGAAGTCGGCCAAGCTTTACTTGCTCTTAGCGCGAGTGTAAATCTCATGCTCTGCTCTGTGTACTCACAACTCTGTCTTGGAGAAATGAAACCAACATTTGTTGTGATACATCTTACCGAGCGCTCCACCAAAAATCCTAGGGGTATTGTTGAGGATGTTTTAGTTCAAATTGAAAAATTATATTACCCCATGGATTTCCTTGTTCTTGATACTCATTTCGTGGTTAATATGGAATAAAAAATTCCTATTATCCTTGGAAGACCTTTTCCGTGTTGCTGCCAATGCTCTCATAAATTGTAAGAATGGTCTAATGAAAATTTCATTCGTTCATCAAGAAACAACCCCGAGAAGATGATGAATGTTTAAAAAAAATTCATGATTGAGACTTTCATACCCGAGGAGGTTTAATTGCGAAGCAACTTCGATAATCTTAATGAACTCCTCCTTTTGTCGACAGTGAAAGTCCCAATTCTATTGAGTCTACTCTTGCAATATTAGATAAAATAGACTCACACAATAGAGGGATTGAGTTTTGGCAACCTCGCTTTGAAGAGCTACCTAGTGAGAGGGCACAACCAAAAAATTCAGCTGAAGAGGTTCCAATTGTTAAATTGACCCAACTACCCGAGGGTTTGAAACATGTCTTATTGGGAGACAGTGAAACCTTTCCAGTTATCATCTCGTCCAACCTTCAATATTCTCAAGAATTGCAGTTACTCGAGCTACTGCAATTGCATAAATCTGCGATAAGTTGGACGCTTGCTGATATCAAAGATATTAGCCCTTTCATTTGCTCCCGTCGAATCAATCTGGAGGACGAGGCTATCCCTCGAAGAGACCCTCAAAGAAGACTGAACCCCAGAATGAAAGACATTGTAAAAAAATGAAGTTTTGGAATTACAAGATGCTAGTATTATTTACCCAGTAGCTGATAGTAAAGGGGTCAGTCCAACTCAAGTCGTGCAAAAGAAATCTGGTGTCGTTGTGGTCCCAAATGAAATAGGGGTCCTTGTCCCCACAAAAATTGTGATAGGGTGGCGCATGTGCATTGATTATAGAAAATTAAATGTTGCCTCCCACATATATCATTTTCCCCTACCATTCATAGATCAAATCTTTGAACGTGTCGATGGTCATCCATTATGTTGCTTTCTTGATGGCTATTCTAGCTCTTATCAAATTGAGATTGCATTAAAGGATCAAGATAAGACTACTTTCACTTGTCCCTTGGAAATATTTTTTTTCCGGCGTATGCCATTTGGCTTATGTAATGCACTAGCTACATTCCAAAGATGCATGATAAGCATATTTAGTGACATGATTGAAAAATCGATGGAAGTATTCATGCATGACCTAACTGTTTTTGGTAATTCCTTTGACACATGTCTTCTTCATCTTGAAGTTGTTTTAAAACGATGTATTGAGAAAGGACTAGTGCTCAATTGGGAGATATGCCACTTTATGGTATCTTCTGGCATAGTCTTAGGCCAAATTGTTTTTGAAAGATGAATTGAGGTTGATCAATCAAAAGTCGACCTTATCTCCAACCTACCTACTCCTAAGACTGTCAAAGACGTTAGGTCATTCCTTGGTCATGTTGGTTTTTATAGAAGGTTCATACAAAAAAATTCAATGATTGCTCATCCGCTAAGCATCCTCCTAGCCAAAGATGTTACTTTTGAGTGGACACCTAAGTGTGAGGAATCATTCTGAACTCTTATAAATTCACTCACTTTCGCTCCCATCATTTAGTCACCAGATTGGAGTCTTCCTTTTAAAATCATGTGTGATGCAAGTAACTTTGCTGTGGGAGCAATTTTGGGACAGCGAATGGGAGGGAAACCCTTTGTTGTCTATTATGCAAGTCGAACTCTAAATAGTGCTCAAATGAATTATTCCACTACTGAAAAAGAGTTATTTGCTGTCGTCTTTGCTTTTGACAAATTTTGATCTTATTTGATTGGATCACCTATTACAATCTTCACGGATCACTCCGCCTTGAAATATCTCCTTTCCAAAACGGATGCTAAGGCGCGATTATTACAGTGGATCCTTCTTTTGCAAGAATTTGATATCACAATCAAGGACAAGAAAGGTGTTGAAAACATCGTCGCAGATCACTTGTCCTGACTTGAATTCATCGATCCAGTTGATGGCCCACCTATTTATGACTATTTCCTTGTTGAACAATTTTTTTCGATTACTAAGTTATCATGGTACGCTCATATTGTCAACTACTTAGTGAGCGGTGAACTCCCATCTGAATGGAGTTCACAAGACAAACGAAAATTTCAGGTCGAGGTGTGCAATTTCTTTTGGGATGACCCATACTTATTCAAGTACTGCCCCGGCAAAATCATGTGAAGATGCATCCACGACGATGAGGTGTCTAGTGTGCTAAATTTTTGCCACAACGATGCTTGTGGTGGTCACTTTTCTATGAAGAAAACTACTACAAAAATCTTACAATACGGTCTTTACTAGCCCACTTTGTTTAAAGACACCAATGATTTCTGTCGCTCTTGTATAATGTGCCAAAAGTTAGATTCCTTGTCCCGTCGGCACATGACGCCATTGAAGCCAATTCTTGTTATTGAAATATTTGATTGTTAGGGGATAGAATTTATGAGACCATTTCCACCATCTTTTGGCTACCTCTACATTCTTCTCGCTGTGAATTATGTTTCAAAATGGATCAAGGTCGTACCCTGTCGAACCAATGATAATGCTACAGTTGTCAAATTCTTGGAAAAAAATGTGTTATCAAGGTTTGGTACTCCTTGCTCCATCATTAGTGATTAACACACTCATTTTGCAACAAATCTTTTGAGGCTCTTATGCGTAAGTACAGTGTACTTCATAAAGTGGCATATGCCTATCATCCATAGACTAATGGGCAAGCTGAGTTAGCTAATAGGGAGATAAAACACATTCTAGAAAAGACGGTAAATCCCGACCGCAAAGATTGGTATACACTTCTTCTAGACACTCTTTGGGTATAATGCACTGCTTTCAAATCCCCTCTTGAGATGTCTTCCTGTCGACTTGTCTTTGGAAAAGCATGTCATTTACCTATCAAGCTCGAGCATAAAACTTATTGGGCTATCAAAGCCCTCAACTTTGATCTGATTATCGCAGGTATCAATCGAAAACTCCAATTGTCCAAAATTGAGGAGTTGAGAAACGACGCATATGACAATTCCAGGATTTATAAAGCGAAGTTGAAAATTGCTCAAGATAAACAGATCATGCGAAAACACTTAAATCAAATCAGAAAGTGCATCTGTATGATTCTCGTTCGCACTTGGACCTCAGTAAACTGAGATCGCAATGGATTGGTCCATTTGTAGTGAAGCAAGTATTTCCCAACGATTCTATTGAGGTCGAGGACCCAACCGATGGGAGAATTTTTCGAGTCAATGGCCAAAGACTGAAGTATTACATTGAGAGTGTGAGCCACGTTGAAGAGGTCTTTCTTAAGGACACAGTTTATACACTCTAATATTCTAAATGGTTTGTTTGTTTTTATTTTACTTTTCTTTTTATATTTTTGTCTTTCTTTTATTTTTGTATGTTTTTCGTTCTTGTGTATTTTTTTTTTTTTTTGGGTATTGTTATCAAGTTATTTCAACTCTCTCCTCATGGACATTATCATCATCCAGGTGTTCTATTTCCCTATCTTTTTCATTAAATATTCATTTTGACATTGAGGATACTGTCTAGTTTTTGGTTGGGGTGGTGAGCATTCATTTGGAGAATCTTATTGTCTTGTTGAACTTTTAAGTCAAATTTTCTCAAAATTATCCGAGCATGAGTGCAACTTGTTGGTCTGAGTCAGTTTTTACTATGTTTAGCTATTAAGAAATGATTTCCAAAGTTCTTTTGTGCACTTTCCAAACATGTAGAAAATTGGTTATTAACACAAATAGTTGAGAAATATTTCAAGTTTAAAGTTTTTCATTTCTTGGTGAGTTGTAAGAGTTGAGAAAACAACTTTTTGAACTTTTATTGATCATTTGAGTTGGTAAATTCACATCTTTGGAATTTAAAACATGACATTTACTAGAGGGATGTTTTTCATATAAGAATGAGTCTTTGTAATAAATTTTAAATTTGTGTTCTATTTATTTTATTTTATTTGTAATTTCTTTTTATTTTTGTGTTTCCTCTTGTCAAAAAAAAAAGAGAAGAAAAAAATAAAAAATAAATATATAAAAAGAAAAAGAAAAATATAGTACAAAAAATGATGAAAAGAAATAGAATAAGAGCAATACTTTTCATTATTATTTTGTAATTTTGTAAAAAAAAAAATATTTCTATTATTATTTTTTTGTTTTGTGTAATTGTATTCATAAAAATAAAAAAGAATTGTTATTATTATTAATAATTTATTTTTCTTATATATCATTTCTAGTCAGTTGTCATTTTATTCTTTGAGTTTTCTCATTTAAATCTCAAATGTTGTTTGTCATTTGAATTCCAATACGTTCATATTTCTATCTTGTGATCAATACTTGTTCAAATTGCTTGTCCTAAAAACTTTATATTTTCTCATTTAAGTGTAAATTATTACATTTCCAACCTCAAGAGTGTTATCCTTCCCATAAAAATACTTTCAATGCCCGTGAGGAATTTGGAGTTGAGACCTTTTATACTTTTGAGAATTTTCAATACTATTTGTGTTATGACTTGTGATAAAAAAGGAATATGGTTTGGTGCACACACACAACTCTGGAATTACAACTGAAGTAGTTTAGATAATAATTTCTGATTTCTTGTTGATATTTTGAAATTGCTTACATTGTTTTGCTTGATTTGACTTGATTATTCAACTTGATAATTTTCTTTTTCGCTTGAATTGCTAGGGACTAGCAATAAGCTAGTTGAGGTTGTGATTAGTGCTCAAAAATGTCAATTTATTAATTTTAAAGTATAAAATAAATTAAGTTTTAATTAATATTTTGATGAATTTATTGTAATATATTTTATAATTAAAAATATTAATTTTAATTTAATTTGTGTTTAATTTTCAGGAAATAAATTGCATTTGGACATTAATAAAAAGAAAGAAAGAAATAAGTAAAATTGAAGAAAATGAGGAAAAGTGGCATTCTTGTGATCCAAAAGCCTAGCAAGAATTGGCCCAAACGACCCAGGCCTGCCGCCCAACCCAGCCCCTGCCTCTTTCCAGCGCCAGGTGGTGCTCTCGTAGCCCGCCACGCGTCCTCCAGCTCCACCCAAAGGACCCGCACAAAGCCCGGTTGACCCGCCCTAACCCACGTGACCCGTGCCCATCCCGCCTGCCTTCAGCCCCAAGTGTGGGACACGTGGCGTGCTCCCATTGGTTGTGAATGGGTCAATGATCCAGTTGCCACTAGCCACCTTCCAGCCCATTTTGTGTGCACTTTGGGCCTTGGACCCTTCCATTTTGAGCTTTAAAGCTCACATTTTGTATTGATTTAGAAAAATGGGCATGATGATCATTCACTAAAATAGCTAGGTTAATATTGATAATAAGATTTGATTTTTAAATATCATATTTTATTATTAATGTTTCAGATTTATTTTGTAAACCTTATTTATAGTTTAATTTCATTTTAGTCATTTTCTTCTTCTGTAAATATGGATTCTTCTTTCACATTTGGTATGTAATTTTGAAAGTAAAGAAAATATAGCAAAATTTCTACTCATACTTTCTTTTTAGAATTTTGTGAGAATGATTAGCATAATGGCCTAATCTTCCTAGGAAGGTTAAGGATGAGTCTATATGCTAGTGATGTTATTTTGTTACTTTGATTTACTATGTTCTTAATATAATGCATTTGAGTTGTTAATGTTTTTTCAACCTCATCTTTATTTTGTTATCTTTATTTATTTGTGCTAATAATATATAGGATTAGTCATGCTCTTTTTATGTGTTTCTAATTAGTAAAAGTAATATTGATACACAATTTTATGTCTAATCTTCTATTACATTATTGCATTTGGGTATTTTGTCATTTTTAGATTTTTCATAAGATTAATAAAGTAAAGAACTTTATAAATCAAATAGACCTTTGTTAGAAAAGAATATGGACTTTAATGTTAGATTTTCCAAGTAAATGTTGGGATGCGAACTATTTACTTATGTAATTTTGCAAATCAAGTAACTAAGTAACTAAACTAGCATATAGATGATTCTTGAACCTTTCTACTTTTCAACTCTTGATTACATCTATTTTTGTTTCACTTGTCTCATTTTATCATCAAAAAAGACAACAACAAAAAATCTGAAATCTTCATTTCAATCACTTTGTACTAATCCTTCGTGTTTATTTTTCTACTAATACTTTTGTTCTTAGTTACCTCCTTGTGGAATCGACCGCCCATCTATACTACAACCACTGCTTAGTGAATGCACATTTTGGGCGTTAAATAGTCTTGAACATTGTTCAAGTTGGTGATCCCCACGACTCTTCACTTTGGTTGTGTGAGTGAGAAAGTCTTTCTATTTTTCTTTTGTTTCTTCTTATATTTCATCTTTATATATTTATTTGTATCTTTTGCTATACAGTTGTAATTTCTACTTTATTTTACATATTTCTAGTTTATTTGTATATATTGCAATAGAGTTGTAACTTTTATTAATCAATCATCTTGTCAATTTTATTTTTGCATAGATTTGTAATCTTGTTTTTCATCTTTTCCATTGAAACAATATTATATTCTCTAACAAAAATCACATGGTAATAAGCAAGATCATGTATATGTTTTTCCTACGACCTCTATCCTCTCTCTCTCTCTCTCTCTTAGTTCACTCTCTCTTTCTCTTGGGAGAGCCACGACAGCCACCACCACACTATCATCACCACCCAATTTCCTTGAAAAAAAAATTCACAACTTCGACACCCTCCTCCATTTTTTTCTTAGTTTTCCCCCTCTTTCTCTCTTTCCCCCTCCATTCTTTTTTCCCTTCATATATCTTCTCTCTTAAATTATCCATGGAGGTTAAAAAAAATACCCCATGATAGTTTTCGAGGATTTATAACTTAAACCAATTAAAAGTTCAATTAAGACACTAATATATTCACTTCGAACAGATATGGACATGATATTTTAGTCTTTTTTTCAGATCTGAAACTCTGAAATTTGCATAAAATTGATTTTGTTCGATGGTGCTCAATGTCAGTTCGATGAAGCCTTCAAAATCAAGAATTTCATGAAAAAATTGACTTTGCTCGATAGTTTCTCTATGGTTGCTAGATGCAAATCTTATAAGAGGTGTAATTTTTCACTTGAGTGTCCATTTGGGGTGAGTTTTTTTTTGTTTTGAATTTGGGTATTTTTTCGAGATCTACATGTTTGATATGTGTATATACACATTTGAGAAGTGTAAAACTTGAAAAAAAAAAATACAAAAATGAAAAACATACCTCATGTTTAAGACATGTTTTGATATGTTTTCATGGTCTAAACTACTAAAATATGTATATACAGATTTCAAACGTGTAGATCTAAAAAAATACTCAAATTAAAAAAAAAAAACCCAAATGGATACTTGAGTTAAATATTACGCTTCTTATAAGAATCGCATCAAACAACCATCAAGTAGTATCAAGCAACTATTGAGCAACCATCGAGCAAAGTTGATATTTTATGAAAATCTTGATGTAAAGGCCCCATCGAGCTTCTTCAAGGAGCATTGTGTTCGGCATGAAAAAACATGGTTTTTGATGGCAAAATCGATGAAGCTCGATGGTACTTGATGCAATTATTGAAATATGCGGAATTCTTCACTCATGTATCCGTTTGATGTAATTTTTTTTTTGGTATTTTTCCAAGATCTACACATTTGAGATGTTTATATCTACATTTGGGAAGTGTAAACTTTTATAGCATGACCAAAATTGAGGTATTATTTTGAATGTTGGTATTTTTTTCATGCTTTAAACTTCTCAAATGTGTATATACACATCTCAAACATGTAGATCTTGAAAAACAAATATAATAAAAAAATTACCCAAAATGGACACATAA
Organism: Humulus lupulus; assembly: GCF_963169125.1. Classification (NCBI taxonomy): domain Eukaryota; kingdom Viridiplantae; phylum Streptophyta; class Magnoliopsida; order Rosales; family Cannabaceae; genus Humulus; species Humulus lupulus. The sequence goes on from NC_084794.1 coordinate 232,217,229, forward strand.
GTAAAAAATTATACCTCTTGCAAAAATCACATCGACCGACTATCGAGCAACCATCGAGACAAGTCAATTTTTTCATGAAAATCTTGATTTTGAAGGCCCCATCGAGCTGGTATCGAGCACTAATTGAGAAAAAAATCAATTTTCTGCAAATTTGAGAGTTTCATATGTTGAAAAAAAAATTACAAATAAAAAACTAAAAAATCATGCCTAAATCTATTCGAAATGCAACTTTTAGTGTCTTTAGTGATAATTACCTGTCATTACATTAAGTTATTTTATACATACCCATGATTTTTTTCGTCAAGAAAAAAATATAGGGGATCGAGAGAGAATGGTAGAAAAGAGAAGATGAAGAGATAGGCTAAAATATATGCCATTTTGAAAAAAACAATGAAAGGGTAGCATCATTTTTTGATGTGAAGTGGGTGACATATTTTTTAATTATGAGTCCCGCCAAGTATAATAATTCAAAATTTTCTATTGTAAATAGAATTAGACATCATTGACATGTTTTGTACTGTAATGTATGCATTATTGATTGTAACATATAATTAATTACAAAATATATATTTATATAAAATCAATTATGACATAAACATTTTCCTCTTTTGGCATCATCTTCCTAGTTTTGTTAGCAAAAGAGTGGCTGACCATTTTAAACAATGGATGTCATCCTACATGTCACAATTTAAAAATAAATAAATAAATAATCATGTTATTTAAATGATTTTTGTAAATACTATTTTTTTTTTTTTTTATGTTTTAGCTAAACAACATATTGAATTTTTAAAAAAAAATTGTAATGAAGATTTTACACGCTAAAATTATCATCCGTCCAATTTTAATTAATTCTTTTTATTAAAGCTATTTACTTTGTGTTATTAAAATTCAGAAAAGTGTAGAATAAATGATTAAAAAAAATAATATCACCAAAATAATGGGTTACTAAAAATATCCATCACAAAAAATATAATTTGTACACATGATAAATATTAACAAATTATTAAAGTGTTATTTCTTAATTTTTTTTCTCGACCCAATTTTAAATGCTTGATAATCCATTAATCATTTATAAAAAAACCATTTAATTGTTTTCAGAGTTCATAATCATTAATAAACATATTCTAAATTTCTAACGATATTGATATTGATAACTAGACTTTTATATATATATATACATAGATTTTTTTATGAAAAATAATTCAAGAACCACTACTACAATATATATAGTTAGGATGCACCCAAAGGGGGTATATCGGTGCATCTCCATCCTGTTTTCGGTAGCCGCATGATTTTCAGTGCAATTTTTTTATGATTATATATATTGTAATTATTTAGAGTATTCTGCAAATTTTCAAAAAATACATCACTAAGCTCTTAGGTCTCACTCACCACAAACCTTTCTATCATTAATTGTCTGCACAACAACATCAAAAGGAGTGAGCTTCTAAGCCCAGTAAGGACAATACAAACAAGCAAACATATAATCATATAATCATAACAAACATACCATAAGTTCATACAAGTGTTCATAACAACGCTAATTTACTAATCATACAAGATCATAATATATTCTAGGTCATAATAGAGATCATAATCATAAGTCATAATAGGTCACAATAGGTCATAATAACAAGACAGATATAAGAAAAAGATAAGTGCTTATATAGGGGTGGAAATTAAGCTCCGGACATAAGTCTGTCACACAATTTTGGCAACTGAGCCTACCGGACATCAACTTAGGTCTGTCATACATTTATGAATACATTAGGTCCAGCCACACTTATCTTCTTATTGTACCTGAAAAATTAGGATCATACTTATCACAAAACTAGATCATAAACTAAACTACCTAATTTTCCTTACCTTGAGTGTGGAAAAGAGAGGAAAAAGAGAGATTGTTTTTGCTATAGGGAATCTCCCAAAACCTCATATATATGACATAAAATATTTAAGATTAGAGACTTATAGTAATAACTAGACTTCCGAAAAATTCTAAACCTTATAAAAGTCATACCTTTAACCTAGATATAAAAGATCGAAATCATGGGCCTTCTATAAGGCCTATCTCCAACACAACACCAAGAGCTTCAATACTTGGAATATTTTGGCTATAAATTAGTTTAAAAGGGCTTAGTGTCTCAGCTATGTACAGTTTATATTGGCTTAAGTGTTTGAGGTTAAATAAGAAAATAGAAGAAAATAAATTTCGTGAGCACTTATAAAGGCTATAAGATTTCGGCTATAAGGTGTTTGTCGGCAAAAAGAAGAGAGCTTTGGGGGACTATAGGATTTCAAAAATAAGAGAAGCTTGAGAGCTTTTTGAGTGTGAAAAAGTAAAAGGGTAATGACTTTATTTATAGGCTCTACACCGTAACCTTTTTCCTTTATTGTCTCCAACTAGTTCAACTATTTTTCAAAATTCAAACTCTTTTCTCTCTTAGGTAGTTTCGGCCAACCCTAAATGGCTCATTCAAAGTTCTCCAAACTCTCTCACCATGCCACATAGCCTCTAATTGATTAAAAAATGAGTAAAAGTCTCAACTTACCCACCTTTATAGCCTACACGCCCATAACCATTTAAACATCTTCAAAATGGTTCAAAAAATATTCAACTTGGTAACATGACTTAAGCTTTGTGTGACACCTATGTAAAATTCAAAATTTAGTCTAAATCCTAGCCTAAATATGCTCCACACGCCTATGACTAAGCTAAGTCTTCAATTTAGCTTTAACACTTAATTTAATTGATTCATGAAAAATCCACCTAATAATACCATAGGGAAATTCGGTCATACACTATATTTTAAATATTTGAGACTTAATTTAATGCCACATGTAATAATCCTTAGACCACCAAATAATATGTGCATTAAAACTATATTCTAATTTAATTAAAAGCTTAAAACTATACACTAATTTAAATCATATGCTAAAATCTTATAAATACTAACTAAAACAATTATAATTATTATAATTATTTTCTAAATTGTAAAATCATATCCTTAAAATAAATAATTCAAACTTAAAGCAATCTTTTTAATTTTCATCACTCAAACAAAACTATATGCTATAAAAACTAATAAATAGTCAAAATTTAAGGAGAAAATAATAACATTGGTTATTATAGTCATGTCCCCCGCCCCCGCCCCTACCCCATTAGGGGTGAGTCCCCACTTGAAGACCCTACCCTGTGGGTTAAATTGACATCCCTAAGTGAGATTGTTATCACTCCTTAAGGTGAAAATAACTCATAACACATACTAACAAAAGTTGACAAATTTATTAGAAAAATGTGCGATCTTCATTTGTTAGCATTTGAATACAATAATAAAAACTTTTCTTGATTCATATATTATTTTAATAAAAAAATTAACTTTTGCAAGAAAATAAGTATTAATTTATAATAAAATTAAACAATCTAAGAAGTATATGCTACAATTAAATTTTAAAGACTATAATCTGTAATAAAGGTCAGTTTAGCATAGTTGTGTTGTAGGAAAAATCAGTTGCAGCTGTGCTGTGGGGAAAAACAATTGCAACAATGCTATGGTCAAAAGTTGTTGAGTATTTGGTAAATTACATATTTTAAAATGATGTGAGTTAGAAAAGTTGTATCAGAGTGTTTGATAAATGATTAAAGTGTTGTCAAATATTAAAATACCAAAATAGATGTCTTATTTATTGTAAATCCTAAAATTGGCAAATTTTATAGAGATATCTTTTTATTTAAAAGATGATTTTAAATTCTTTATTTTGATTTTTCGGAATTAATATCTTGGATTATTTTGTAAGGTTTGCAAATGATTCTTTATTTAGTTTGATATTCTCACAATATGTTTATAAAATGAATTCGTATCTTAGTTTTATAAAGAAAATATCATGTGTTTATTCGAATTCAATTATGAAATATTTGTCTATTGATTTTCATGCTGCTCAAGATAACAAACATCAGAAAATACAATCTTTGAAGGAATTAATTGTTATTTCGATCTTGAGAAATTAGATCTAACCCGGGTATTAGCTGTCCCCGCAAAATTCGTGTTTGTTGGATCAGAATCAACTAAAAATGGAAAATCTTCATTGATCAAGAATATCTTCAAATATTCTTGATTTTATTGGAGATTCTTTCTCAACCTTTTTGAGCACGAAATGATCTCTATAAATAGGCTTCTAGGGCCTTGAGAAAAAGTGAACTCTTTGGTGCATAGTTTGTGAGTGAATTGTAGTATTTGTGATGGTTCATAGTTTGTATTCAAGTTCATTGTATTCATGTGTTCTTCTAGTAAAATGAATGTTTATTTTTGTGGCGAGTCTATACCACATTCATGAGTGAATACATATTTTAATTTGGACATAATTCTTATAGACTTCGGGAGAAGATTTTTACAAGTCTTGCGTCGGGAGGATGCAAGCACTCGCTGGCCATTGAAGGGAGTTCAAGTGGTTAGGCGTTTCAATCAAAATCAAATTAGTGAAGAGAAGTACAACAAAGTTGCAACAAATCTCAAGAGGGAGTCTTGTTTTGCTAAATCAATATTTTTGTACTTGTGATTCTTTATTAATTGGTTTTATTCTCTAAGTGTGGTCCCAAGAAGTAGGTTATTCAAAAGGGTTTCTGAACCTTGTAAAAATTTGTTGTGTTCTTTATTGTTTTTGCACTATCTTTTTATTGTGTTCAGTTTCTGTCGTAACAAGTTCTTATTGTGTCCCAACACATCTGAAATCTGTTTCAACATTTAATTATCATTCCGCACCTTAATTAATTCACCTCGTTTAATTAATTTGGTAATTACTAAAAATGGAATTTCAATTAGTATCAGAGTAGGTCACTAAACTCTTAGTGAGATTTTGTGGTTTTCCGTTTGTTTTGTTTCTTGTGAAATGTCTTTCTTTGTACAAGGTGGATCTATAACTTGCCCTCCATTGCTAAATGATACAAACCATCCATACTTGAAAGTAAGGATGAAAGCTTTTATCAAATATTTTGATGAAAGGGCTTGGAGATCAATATTGACCGGTTGGACTCCACCTGTCGAGGCAGATTCGAAATCCGGTAAGACACAGGTAAAATCTGAACTTGAATGGTCTAATGAAGAAGATAAATTGTCAATTTATAATAATAAATCTTTACATGCAATCTTTAATGGTGTTGGTGAGAGTTATATAAAATTTATTTCATCTTGTGAGTCTGCCAAAGATGCTTGGGAAATCCTTCAAACTCAATTTGAAGGAACCGCTGATGTTAAGCGATCTAGGCTTGTAATGTTGACCACAAGATTTGAAAACCTTTGCATGTGTGAAAAAGAAACCCTCACTGAGTTTTATGAAGAATTGTCTGGCATTGCTAATGAATATTTTTCTTTAGGAAAAAAGTTGTCTAACTCTGTTTTGGTTAGGAAAATTGTTAGATCTCTTCCTGACAGGTTTCAATCCAAGCTCACAGCCATTGAGGAGGTGAAGAACCTTGAGACCTTGAAAGTTGAGGAATTTATGGGATCTCTTCAAACTTTTGAACTTAATCAAAAGATCCGCCAACAAGAGAAACCAATTATTGTGAAGGAGAAATCAATTGCCTTGAAATCTTCCAAAGAGAAAATGGAAAGCTCAGATGAGGAAGATGATGATGAAATGATCTTGTTATCAAAAACCTTTCAGAAGTTTATGAAAAAGATTGATAACAAGAAAAACATGTCTAAATCCTCTAAAGGTAATAATTTTTCCAAACCTTTCGAATCTACTAATAAAAAAGGTATTCAATGTAGGGAGTGTGAAGGTTTTGGACATATTCAATCTGAATGTGCCAATACCTTGAAGAAAAATAAGAAGGTTATGATAGCCACTTAGAGTAACCAAGACTCTGAAAGTAGTGATGAGGAAGAAAATTCTAATTTTGCCTTAACTTCTGTTTTTTCTTGCTTACCACTTTCTGTGCAGGTGAATAAGAACATTGTTTGTTAAAATAATACTATTTCAACAGATGAGGGTTCCCATGGTGATTCGGATGAATCCGATTTGGATGAGGATTCCTTGAAAGAATCATACAAAAACATGCATGACCAATGGTTGAAAGTGTGTTCAAATAATTGTTTGATGGCAAACAATAACAAAGTTCTTAAGAAGATAAATGAAGAACTTGACTCTCTTGGTAAAAAATATGAAATTGATATTGTTGCTAAAGATTCTGAAATCAAACATTTGTCTAATGAAGTTGATCAAATAATGAAAGGTTTCAAAATGCTTAATCATAGATCTATGGTTTTGGATGATGTTCTGCTTGCAGGTCAAAAAGCTTGTGATTTTTCTAGGATAGGATCAAATGGATCTAAATCTAAAAGAAAAACAATTTTTATTTCTGGAAATCTTCATGTTGTTTTGACGACTGACCCTTCTGCAGGTTCTACTCAGACTCATGTGGCCTCATCTTCTCAATCTATCACAACACATGAGAAACAAACCAGAAATTTCAAAAATAAAAAAGTGGATCATTTTATTCTAATTCGCAATTTCTATGGAGTGAAAGGTCATATTCGACATAAATGTTTTACCTTGATGAATTTTCTTAAAAAAAATGACTTTAATCATTATGGTAATTTGACGAAATGCTCTTCAAGAAAAGGACTCCACCTAAGAAAGTTTGGGTGAAGAAAAAAAAATTTAAATGTCTTGCTGCCTTTACTTGTCTTAGAACATGTGCTTCTAACTCTTTATTTTTTGATAGTGGTTGTTCTAGGCATATGACGAGTAACAAAAGCATACTCACGAACTTCAAGACTTTGAAAAATGGGGAAGTCACATTTGGAGATGGTAAGTCTTGTAAGGTACTTGATAGTGGCACTCTAAATTCTGAAGGACTACCAAAGTTGCAAAATGTTATTTTGGTTGATAGACTTAAAACTAATCTAATTAGTATAAGTCAAATTTGTGACCAAGACTTGTTTGTAAATTTTTCTCATGATAATTGTTTTGTACTTGACCAAGATGGAAATTGTGTTTTGAAGGGTTATAAATCTGTTAATAATTGTACACATTATCTCAATCACATAGTTGTCACACAACACACGTGATACTAATTTGTGTCATGAAAACACATGGTCATATGGATTTTGAAAATTTGAGAAAAATTGGTAGTGTGAGTCATGTTCATGATTTACCGAATTTAAGTAAATATTCTTTTGGTAAATGTGAACTATGTCGATTAGGAAAATATTTGAAAATTTCCCATGAAAAATGTTTTTGACGCACAAGAGAACTTGTTGAAAATAAAATTTTGGTCTTAGAATATGTTGAGATTGCCAAACAAATTGCAAATATTTTAACAAAATCCCTAGATGCGATCAAGTTTGATTCCCTCAATAAATCATTGGGGGTTTGTACTAATTAATATTTTTTTTTTTTTGCCATATCCTTGATATTGTGTTGCTTAGAAGTTGTCTTGTTCTTGTCCAAATTGAGAACAATTGTAAAAATTAGTTTTTAGCATTATGTTACTACTTGGATAGTTTTTCTAGTTAATATACCATGCTTAGTGGTCTCAAAAAATAGATAAGTCTATCCATTTAATATTTTTATGAATCAATATGTGTATGTGGTGTGTGGGTATATAACATTTTTGATCTTGTCTCAGGCTCCATCTTAAGAATAGAGCTACCTGCATTGGTGTGTAAAAGTCATCCATGAGTAAGTTGGAACTATGTAACTAAAATTATGTAGAAGATATTATACGATGTGAAAAGGGCTACCATCAGTGTAGTGTGAAAGTGTCTAAGATGGGTACTTCATGCAACTTGCGAAAAAGCCTAAAATTTGCCACCAAAGGGCAATGTCTGATGCTTTCACATGCACACACAAATGCTTGAGAGTGATTTTAGTGGTAAAACAAATATATTAAAATGTATATACACCATTTGATTCACTTTAAATATTTCATGGGATAGGACTAACTATTTTTCTTGAGACAAATAAAAGCATGACATGTTAAATAGATTTACTAAACATTATAGTAAAATTTTGTTAAAATGTACTAATGTTTGGTTTTTTTCTCAATGGACAGGTCATGAGAGATTTTTTGGGCACAAAATGATATTTTGGCATTTTTATATTTTTATATATATACCTTTGTGCTATTATAAAAAAAACAAAAAAAAATGTTGATTGTTTGTGGGAATAGTGAAAATATTAACAATTTCTTTTGTGAATTGAAGATCATATTCTTAGACAATAAAAAGTTTTCATTTTCCCAAATTTTGTGGTGTTTTGGTTGGTACCCATTTTTTTTCCTTCCACTTCATTTTCTCTTCTTCTTCTTGTTTCTTTGTTTCGTTTTTCATCTAACATGTGTACAGGCAACCATGATGATGAACTATGATGGAAGTGTGTTTGGCCCCTGGTGATGTTACTTTGGCATTTTCTTAGACAATGTGGGGGAGAGAGATAGAGTACTCTAATTTTTTTTTTGGTGTTTTGATGATGTTTTGACCTGCGATGGTTACTTGTTTTAGTTATGTGCTTTGGTTATATTTGGCAGGGGGAGTCATTTTGGGACTCTTTTCATTATTGGTGGATTTAAGCACTAACTTGTTATTGCAGGGTCTTTTTTTAAAAAAAAATAGATTTGCTTTGTTTATAAAATTGCCAAATGGGGAGATTGTAAATCTTAAAATTGGCAAATTTTATATAGATATCTTTTTCTTTATTTAAAAGATGATTTTAAATTCCTTTTATTGTGATTTTCAAAATTAATATATTGGATTAATTTGTAAAATTTCCAAATAATTTATAAAAGGAATTTGTATCTTAGTTTTATAAAGAAAATATCTTGTGCTTATTCAAATTCAATTCTTGAATATTTGTCTATTAATCCGTGCTACTCGGGATAATACACTTCAGGAATTACAACATTTGAATGAATTAATTGTTATTTCTATCTTGAGAAATTTGATCTGACGAAGGTATTAGCTGTCCCCACAAAATCCGTCTCTTCCGGATCAGAATCAACTAAAAATGGCAAATCTTCATTAATCAAGAATATCTTCATATATTCTTGCTTTTATTGGAGATTCTTTCTCAACCTTTTCGAGCACGAAATAGTCTCTATAAATAGGCTTCTAGGGCCTTGAGAAAAAGTGAACTCTTTGGTGCATATTTTGTGAGTGAATTGTAATATTTGTGAGGGTTTATAGTTAGTATTCAAGATCATTGTATTCACGTGTTCTTGTAGTAAAATGAGTGTTATATTTTTGTGGTGATTCTATACCACATTCATGAGTGAATACATGTTGTAATTTGAACACAATTCTTATAGTCTTCGGGAGAAGATTTTTACAAGCCTTGCGTCAGGAGGATGCAAACACTCGATGGCCATTGAAGGGAGTTCAAGTGGTTAGGCGTTTCAATCAAAAACAGATTAGTGAAGAGAAATACAATAAAATTGCGTCAAATCTCAAGAGGGAGACTTATTTTTTATTCTATGGGCGTGCTCCAAGGAGTAGGTTATCCGAAAGGGTTTCTAAATCTTGTAAAAATTCGTTGTGTTCTTTATTGTTTTTGCACTGTCTTTTTATTATGTTTAGTTTCTGTCGTGGCAAGTTTTTATTCTGTCGTTTAATTAATTTGGTAGTTACTAAAAACATAATTTAATTTATTTTTATTAAAACAAATTCACTGATACTAAACAAACTCAATAAATTTCAATATAAATATTTTATTTATTTAAACATGTTATAATTATAACTATTTTTTTCCTAAAACATTACATTGACATGTGTTTGATAATAAATTATAATTTAAAAGTACTATGAAATGCAAAAATAATATTATAGTGTATAACAAACTCTATATTGAAGTGGTTTGTTAATTTAAAATTACTAATATAAAAAATATTTGAAAAATTCTAATAAATATAAATTATAAATATATATTTTTAAAGAAAAAAACATATTTAAGATTTAAATATTATTTATTTTATTATCATATTAATTTATTTTAAATATTTTTATTTTGAGTAATATATAATAAAAAAGTAAATACGTTTAGATAAAAAAATATATATATTTATGCAAAGTTTTTTCAAAAAGTTGTTTTTAGAATAAGCTAAAAGTTGAGTTGTGTCAACTTTAGTTTTTAGTTGTAACTTCTGCATAAGTCGTGTCCCAAATATGCCCTAAGTCGTGTAGCTTGAATGGTATAATGTATAATACCTTTTATTTATGGATTTTGGCTCTATTAATCTATGAAATACTCCCCTTTAAAAAAAATTATATATATGAAATACACTAATTATAACATTTTGGTCTTTAAGATTTTAATTTTAACAATTAAGTTCTTAAATTTTTTATTTTAAAAAACTAAGTTTTTGCTTTTTACCAATAGAAGACAATTTTTTTAATTTTTTTTACAAAATAATTTTTTAAAAATAATATATATTAGAAATCTATTTTATTATTTGTTTTTTTGAACTTTTTCAGATATGGTAACATATAAGGAAGATGTATTTTTTTTGTGCAAATTGTAACTTTTGTTATTATAGTAAAAAATATTGTTTAAAAAAGAGTAATTGACGACGAAAATATTCAAGTTTTTCAAAATTAGTAGGTTAATACCTAAGTCTTTTTTTTTACGGCATAAATACATTCTGTCACACTTTCTTGACAACCGTAGGTAGTGTCAGGTAATTGCCTACATGTCAATTTCTCATTGTTCTAAATTAATATATTTTTTAAAAAAATTATAAAAAAAATCATTTAAAATTTAATAAAAAATAAAAAAAAAATTTAATTCATTTTATATAATTAAAATATTAATTTAAACATTAAACATTATTTTTAATTTCAGATTTTTTCCACCTTCTCTCTCTTCCTGATTCTTCTTTCTTTCTTTATTTTCTCTGTCGGTTAGTTTCTCGACTGAGGGTGGAGCTTGACTGAGTGCGGCTGCCTGAGGGTGGAGTTCGGCTGGGCGCAGCAAGTCGGGGTCGGAGAAGATGAGATTTGGGGATGGGAAACCCAAATCTGATTATGCAATAGGAGCAAGTAATGGTTTCTTCTTCTTCTTCTTCTTCTTCTTCTTCGTCTTCTTCTTCTTCTTCTTCTTCGTCTTCTTGCAGGTACTAAAGACGACAGTGGGGGGCATCAACAGCGAATGTCAAGGTTCTGAGCATCTAAGGAGCATGTGTTCTGGGTTTGAGTCTTTTGTGGTTCGACAAGTTTGAAGGCTTCAAGGTGGTTTAGGCGAGCTTGGAGTTGGATGGATGTAATTTTTCTAGGTTTTTTCGTTTTTACGTTGTGACAGGATGCGATGTGCATGAGCTGAGGCGACAGATCCGGTGGAGGTGGACAATGATGAGGTCATTGCCTCTGTGAGATTTGCGAGGGTCGACATGAACTTTGATGGGTTGTGTTGACGACGCTTTTCTCGAATGACCACAAGTGTATGTGCACTTGTTTTGCCCTTCCCCCTCATTGAGATGTTGTAGCATTCTCGGGCAGCCAGCTGGTCTCCTTTCAATGTCCCAATGCCACTAGATGTTGGGAATTTGACAGCTAGGTGCCTCAAAGATGAAATTGACCCTAGCCCAATCAGGGCTGGTCTCCCAAGCTGTACATTATAGACCAAAGGGGTGTCTAGCACCATGAACTCCATTATCTTGGTTACCAAGACTAGGTAGTCTCCCAAGGTCACTGGGAGCTCGATAAATCCCATGCTGGCTATTCATTCCCCTGAAAATTCATACAACATTGTCGCACAAGCTTTCAGGTCTCGAACAGAGAGTCCCATTTTTTCCAAGGTGGTCTTATAGAGGATATTGACCGAGCTCTGGTTATCTATCAGGACTCGGCGTACCCTTTTATTGGCAAGCTGGAAGGTAATGACCAAAGGGTCATTATGGGGAAAGTGGACATGCAAGGCGACTTCTTTAGTGAACGTAATGGGTTGGGTTTCAACCCTCTGTTGTTTTGGAGCTTGGGGTTCAGGTTCATAAGGAGATCCATCCCATGTCTTAAGCTCATTAACATATCTCTTTTGGGCATTTCTGCCTGACCCAACGATATGCGATCCTCCGACGATGGTTACTACATCCTCCCCATCGATCAGAGGAGGTCAGTTATCCTCCCTTGCGCATGGGGTCGTATTCTGTTGGGCAGGTTGTGCAGGAGCTGCCCTCTGTCCAGCCGTAGTTTGGGCCGGATTCCTGTTCCTAACATACTGCCCAAAATATCCTCTCGAGATCAATCCTTCAATCTTGTCTTTTAGCTGTCTACATTCATCGGTGGTATGACCAATGTCCCTATGAAATCTACAGAATTTATTGGTATCCCTTTAAGACTTCTGATTTTGCATTGGAACAGGTCGTCTGAAAGGGACATTGTTCTCGTTTGCAACAAAAATGTTCTCCTAAGTATCAGTGAGCTCGATATAGACTGTATTAATGGATAAGTATTTATCTCCTTTTTCCTTCTTACCCCCGACAGCCTCCGAGTTATTCCCTTCATTCTTCTTTCTCTTTGAAGGGTTATCTCCTGAGGGTCGCGACGTAGAGGGCGTAGCCGAGGTTGAGGTTGAGTTAACGTTTGTCGTTGTAGTTATTATGGGCTGAGAAGTCTAGTTTAATGTCGACCTCTCCTATTCTACATTGACAAACCTCTGAGCCCGGTTGTTGAACTCAGTTATTGTCCTTGTGGGTTCCCTTTGCATGTCTTCCCAAAGGGGACTCCCTGGCAATACTCCAGCTTGTACTGTCATGAGATGACCATTGTCATCGACATTTCGAGCTCGTGCCATTTCTATGTTGAATCTCACCAAGTAGCTTTTTAATGACTCTCCTGACTGCTACCTAACATTAGTCAATGCTGAGGCCTCGGGCTTGACATTCTTTACAGGTTGGAATCACTTCTTGCGCTCTTTAGTCAGTTGTTCCCATGACGAGATCGAGTATCTCTAGAACTTGTCGAACCATTTTTTGCTAGTCTAGTGAGTGTGATCGGAAAGAGCATGCACCTTAGCTCGTATCCGACGTTGTTGGCTCTCATTATTGTGTTAAACGTACTGAGGTGGCTATATGGGTCAGAAATCCCATCGAAGGTGCCACATGGGGTATCTTAAATCCATAAGGATGGAGTGTTTGATATGTGGGGAGCAAACGACTCGAGCTCCTCATTGGAGTCGTCAGGCTTTTCCTTATTTCTTTCTTCTTGAAGGAGCCTGAATGCTCTTTCAAGTTGGTTGATCCTTTCTTGGTGTTGGGAATTGTGCCCTGAAAGCATATGTAGTAGAGATTGTTTTAAGAAATAAATAAATAAATTGATTTTGTTATGCATATATTTTATGGACTATATTATTCTACGATAATAATATGTAAATTTCAGAAAAATTCCTAAGTTCATATATGTGATCTCAAACACATATTGGTACGAGAGGATTGTGTTTGAGATAAATGAACTTAAATAGTTCAAGTTATGGAATCTTTAGATTAATTACTGCAAGTACGGTCCACTAGTATTATGAATACATGTGATCTAGATCCGGATCACTAGTGTAGTATGACACTTTAGTGGAGGTACTTTATATATTGGAGAATATATAGAATTGGGCCAGATATGTTTATTAATACTTAGTTAAATAACGTTTCGAAGTATTAATATATCAATAGATGATCATATACAAATAGATCTTAATCCTGAAGTTACTATGAACTCATGTTTATGTTATATGAGTTCTTTGATTCACTCGGTAGGGTCTGTCAGAATGATCATGCTAGAAACTTTTGTTTTGGGAACTCATTAATGTAAATGGCTGGGGACATAGTATACAGATATGGAATCTATACCTTCTCGTAAGAGATTGAATAATGGTTTTCTTAAGGGTTGACTTTTGGGACTAAAATGTTATTGAGTTCAAATTCATAATTTAGTTATGAATTAACCTTCACTAGTAAAGTCAATGGTACTTAAGGAAACAAGATATAATTAAAATGGTAAAATGATAATTTTATTCCCAGTTAATTATGAACCATTATTAGAGGGTTAATTTGTATGTAATGATTATATCAATGGACGCTTTATTATCATAAATGACTCAGGAAATGAATTGTCTATAATTACAAGAGTGCAGTCTCATATTTATAGTGGAGTAATCATGAGATTAATAAATTAAGATTATTTAATTAAAGAGTTTAATTAATAATCTCAAATTTATTGGAGCTTGGAATTATAGGTCCATAGGTCCCCACAGTGGCTCTATCAACATCATTCAAGGCAACAGTTGACATAAAGGGAAAAATAGTTGAAAGACATATTCAAGAAGAAATTTTTTCTTCAGGCCAAATATGCAATTATGTGATAATGGTTATTAATTAATTAATTACAAACTAGTTGTAATTAACAAAATTAATTAATATTTAATTATTATGTTGTACGCCCAAATATCCGCGCACTTCGGCGAGCTAAGAAAGGGCTTAACTCGGTCTGCCACGTGTCAGCCATCCACCTGGAGCTGTTTGCTACCAACCCCTAATTTAACCAGCCCGAGCTGGTTAATCATTTAGTTACTCCTTGGGGCCACTGTGTCGACATGATGAGAACTACGAGCTAGCGCCACATTAAGCTCGTAGCGCATCTGAGGCCTGACACCCCCAAACCCTTGTGAAGTCAACCACGCAATATAAACGTGCATATCCAAGACGTCAAGTATCTATTTTATTCCTGAATTCTCGGACACGCAATATAAACGTGCGTGTTCAGATATCCCACACCTGATTTGGGCCATGCGGCCCATTATCCCTCTTTACCTATTGATTAGACCACACTTCACTGCAAGGTTTAAGAATTAGTCAATATTGTCACATAAATGATTTGATGGATGAGGAGATCACGGGATGACCCCAATACCTACCTACATATCATCTTCCTATAAATACCAAGACCCTGGGTAGTGCAAGGGGTTGGGAGATTTTTGTAACGAAGCACTTTGTAAGAAAATAGTCAAGAGATATCAATAACATCGACTGGTGGACTAGAGAGATTTTAACCTCCGAACCACCTAAAAAGAAAGGGAGTGACCATCTTTCTATTGCTATTAGTTTCCCAAAGTCTAAATTACAATTCTTTTCATATTACAGTTTACCAATTTGCACTAATCCATCCTACTTATTCATATAATTACCTATTGATGAAAAACCGCGTCAACATATGTAATTTTTGAAATTATATTAAATAATTAAATTTATTTTCAAAATTATATTAAATAATTAATTAATTATAATTTTTGAAATTATAATAAATAAAATATTTAATTTTGAAATTATTATTTAATTTAAATTGGTTTTAATGAATTGGTAGAATTAATTAAATATCTTTATTTGAGTGGGAGATAATATTGATAAGTTCAAATTAGATTTGAAATTAAAAGATTGATATTTATTCAAATAATTAATTATATTTGATAATCAGTTAAAAAGATAATTAATTTAAATTTGAATTAATTATCAGGTTGTTGGATTTTTATCTTATAAGGTAGTTTGAATAAATAATTAAAAAATTATGAAAAAAATCAAATATCCCTAAAATATAGGGTGGTACACGACACACACAGTCCATGGACTGTGTGTGTGGCGTGTACTACACAGTTTTTCAGGGAAGATTTTTCAATTTTATTTATTTAATTAGTTAATTAATGGAAAATTCAAAAGTTGGTTTTTTGGATATTTTCATTAATAAGATAATTAATTAATTAAAAGATAAATTGTAAATTGGTTACATATTTATTTTTTAAATTTAAATATTTTCTATTTAAGTTAGACTTATCAAAAAATAAGAAGACACTCTATTATTCGCTCTAAAGAAAAGAACGATACTTTTTAATCTCTCCCTGAAACAGATAAAGAACTAATCTCAGGCTTATTCTCTTGATCTCATGTGTTGAGTACATCAATTAGAATCAGAATTTAACTATCCTATTCTCTAAGTGCCCACACACTTCTTGAGGTGTAGAGAACGTTGTGGAAGATCTTGGTGTGAGTACCTGGGAGCAGCTTGGATAGTAAATTCGTTCAAATTACGAAAAGATAGCAAGGACACTTGGTAGGCATCAAGAGGTATGTTTTCTATTCTTTTCTTGCTTATGATTAATGTATGTATATTAATGAATCCACATATTTGAAGGTAGTTTAAATATGTTACAAAAAATTTTGTTGTACACTGGGCCAACCCACCACCTTTCCGCTACGCATTGGGAAACTCGTTCCTAACACTTGGACGAAGTCCATTGGAGGTTGAGCCTGCATTTGTGGTAGCTGGTTATTGTTTGCAAAAACTTCAGCTCCTTGTCTTAGGACAGGGTTATACTGATTCCTGTGTACTGGCTACGAAGGATTTTTTCGGTTATTTAACTGTGTTCATAAATCTGGGTTTGACGAGTTAGTCTGCCCCCGGTTTTGATTCAGATGATCTCGAAGATCAAGATAATCATTCTCATAATTCCCATTATTCCTGGTCTCGGTGTTGTACACACTTACCGACTGGCTAAGGTCCAAACTTCCATTAAGGAAGTTGATATTCCTCTCTGGTTGTTGTTGCGTGGCTCGATTGTTACAAGGTGGGTTTTCTTCTTCCCCCCTCCCCCAGTTATTTGTGACCTCGACATATGACTTCCCGTTGGCTGAGGTGCCCTATGTCCTCCATGAACCTCTCGCGGGGCCTAACGTTCCACCCCTGATCCAGGTCAAATGTTATGGTTTCCGTCTCAACTCCCACTTCGAGATGGTCTCTGGGGTGCCCGATCCCCTGCCCCATTCCCATTGGGAGCTGGCTGGGGTGCCTCTCAAACTGGAGAAGGATGTCTTATCGGTGATGGCGATGGACTTTCATTATTGGGTCTGGAAGGTCCAAAATTGGCTCGCACAGGTTCCAGGTTGTTCCTAACACGTTCAAGGTTCATTCTAAGCTACAGAAGGAGCTCGGTTATTCCCAGTTCTAGCAGGTACATTTCCCGTAGGATTTCCCCTAGCGGCGTTTCGAGTGTTTCCCCTATGACGACTGTTGCTGGTATTTGTGTTGGGCCATTTGCTCGGCCATTATGGCAGCCGTACTCCCTCGGGGTCGCCCTCTGGTCCTTCGGGGAGGTACCAATACTTCAGCGGCTTGCCTGACCAATTCATCATTTTCTCGTGTAGCCTCGGCCGGCTGTTCACACAATCTATGATTCTCCAATTCCACGATTGGTATGTATCTTTCCGGATTATAATACAAATCCTCGTCGGGTCTGGGGGTCTAAACATGTTGCCCCTTGGAGGCTGATGATGCACTCCCATCATCGAGGCTTTGATCTACCATGGGCTGCTACCTAGGCCTCTGTGGATGAATCTCAGTCTGAGGAGTCCGCTCCTTGGGGATTTGGGGTAATGGTCGCCCACCAGTTCTGGGGATATTCACGGCGGCCATTGATGATGTGTAGGAGGTTTTGATTAAACAATACAACAATTTTCTTAATGCTCTCAGCGAGAGCACCAAACTGTTGACGCTGTTTTTCGTCAACTTAATTATGAAGAGCACTAAACACGAATGTAGAAAAAATAGAAGAATTCAAAGGTTTTTTACGTGGTTCGGTAGTTAAAATCTTCCTAGTCCACGAGTCATTGTTATTATCACTACTCTCTCAAAGCTTTGAATGAAAGCAATTTGGCAGAGTATTCTCTAGTAAAATTTGTGTGTCCATACAAATGAATCAGACCAGGCTATTTATAGACGTGGTTGTAGGAATATCTTCCCTAAGTTACAATCAAGCATTCAAATACAAAATATTTGCATTAATAATATTAAATAAATGCTCTAATTAAGTAATTTCCCATGATAATAGGGATTTAATATACAACTTTAACGAATACCTAAGAAATAGGGATTTCCTAACAGTTATTTTGTATGTTAAGCGCGTCATTATGCTCGAACGTCGCATTGACGCTCTTTCGAGACTATCGAAGCTTCGAGCTCATCCTTCCAGTTGTTGCCTCCTCCTAATTCATGAATTTGGTCGAGCTCATTCCTTGGAGAAGGTTGGTATCTTCGAGCCTACAACTCATGCTCGAACTCTGATGACTGATCTGGAATCGTGTGTCAAATTATACATGTGTACTACTAACACTTATTATTTTTCGAGCTTGCTTTTTTTGAGCCTGTATTTTGAGGCTATTTATTTAATCTCAAAATTTGGGTGTAACATTGGCAGCGAGCTTCAATGGTTTTGAAGGACTAAAGGAGAAATAGGCTTATGTGCTAGGCTCGGCAAGACAAATAAATTGTTTGATTTAGATTATTTGAACATATTGTTTGATTGTTTGAGCAGATAAATTTTGTTGGATTTAGATTCTATGTTTAGATTTTTTAGATTACCAATTCTCATATTAATGAGACATATATTTGCTTTCCTTCTGTCCTACCATTTTGAATCACATTTCACATTTAGATTTTTGTTTTTTGAAAATGGATGAGCACAATCTATATTTTTTATGCTTTTGGTGGTGTCTCAAACTATGGTTTGAATTCAGACTATTTGATTTGGAAAATTTTATTTGAAGAAGATGAATGGGTTGATGAATATATTTGAGTTGGTATGATGAACATGAACATATTTTTGAATTGTGAGTGATAGTGATTTTGAATCATAATTTTGAAGAATAGATGTGGGTTTATCAAACTGAAAAATATTTGTTTTTTAATTTATTTAATATTTAAAAAGAATTTTATATAGTACATAATTTTTTAGGAAATTTTTTTATTAATACATATATTAAAAAGTTTCAATTCGTTTATATGATAATTTAAAAATTAATTCAAATCTATATAATATAATTTTTTTAATGCAAAAATACGGTCTCCTCCTCAAAGACTTATTCAACCACAAATCAATTATATTGATGTGAATTTGCTTTTGTTGATGAATATAAATCTATCCACACAAAAAACAAATAAAAAAAAACTCAAAACTATTGGCTTATATATTTAGCATAAAGAACATATGCATTATTTAATATTAGAAGACAAAAATTATCAATGTTGTGGCAGTAAAGCCACTTTTTTTTCCTTTGAATAGTCAAAGGCAGTAGATAATTCTTAAAAGTTATAAATGCTTCAATGCTTCTTGATTAAGATATTGATTAAGTCAAATATTATTCAATATGCGCCTAGAGCACTTGATAAAGTATCTCATTTAAAGCATATGTGTGAAAGAAAGAGAAAAAAAGGGAGAGTGTTAAAGAGAAAATAAAGTCAGATTTTTCATATTGACTTGTGTTAGAGAGAGACTGATTTTTTTTCTTATTATAAGAGAGATAGTATTATTATTTGTGCTATCCTTACTTTAGAGAGTATTATAATAATCTTTTTGTTATAGGGAAATTATTAATTGTATTTCAAGTTCTCATTTTTATTATCTAGATTTCAGTTGTAATTGAGTGGTTAGTACCATAACATACCTAACAAATGGTTTAGGTTGTGAAACTTGGTTTGGATTATAATGTATAAAGCAATTCTTGAAACTCCTTAAGCAATCCATAAAGCAAATAATAAGAAACTCATAAGCAAGCCCTGAAAGCTGAAACTTCAAAGCAACCCCTAAATCAACATGTTAAGAAACTATTAAAACTCTAAAGCAACCCCTAACACTCTATAGCAACTCATAAAACAACTCTTGAAACTCTAAAGCAATCCTATATAGCAACTTGATTCATAAAATTGATAATGTTGATTGAATCCATAAAGTTAATTAATACAACCACACTATAAAATGATTATGTTGATTTGATGAAGTTAATTTATTTATGTAGTTGAATAGATTGTTGAAACAAAAAAAAAATGAAATAACAATTAATTGATATCAAAAGGTTGATTCGGTAGTATAGGTTGTGTAAAAGTTGCTGCAATAATATTCATAAAATAATTTGGTTGCTTCATAATTTGATATGGTTGTTTAAACTAAGCAAATACGTTACTATAAGCTACTCATAAATTTCATAAGCCCCATAAAACTCCTTAAGCAACCCTATAAAGTAGCTTAGAAATTTCAAGGGTTGTTTATGATGATCATGGGTTGCTTAACATGTTAATATCTGGGTTGTTTATCAAGTTCCTTTTGGGATTGCAGGTTGATTAAGAGTAGTTTTAAGGGTTGCTCAAAATTTGGTGATACTAAGTATTATAGGTTGTTGCTTAGAAATTTCAAGGGTTACTTAACATGTCATTTTATGGGTTGTTTATTAAGTTTCTTTTGGGATTGCGGGTTGCTTAAGAGTTACTTTAATGGTTGCTAAAAATTTGATGATAGTAAGGATTATGAGTTGCTGAAGGGTTGTTGCTTGGAAATTTCAAGGGTTGCTATATAGATTTGTTTAGAAATTCCAAGGGCTGCTTAAAAGTTTCACGGGTTGCTTAATATGTTGTTTTATGGGTTGTTTATCAAGTTCCTTTTAGGATTGCGGGTTGCTTAAGAGTATTTTTAAGAGTTGCTAAAAATTTGGTGATAGTAAGGATTATGAGTTGCTGAATTGCTTAGAAATTTCAAGGGTTGCTATATAGAGTTGCTTACAAATTTCAAAGGCTGTTTAAAAGTTTCAAGAGTTACATAACATGTTGTTTTATCATTCAAAGCAAACATTAACTTATAATGTCAAAGACCTTGTCTTCTAATGTAATCGAATCATTTTATCATTCAAGTTATTTTTAAATGAGAGAAAACAAACATTAACTTAAAAATCTATAGGCATATGTGCTTATGTTAACATTTCTTCAGAGTAACTTTAATTCTAAAAAAAATTATGTCAAAAATATAGGTTACATGGTTTATATATATATTGAGTTTATACTCTCGATTTCAAATAATTACAATAGAAACCTGTTGATGCGGTTTTTCACCAACAGTGTATTAGGAAATAATAAGGTAGATTAGTGGTTAATAAACCGTAATGAAAAATAAATTATTTCACTCAAGAACACATAACTTTTACGTGGTTCAGTGGTTAAAATCTACCTAGTCCATGAGTCTATATTGTTATTGTTTCTCTCTCTATTTTGGCAGAGTTTTGATATTATAGAATAATGGCCCCCCTCCCTATCCAATATTCCTAGTATTTATAAGGGAATTCCATAGACAAGTTTGGGTAATCGCGTGAGTCAATCACACATTTACATAATTATTACATTTAATACATATACTTCCCATTTATAATGGGAAATGATTTGATCACAAAGTAAATGTTCTCCTAATATATGAGACATTAAATATGACAGCCTGGTCATAAATAAACACATAAAATGACTTGAGTCTCTGGGGATCCGCAGGTGTGCAATATATTAGAATTACCACACACTGGTTGACTCCTCCAAGCTCGTGCTTAAACAACTATTTTAATATCCTGAGCTCGCGCTTCACGACCTTCGTATCCCTTGCTCGAGTTAGACCCAGGGCGCCTAACACCACGGGTGACCGCACGAAACCCAAGCTGTCCACGTGCATAACAATCAGATATCATTCCCATGCTACGTCTCCGTATATTTATTTGCCAGTTGTACCAGAGCTGGGTGAATAAACTCAGGCTGAAATTGGGGAACATCATTTCCCCCCTAAGCTCCTTCTTCGTGTATGATGTCGTCACTTTCTGGCCTACACAGTAGGCGCTTTTAGACTTCCGTTACACAAAACCACGCCTGCCCACTACTCAAGTACTGGACACGTGGTGCACCGCGATTGGCGTCTGATCGGGTTTCGAGGACTGCAATAATTTTCTTGTCACTTTTTTGCCACCATTTGCCCAGATTAATCTACACAATTTACGTATAAAGAGGATGGCCAGAGTTCAAACTTCACCACCCTTCATTTAAAAAATTTCCTATTCTGTATTTCCAAGCCTTTCTTCTTTCCCAGAAATCCCCAAAAATCGTTCACCATACCCAGTCACTCTAAAGCTTTCCAGGAGCTTCCTGTCGCCGAATCTACAACTTACCGTCGAAGAACACACTGTAAGTATCTCATTTTTTGGTTTGAAGAGTTTTCCCTTCCTTTTTTTAATGGAATTTATGTTCTTTACTACGTTCATCCGTAAGATTCACTGTAGTTATAGTTAGGCTACTTCTAAACATTTGTAGAGAATAGGTCTTGACTTAGGTTCAACGGGTGAATCCAAAAGTGTTTTTAGAAATATGATGTTCATAAAACTAGGAATTTTCTGGGTAAATTTTGGTAATCCTAATGGTGCATTAATTTAAAGAATACCCATTTGGGGATAAAGGAAATGAAGGGTTGTTAGGTTTAGAACCAGATAGCTTAGAGGTTAAGTTTCTTGGGTGGTTTTGCACTAAACTGCCTCCCAAGGAAAGTAGTGGTCGGGCAATCTGACACACAGATCCCTACATATCAAGGGTCTGTTAGGAAACCGAGGCACGTAACTTAGGGTATCGCATGGCATCACGTGATGGGGCTGAGGCTAACTTGTAGCGTCCCAAATTTGCTAATAAGGCTTAGGGCCTTGATTGGCGTGCCTGGAGGGCAATAAGTGATTTATTATATTAATATGTGAATTTGATGAGTATGTGATTAGAAATGCATGTTTAGGTGAATTAAATATGCATGTGGGCCCCATTTGGTTATTAGGGGCATGTTTGTAATTTTAGCCTGCTGAGGACATAAATGCAATATTTGTGTATATTGTGATTGTCACCACGTGTGAGTGGTGATATATTTAAGATGCACGATCTAAGACAGTCCTAGGGAGCGATTTAGCTAGGAAGTCACAACGGGATCCGAAACTCGACTCGGGGCGGGCGAGTCGAGGGGTTTTTCGGGCATTAGACATTTTATCGGGTTATGAAAATAAATATTTGGAGATATATTTGAAGTTAGAATGTTTAGGAAGGATTATCGGGGAGATTTACCATTTTTCCCTCGGGGACGTTTTTGGTACCCCGAGCCTTGGAGGTAACTTAAGTGACCTAGGATAAGTAAAACAAATCTTAGGAAACACTTAGAACTTGGTAAACCGACCCAAACACCCTTTCCTCTCTCTCTTATTTTCTCTAAACCTTATTAAGGGAAAACATTGAAGATTAAGCAAGGAAATTGGGCTCTAAACTTGGGGATTAGCTCAGTTTCAACTTGTGGATTCAAGCAGAGGATAAGGTAAGCTTTGAACTGTAATTTTAGCCTTTAGATTTTGTAATTATTGGCTGAGTTTGTAGCTTTCTTAATTCTTTGAAGATGAAGATTGAATTTGGGATTTGGTGAGATTTTAAGCTAGCTTTTTGTTGGTTTCGTTGCTGGGACTATTCTAGAACTTCTGTGGTGATTAAATTGAGTTGTTAGATCGATTTTGGGGGTAAATTGGCTTGGTTTTAGTTGTGAAAATGGGGGATTTTTCTAGGTTCGAAGGTTCGGGCCGCGGCATTGTTCTTGGTGAGCCGCAGCCCTCTAGAATGTTTGGGAGGCCAGGAAGAGGGGCGGGCCGCGACGCCCTATAGGTTGGGCCGTGGCGCACATAGGCTGAAATGGGAGGCTGGTTTCTAGTTGAGGCAAGTCATGGCACAAGGCCTTGGGGCCGCGACACTTAGTGGGTTTTTGGACTCCGAGAAGGTTTTAGGCTTGGGAATCTAAAAGTTAAGGCTCGGGATGGATTCTATTACCTGGATTGATAGAATTCAAGGTTTGGAGATTAGAATTATAGCCTAGAGTTATTTAATGGATTAGAGCTTGATGGATGGATGTTGTTGATACGTTGTGACTAGGTTTTCAGCGATGCTTGGACTAGAGGACTGTGCTCGGGATATCGGAGCTCGGGAAGCTTGGGACACAAGTAAGAAAATGGTTGTACCTGTAGAGCAGGGCGTGGCCCTATAGTTTGTATTGCAGGGCACGACCCTATGTGATTGTGTTGCAGGGCATAGCACTATTAATTATGTTTATATTTGCTTAATTATTTGTTAAGTTTATGCTATGTGTTGCACATCTGTAAATGTACAGCAAGGGCCTAGAACGGCGAAGACCGAGAACGGCAAGGCCGAGTACGGCAAGGGGCCGGGAGCAGCGTTAAGAATGCGGAGTGCAAGTTGCCAGGGTGAGACCCCTATTGGATTCCTGGGATATCCTCACAGTGTAGATCGCAAACCCAGGGCCTGGTAAAGCGCCCTGGACGGCATGGCCGTTATGTGTTTAGCCTGTTGGCGGCTTTGTTATATGCTGATTGATAATTATACATATGTTGATTGCTTGTGTGGAGTTTTCTTGCTGGGCTTCGGCTCACGGGTGCTCTATGGTGCAGGTAAGGCCAATGGAAAGGTCGATCAACCATGAGTACGGAGAGCGTGAAGCGGCGTGTACAGGTCCGGCCTGCCTGGCTACCACTGCCAGGGGTATTTTTGGGAGATGTTTGTATTAAACCTAATTTTGTCATTTAGTCGACTTTAATCATCTTTTGAGTTGTAAATATATCTAAACAGTATTTTGGGATCCCAAATGTATAACGCTTTATAATTCAACGAATAATTACTTTTTTAAATTATATGATTTTTACTACAGTTTAGCTACACTTTTAACCTAAAACCTCGATTAGTGAGTTAATTGCACATTTAAAACTCACTTAGTAACTACTCTAAGGAGGTAGGGCATTACAACTTGGTATCAGAGTGAACCAAGGTTTATGGTTCCTAAAGATTGACTGAACATGTACGCTCGCTATCAGTGACAAGCTCGACTCAGGGTTGGTTGGTAATGATTGAATTATATGCTTGATTATGAGTTTAAATGCCCCGTTTGCCTAATTATTTTATATAGAGCATGATGAATGAGTTAACATGTGCATGATGCTAGGGCATGGCCCCTTTGAGTGTTGTATGATGTTTGTGTTTTGTGGACTACTGTTTATGGTTTGTTGTTGCGAATTGGGAGGTGGTTTTGGATGTTGTTATCATGCCTGACGAGCGGCGTCATTGATTGTAGGCATATTGTTGAGATGCGTCGACAATCATCTAGACTCCCCGACAATAGAGCCGAAGATGACAACCAGGTTCAAGACCCTCCACCTGCCCCACAAAATTGGCAACAAATGTTTGCCGAAATGGAAGCTAGACTGCATCGAACAGAGAAAGAACTTCAACAGCTAAGGAAACAGGCCCCTCCTCAGGGAACTGGGTTGTAAGTTCAGCAAGATGTGGCGCCAGTGCCAGTTCAGCCTGTTATGGAGAATAGGTGGGAACCTTTGTATAAGAGGTTCAGGAAGCAGCATCCTCCCACCTTTGAGGGTGGACCAGACCCACTGCGGGTAGAGCAGTGGATGAATATGATCTCCTCCATCTTGGATTTTATGAGGGTGGTGGGGAACGAGAGGGTAGCTTGTCCCAGCTACATGTTTAGAGAGGATGCCCGCGTCTGGTGGGATGTAGTGACTCAGAGAAGGAATGTTGTTGTTATGACCTGGGAAGAGTTCATAAGCATCTTTAATGATAAATATTACAGTGTTGCGGTCCGAGCTACGAAGGTTGATGAGTTTATCAACCTAACTCAGAACCGGTTGACAGTTACTGAGTATGCTTTGAGATTTGATCGGTTGGCGAAGTTCGCACCGGATTTGGTGCCAACTGATGCGGAAAGAAGGGATAGGTTTGTACGGGGGTTGAATGTTATGATCGCTCGTGACGTTAAGATTACTTTGGATCCAGAGACTACTACATATGCTCAAGTAGTGGACAAGGCCCTTACAGCTGAGGGGGCCGAGGATCAGATTTGGAGAGAGGGCGCTGCTAGGCGCGATGCTAGGAGGACGGTGCCTCATTTTACTGGATCCAGTCAGGGTAGTGGCCCCAGTGAACAGAAGAGAAAGGCCCCATATTATTTTGCTCCTCCTAGCTCAGATAGGAGGGTACGGGGTGCTTTTAGCAACTGTCAGGGCGGAAGTGACAACTGGAGGAGTTTCCCAGTGTGTCCTCGGTGCAGATGATGACATCAGGGAGAATGCAGGATCAGGGTCTGCTTTATCTATGGGAGTATCAATCATCTAAAGAAGGACTGCCCACAAGCCAGGAAAGAGGAGCCGAAGCAGGGCGACGGTCTCGCTCCTGCCAGAGTATTCACCTTGACTCAGACTGAGGCTGAGGCTAGCCCCTTAGTTGTGATAGGTTAGATTTCTAGTGCTGGTTCTTCTTATACTACATTGATTAATTCGGGGGCTACTCATTCATTTGTGTCTGCTAGAATGATAAACCAGTTGTGTAGACCTAGTGACTTGTATGCTAGGGGTTTTTAGACTTTGTTGTAAACTGGGAAACTAGTAGTCTCTAGGAGATGGATTAGAGCATTGCCAGTAGAGATAGACGGTAGGGAAGTTTTTGTTGATCTGATTGAGTTAGAGATGGATGACTTCGATACGATCCTAGGGATGGATTGGTTATCAAAGTATGGGAGACGATTGACTGCAAGCGCAGGATGGTGACTTTTAAACCAGAAGAAGAGGTACCCTTTGTATTTGTGGGGACAGTTAGCGGACCGCGAGTACCTATGATTTCAGCACAGAAGGCTAGAGACCCGATGTAAGAAGGTTGCATAGGATTCCTAACAAACATTGTGGATACCTCTAGAGTTGTGTCGATTGGACCGAGTGAGACCAGATTGGCATGTGAGTTTCAAGATCTATTTCCAGCAGATTTTCCAAGATTTCCGCCACAACGGGAGATCGAGATTGTTATAGAGTTGGCGCCAGGGGCGGAGCCAATATCTAGGACGCCTTACAGAATGGCTCCAGCAAAGTTGAAGGAATTGAAGATTCAATTGCAGAAGTTACTGGATTTGGGGTTCATCAGACCGAGTTTCTCGCCATGGGGTGCTCTAGTGTTGTTTGTTAAGAAGAAGGATGGATCTCTAAGAATGTGTATTGACTATAGAGAGCTGAACAAGTTGACCATTAAGAACAAGTACCCATTACCGAGAATTGACGATTTATTTGACCAACTACAGGGAAAGATAGTGTTTTCTAAGATTGATATCCGGTCAGGTTACCATCAGTTAAGGATTAAAGAGGAGGACATACAAAAGACTGCTTTCCGCACAAGATATGGACACTATGAATTCCTGGTTATGTCCTTTGGATTAACCAACGCCCCAGCAGCTTTTATGGACATGACGAATAGAGTTTTCAAGGACCATTTGGACAAGTTCATGATTGTGTTTATTGACGACATACTGGTGTACTCTCAGTCAAAGACAGAGCATGAGCAACATCTACGTTTTGTGTTGCAGCGGTTGAGAGAGTATAGCTTATATGCTAAGTTCATCAAGTGTGAGTTTTGGCTACCGCAAGTCACGTTTCTGAGCCATATTGTCAGTAAGGAGAGGATTCTGGTTGACCTAAGTAAGATTGAGGCAGGGAGGGATTGGCCTAGACCGAGCAGTGTACTAGAAGTTAGGAGCTTTCTAGGATTGGCAGGGTATTATCGGCGGTTTGTTAAGGGGTTCTCTAGGATAGCCACACCATTGACTGAATTGACGAGGAAGAAGACTATGTATGTGTGGAGAGACAGGTGTGAGAACAGTTTCAAGGAATTGAAGCGGCGACTGATCACCTCTCCAGTGTTGAGTCTGCCGACAGACAATGAGAAGTTTGTGGTTTACTGTGATGCTTCCAGACAGGGTTTAGGGTGTGTGCTGATGCAATTCAGAAAGGTTATAGCCTATGTATCGAGACAGCTAAAGGAGTACAAACAGATATATCCCATGCATGATCTGGAGTTGGCAGCGGTGATATTTGCACTCAAGGATTGGAAACATTATCTGTACGGTTAAAAGTGTGAAATATACACTGACCATAAGAGTTTGAAGTACTTCTTTACTTAGAAGGATCTGAATATGTGCCAGAGATGGTGGTTAGAATCGGTAAAGGATTATGATTGTGATATCCTATACCATCCTAGGAAGGCTAATGTAGTGGCTGATGCATTGAGTCGGAAGGGCCCAGGACAATTGTTCAGTTCGAGGTAGATATCTGATTAGTTTGCTGAGGAAATGACTAGAGCAAATATGGAGTTGGTGGTTGGTCAGTTCGCCAACATCACTCTTCAGTCTACACTTCTTGAGAGGATCAAGGAAGCACAGGGGGAGGATCCCCAGTTGAGAGGGCACATAGAGAGGGTCTTAGTCAGAGCGGCTAAGGACTTCTCTATCTCAGAGATAGGACTATTGAAGTACAAGGGTTGGATCTGTGTTCCGATGGATTATGATATCTGGCGAGAGATTTTCGATGAATCACATACCACTCCTTATTCTTTACATCCAGGTACGACAAATATGTACAAAGATTTGAGAGCCTTGTATTGGTGGTCAGGAATGAAGAGGGACGTGGTGGATTATGTGGCTAAGTGCTTAACTTGTCACCAGGTAAAGGCTGAACATCATAGGCCAGCAGGGTATTCTAGCCTCTAGGGATTCCAGAGTGGAAGTGGGAGGATATCACCATGGACTTCATGGTTGGTTTGCCGAAGACCATGGGACAACATGATTCGGTGTGGGTGATTGTGGATAGGTATACCAAGTCTGCCCACTTTTTACCTGTCAGGACTACTTATACTGTGGAGTAGTATGCTGAGCTGTATGTGAAGGAAATCGTTCGACTTCATGGGGCTCTAAGGTCGATAGTATCTGACAGGGACCCCACCTTCACCTCCAAGTTTTGGGAGAGTCTGCAAAAGGCTATGGGCACGCAATTGTGGTTTAGTACCGCTTATCATCCTTAGACAGATGGACATTCTAAGAGGATGATTCAGATATTGGAGGATATGTTACGAGCCTGTGTAATGGATTTTGGGGGATCTTGGAGTAAGTATCTCCTATTGATTGAGTTTTCATACAACAACAGTTATCAGGCGACTATCGAAGTGGCTCCGTATGAGATGCTATATGGGAGGAAGTGAAGATAACCTATCCATTGGGATGAGATGTGTGAGAGGAGGTACCTGGGTTCTGAAATGGTTCAAAGGACCAATGAGGCGATTTAAAAGATTAGAGATCGAATGCTCGCCTCCCAGAGTCGCCAGAAGAGTTATTTAGACTTGAAACGTATGAGAGTAGAGTTTCAAGTCAGTGACCATGTGTTCCTTAGGGTTTCACCTTTGAGAGGAGTGAAACGGTTTGGTGTTCGGGGCAAGCTGAGCTCTAAGTTCGTTGGCCCCTTTGAGATTCTAGAACGGGTTTGAGAGGTAGCTTACAGATTGGCGATGCCTCCAGCTCTATCAAGGGTTCATGATGCCTTTCACGTATCCATGCTCTGGAAGTATGTATCAGATTTTACACATGTACTGAGTTATGAAAACTTGGAGTTGGACCAGGATTTGTCCTATGAGGAGAAGTCGGTTCAAGTTCTTGACCGGAAGGATAAAGTCTTGCGGAGCAAGACCATCGCCTTAGTGAAAGTGCTATGGAGGAACAATAAGGTTGAGGAGGTGACGTGGGAACTTGAATCAGATATGTGGGAGCGGTATCCCGAGTTATTCAGGTAATTTCGAGGACGAAATTTCTGTAAGGAGTGGATAGTTGTAGCATCCCAAATTTGCTAATAAAGCTTAGGGCCTTGATTAGTGTGCCTAGAGGGCAATAAGTGATTTATTATTTTAATATGTGAATTTGATGAGTATGTGTTTAGAAATGCATGTTTAGGTGAATTAAATATGCATGTGAGCCCCATTTGTTTATTAGGGGCATGTTCGTAATTTTAGCCCGTTCAGGGCATAAATGCAATATTTGTGTATATTGTGATTGTCACCACGTGTGAGTGGTGATATATTTGAGATGCACGATCCGAGACAGTCCTCAGGAGTAGTTTAGCTAGGAAGTCACAACGGGATCCGAAACCCGACTCGGGGCGGGCGAGTCGAGGGGTATTTCGGGCATTAGACATTTTACCGGGTTATCGGGTTATGAAAATAAATATTTGGAGATATATTTGAAGTTAGAATGTTTAGGAAGGATTATCGGGGAGATTTACCATTTTACCCTCGGGGACATTTTTGGTACCCGAGCCTTGGAGGTAACTTAAATGACCTAGGATAAGTAAAACAAAACTTAGGAAACACTCAGAACTTGGTAAACCGGCCCAAACACCCTTTCCTCTCTCTCTCTCTCTCTCTTATTTTCTCTAAACCTTACCAAGAGAAAACATTGAAGATTAAGCAAGGAATTTGGGCTCTAAACTTGGGGATTAGCTCAGTTTCAACTTGTGGATTCAAGCAGAGGCTAAAGTAAGCTTTGAACTATTATTTTAACCTTTAGATTCTGTAATTATTGCCTGAGTTTTTAGCTTTCTTAAGTCTTTGAAGATGAATATTGAATTTGGGATTTGATGAGATTTTAAGCTAGCTTTTTGTTAGGTTTTGTTGCTGGGACTATTCTAGAACTCCTGTGGTGATTAAATTGAGTTGTTAGATTGATTTTGGGGTAAATTGGCTTGGTTTTAGTTGTGAAAATGGGAGATTTTTCTGGGTTCGAAGGGTTGGGCCGCGGCATTGTTCTTGGTGAGCCGCGACCCTCTAGAACGTTTGGGAGGCCAGGAAGAGGGGCGGGTCGCGGCGCCCTATAGGTTGGGCCGCGACGTGCATAGGCTGAAATGGGAGGCTGGTTTCTGGTTGAGGCAGGCTGCGACGCTTAGTGGGTTTTTGGACTCCGAGAAGGTTTTAGGCTCGGGAATCTAAAAGTTAAGGCTCGGGATGGATTCTATTACCCGGATAGATAGAATTCAAGGTCCCGGAGATTAGAATTATAACCCACAGTTATTTAATGGATTGCTGGATGGATGTTGTTGATACGTTGTGACTAGGTTTTCAGCGATGCTTGGACTAGAGGACTGTGCTCGGGATATCGGAGCTCGGGAAGCTTGGGACACAAGTAAGAAAATGGTTGTACCTGTAGAGCAGGGCGTGGCCCTATAGTTTGTATTGCAGGGCACGACCCTATGTGATTGTGTTGCAGGGCATAGCACTATTAATTATGTTTATATTTGCTTAATTATTTGTTAAGTTTATGCTATGTGTTTCATATCTATAAATGTACGACAAGGGCCAGGAACAGCGAAGGCCGAGAACGGCAAAGCCGAGTACGGCAAGGGGCCGGGAGCAGCGTTAAGCATGCGGAGTGCAATTTTCCAGGGTGAGACCCCTATTGGATACCTAGGCTATCCTCACGGTGTAGACCGTGAACCTAGGACCTGGTAAAGCGCCTTGGACGGCATGGCCTCTATGTGTTTAGCTTGTTGGCGGCTTTGTTATACGCTGATTGATTATTATGCATATGTTGATTGCTGGTGTCGAGTTTTCTTGCTGGGCTTCGGCTCACAGGTGCTCTATGGTGCAGGTAAGGGCAAGGGAAAGGTCGATCAACCATGAGTACGGAGAGCGTGAAGTGGCGTGTACATGTTCGGCCTGCCTGGCTACCACGGCCAGGGGTATTTTTGGGAGATATTTTGTATTAAACCTAATTTTGTTGTTTAGTCAACTTTAATCATATTTTGAGTTGTAAATATTTCTAAGCAGTATTTTGGGATCCCAAATGTATAACGCTTTATAATTCAACGAATAATTACATTTTCAAATTATATGATTTTTATTACAATTTAGCTACACTTTTAACCTAAAACCTCGATTAGCTAGTTAATTGCACGTTTAAAACTCACTTAGTAACGACTCTAAGGAGGTAGGGCGTTACACTAACCTCAGCTCGTATAACAAAAGTAAACCATTCCCCCCTTCGTACTTCCACGTCATAGTCTTCCTACTAAATAGGTCGTGCGGTTCGTTGGCGATCTGATGGCTCCTCAAAAGAAAACCGCCCCTAAGAAGAATGCATAAAGCTCAAGCTCGTCCGCTTAGCAGAAGAACAAGGGGAAGCAGATCGCTCCAGAGTCTCCCATCCTGCACTTCGGTCTGGTGGTGGAGAGGGAGCTGGTGGTTGACCCCAATGCCTACTTCAAGGTTGAACGTATCGTATCAAAGATCACGACCCAGGGGAGGGTGAATAAAATCATGCTGAGCCACAACATAGAGGTCAGGACGGGAACTCTCCTTGCCCGACCTGCGTTTGTAGGGGAACGGAGATGTTCCCCTCTCCAAGACTACTTCGCGGCTTGGAGTGATGAGCATCTGAAGGCTAGGGCCTTTCTTCCCCTGGACCAATACTTCACGGACTTTTTAAATTACATGAAGTTGGCTCCATTTCACCTCCCCCCAAATTCTTATAGACTTTTGGCGGGGCTGAAATATTTTTTTTTGAAGCATGAGTGGGAGATCCCCACCCCCGTAGATATACTATACTTTTTTTGCCTCAAAGCTAGCCCGGAGCAGAGGGGACGCGGTGACGGATTCTACTACCTCACGCAATTCCCTATCTCGACCTCCGTCATTGAACTTCTCAGTCATCCAAACGACTACAAGGACTTATTCTTTATGTCGAATGGATTCTGAAACTGCAAACACCGATATTTCAAACGACCTCATAAATCTTCCATCTTGGCGAATTCAGCTCATGAATTTATATATATTTTTATTTCCCAAGTCTTAACTGAAAATTTTTTTGTGTATCCATATTTGCGAGGACGGAAAAATCTGTGACCCTCGGGGGTCAGTACGAGAATTTTTCTGGGCTTCCATCCAGTGAGAAGGACTACCGCCAAGTCGTGAATGACGTCACAATGTTGGCGTGCAAGTTGATCGGCGAAGGTCAAATGTTGGCCTTAAGGACCCGGGGTACCCTTCCGGTGATCCACGAGCTCCCATCCTCTCAAGAGGAGGCCTTGCCAGCCACTGAAGGTGAGGAAGAGGAAGAGGACGAGGTTCCTCTTGTGCAAAATAGGCAGGTTCCCGAGGCTGTTCAAGAACCTGATTTAGAACGAGTTGCGTCAGGGGCAGCAGGCGGCCCCTCTGGCCAAGGTAACCCATACCCTTATAAGGAATTAGATAGGGTTGTTGCCGATTTTAGGTTAGTTCGATTTAACCCAAATTAACTCGTCCACTGCCATCCTTATAACCCAGATCGAAATATAACCCTGCTCCAGTGCGTAGACCACCTAGTGGTACATCATGACAGCAGTTATCCCAAGGGCACAGTCGTAGTAGATAACACTTTAAACTTTAGATCTGCCATTTTTGAAGAGTATGGGACTAACCGTAGGACCTGGCCTTCTCTACTCCAGGGTGCATTTGCGCCTGGATTTAGACAGTATGTAGAGGAATCCAGCCCTGAGGAAGGACCTAAACCTAAACCCCTTAAGATCCCAGAAATATTAGTTGTAGAATCCCCCTCTCCTCCATTAGTTCCAAGGCCGGAGGTCGTGATCATAGACTCCTCCCCCAGCCCGGAGGGTAGGATCTTTGTTTATTTTCTTTCTTTATATATATTTCTGACAACCTTATTTGTGAACTAATTCCTTTTTGTTCTTTTCAGGGGAAGAGATGGAACAACCCAGAGCTCCTGACCTCCAAACTGCTTTCTAGACTAAGAAAGCCGGCTTGGGCCCCGTCGTAAAGAGGCTTAGGATCACGAAGAAAACCCCTCCTGCAGCGGGAAACACCTCAAGATCCCCTACCAAGGGGAAAGACACGAGCTCAACTCGGGAATCAGTTCCGGTGAGTTCTATTACCACTAAGGTTCCCCCTCCTCCTCCTCCACCTCGATTCGTACCTCCCCAAGCTCAAGTGATACAAGTTGAGCCCCCAACTCCTATTGTCCCAGCTCCTACCATCCGAATACCAGTAGATCCTCAGAGCCTGGAGAAGATCCCTGAAGCCTTTCTGGGTATCATTTATGAGACTGCGAGCCATATGGTGGGGCACGCCTATAAGGAAAACTCAAGGGATTTGAGGACCATCGAGGACCGCAACTCGGAGAATGTAATGGAATCAGCTATGGGGATGAACCTCACTGTAGGTTGTCTTTCCTTGGGGAAAAATTTCTTCTTATTATGATCAAGGGTATATCTGTGACTTGTTTTGTTATTTTGCAGTCTGTTCTGGCCCAATATCAGCGCATAGCCCATGCTAGGGCTACAAATGATGAGCAACGAGCCGATTTGAACGCTACCAAAATTTCCCTGACTGCCGCTCAAGAAGGCGAGTAGGCCGCCAAAGCTGCCTTGGCAGCTGCTCAAAAGAGTGCCAAGGCTGCTCTCGCCTTATCCCAGGAAAGCGAGCAGGCTGCAAAGACTGCATTGTCTGCCCCCCAGGTTCAAACTGCACAACTTCAGGCCGAGGTTGATGAAGCCAAAGCAAAACTGCTCGAGGTTGAGGCCACAGTCAAAGAAGAAAAGGTGGCCTCATCGTCGTCCATGGAAGAGATGCTATACCAGTGTTGGGCCTTCAACTCGGATGGGAACTTCTTTGTCATGGGAGCCAAGCTATGGGATTTGTACCTTGCAAGATTCAAGGCTCGGCTCTTGCAAGAACCGTTAGAGACTGGTGAGGCTTCTACAGCAGCTGAGGGAGATGGTGAGGAGGTCACCTCGGTAGGGTGAACTGTTGGAGCTCAATGATAGCTCTTTTGTATTTGTCTGTAATTGTTTAACAGTTTTTTTTCAATTATTAAACAATTGCCTTCGGGCTCAGTTCGAGGTTTTTCTCCTTGGGATAATTTTCCTACTTTATTTCAATATACATCTAACATTTTAATCCATTTATCTTTCCTTTACTATCTCTCATGTTTATGAATCCTTAGACTTGTACATTCGAGATTTTAGGAATTGATTTTTAGATCGGGATAGAATTTATCAAGCTTGGTTATATCCAAGTTTTGTGTGCTAATTTGTGTCATATTTGTTAAGAATCAGGCCTTGAACCTAGTTATATCCGAGGATTTTAATAATTTAAACTTAGTTCATGTTAGGTTTATTCATAACTCGAGCTTTAGCAAGCCCTTTATATTAAACAATTTTCCCAACTTTCCAAGTTTCGGACCTGGTTGCGTCAAGGATTTTAAATGATTTCAACTTAGTTCATGCTAGGTTTATTGATAACTTAAACTTTAAAAAGCCATTAAATAATTAATATTTCCAAGCTTCTAAATTTTGGACCTGGTTACGTCCAGGATTTTAAATGATTTCAACTTAGTTCGTGCTAGGTTTATTGATAACTCAAACTTTAAAAATTCATTGAATAATCGATATTTTCAAGCTTCTAAATTTCGGACCAAGTTACGTCCAGGATTTTAAATGATTTCAACTTAGTTCGATCTAGGTTCAGTGAAAACTTGAGCTCTTAAAAAGTCGTCGAATAATCAATTTTTCCAAGCTTCTAAGTTTTGGACCTGGATGTATCCAGGGATTTTAATGATTTAAACTTATCAAGCAAGCTTAATTTTTCCAATCTCGGGTTATATGCCCCCCAAGTAACCAGAATGTAGAAACTTTCTTGGTTGCTTTTACAAAGCTAGAACATGAACTCATACTATCTTAAAGATTATTTAATAATCCACCTATTATTTAATAAAATGGCTTTTATAAATAAGCCTTACATTTATGGTGGTGCTACTAATAATATTTTTCAAATGTAGGGCGTTCCAGGTCGGTGGGACTACTTCCCCATTCAGCCGAGCAGTCTTGAAAGTTCCTTCTCTCAAAACCTCAACGACCTGATATGGTCCCTCCCAATTCGGGCCTAAAACACCATCCT
This sequence comes from Humulus lupulus, assembly GCF_963169125.1. Lineage (NCBI taxonomy): Eukaryota > Viridiplantae > Streptophyta > Magnoliopsida > Rosales > Cannabaceae > Humulus > Humulus lupulus. The sequence goes on from NC_084794.1 coordinate 232,252,892, forward strand.
TGGGGTCTTTATTTGCGAGAAATACCCTTCAGAGAACCAGGTCTCCCAATCCAAATCTACACATCTTAACTTTAGAATTAAAATAGCGAGTGGTTTTTTGTTGATAATGGGCGAGCTGTAACTGCGACTCTTCTCACTTTTCTTCAATCTAATCGAGGGATGCGTTAAGTAGTCCCTCATTCTGCTCTTGGTTGAATGTCCTTTGCCTGTGACTGGATACCATGGCTTCTATTGGAAGGACGGCCTCGCTTCCAAAAGTTAAGATAAAAGGATTATGTCCCGTGGAGGTTCTGTGAGAAGTTCGGTATGCCTAAAGTACTTACGGGAGTTGTTCGGACCATAATCCTTTGGCCTCGTCTAACCTCTTCTTCAAGCTCGCCTTTAGGGTTTCTTTCACAGCCTTGACCTATCCATTGGCCTGTGGATACGCTACTGAGGAGAAACTCTTAATAATGCCATATTTTTCACAGAAGTCAGTGAAGAGATCACTGTCGAATTGTGTCCCATGTCTGACACGATCTTTTTAGGAAGCCCAAATCAACATATAATACTCTTCAACATAAAGTCTAGGATTCTCTTTGAAGTGATGGTTTCCAGAGGTTCAACTTCTACCCACTTCGTGAAATAGTCAATCGCCACCACCGCGTAACGAACTCCTCCCTTTCCCATAGGTAGGGACCTTATTAGGTCGATTCCCCATACCTCGAATGGCCACGGGGATGAGATCATCGTTAGCTCAACTGAAGCAACTCGAGCAATTATGGTGAAACGTTGGCATTTGTCGCACTTCTAGACATACCAGATTGAATCTTTTGTTAGAGTGGGCCAAAAATAGCCCTGCCTCAGTATTTTCAGTGCTAGATTTTTCCCCCCAGCATGTTCTCCACAAAATCCTTTGTGCACTTCTTGCAAAATGGTTTTAGTTTCCTCAGGCAGAACACATCGTAGGAGAGGCAATGAATGACCATGTCAGTACAATGTCCCATCCACTATCACATACCGCGGAGCTTGATATAGTATTTTTCTTGCATGCTTTCTATCATCAGGTAGCCTTCTTGTTGTGAGGTATTCAATTATGGGAGTCATCCAGGTCGGTCTTGTGTCAATCATTTCGACTTCTACCATTTCTTTTACACTCGGATTCTCCAAGAACTCCACTGGCACTACATTCAATGTCTCAGCTTCTTTGGTGGTGACAAGCCTTGCCAAATCGCCAGCATTAGAGTTCTGCTCACGAGGTATCTGTTCAACAGTACTGTACTCAAATTCAGATAGTTCTCCCTTCACCTTAGCGAGGTAGGCTGCCATCTTGGTACCTCAAGCTTGACATTCTCCCAACACCTGATCAATCACGAGCTGAGAATCACTATAGCATTGGACGACTTTTGCCTTGAGCTCCCTTGCCACTCTCAGCCTAGCTAGTAAAGCCTCATATTCAGCTTCATTGTTGGATGTTTTGAATCCGAATCTAAGAGCTGTATGGAATCGATGCTCTTCTGGGGAAATTAAGATGACCCCTGCTCCCGATCCGTTCTCATTTGATGATCCATCCACGAAGATTTTCCATAACTCCTGCACCGATTCCTTCAAAAGCTCCTCTGAAAATCCGGTGCATTCAGCCACAAAATCAACAAGGGCTTGACTTTTGATTAAGGTTCGTGACACTACAATATCTCAAACTAGCTAAGCTCGATAGCCCATTTTAAAAGACGTCCCGATGTTTCAGGTTTTTGCAATACCTGCCTTAAAGGTTGGCCGGTCATGACGTTTATTGAATGGGACTGAAAATATGGCCGGAGCTTCCTGGAAGCCAATATTAGATAGAACGTCAGCTTCTCTATCAGTGGGTATTGTGACTCAGCTCCGAGAAGTCTCTTGCTTATATAATATACTGGTTTTTTAGCACAATCTTCTTCTCAGACTAACACGGCACTGACTGCATTTTCTGTCACGGCCAAATAAAGGAACATAAGTTCTCTAGTCATAGGCTTGGCCAGGTGCATTTTTAGGTCGAGTAATGCCTGTTTGCACTCCTTAGTCCATTCAAATTATTTGTTTCCCCTGAACAAGTTGTAAAATGGTAAGCACTTGTCAGTAGATTTTGATATAAAAAAATTTAAAGCTGCCACCTTTCCAGTCACGCTTTGAACTTCTTTACGCGACCTGGGCGAGGGCATTTCTAAGAACGACCTGATTTTCTCAGGATTTGCCTCTATTCCCTTCGTATTGACTATGAAACCCAGAAATTTTCCAGATGCCACTCCGAACGTGCACTTCTAAGGATTCAGTTTCATGTCAAACCTCCTTAAGATTCCAAAACATTCTTCTATATCGGATACATGGTTATTGACAGTCGTTGGCGTGACAAGCATATCATCGACATACACTTTCATACTTCTCCCGATCTGATTAGCGAACATTTTGTCGATTAAGCGTATATATGTAGCACCGACATTCTTCAGCCCGAAGAGCATGAATTTATAACAATATACGTTATTTGGGGTCATGAAGCTAGTATGTTCCTGGTTCGTAGGATTCATCGTGATCTAGTTATATCCAGAATAAGCATCCTTGAAGGACATGAGCTCGTGACCTGCCGTGGCATCTACCAACTTATCAATCCTTGGTAGTGGAAAGCAATCCTTGGGACAAGCTTTGTTCAGGTCGGAGAAATTGATGCAGGTCTTCCATTTCTCGTTTGGCTTTGGGACCAGCACGGGATTGGGGACCCAGATTGGGTATTTTGCTTCAGGAATAAACCCGCACTTTAATAGTCGAGCTACTTCTTCCTCAAGAGCTTCAACTCGAACTATTCCCAAGCGTCTCCATTTTCGGGATTTTGCAGGCACCTTCTTGTCCAAATTTAAAGTGTGCATGATTACACTCGGGTTTATTCTCACCATGTCTTCATGTGACCAGGCAAAAACGTCCAGATTCTCTTGTAAGAAATTGACCAAATCCTTCTTCCTTTTATCATTAAGATTCTTCCCAATCTTTACGACTCTTGAAGCTTCATTGGGATCAATGTTTACCTCCTCGAGCTCCGCTATAGCCTGGAGTTCTGACTTGTCTTCACCTATCCAGGGGTCAATGTCATCGCGCTGGGCGTCGTTACTGTCCTCTTTTTGTTGAGGTTCTTCCATCCCACAAGTAACTTCTACTTCCCGGGACTCCTTGCCTCCGTCATTTATGACCATAGCTTGCTGCCCGGATTGTGATTATCCCTTCATAGAAATGCTATAACATTCTCTGGCAGCGAGTTGATCACCTCTGACAGTGTATATTCCCGCAGCTGAGGGGAATTTTATTGCTAGGTGGCGGATAGAGGTTATGGCTTCAAATGCTATCAATGCAGGTCGGCCCAAAATGGCATTGTATGCAGTTGGACAGTCAATTACCGCGAACTCAAGTAGCTTAGAGACAGTTCGTGAACCTTCTCCCAATGTTACCACTAATTTTATCGTCCCGATGGCTGTTGACCTTTCACCAGAAAATCCATACAGAGTCATTGAGGTCGCCTTCAATTCTGCTACAAACAACCCCATTTTTTCCAAGGTGGACCTAAAAAGTAGATTCACAGAACTCCTGTTATCTACGAGTGTCCTCCGGACCCTCTGGTTGGCGAGCTGAACAGTTATGACCAAGGGATCGTTATGTGGGAATTGGACGTGGCTAGCATCCTCTTCTATAAAAATGATTGGTTGTTTTTCCAATCGCTATTAGTTTGATAACCGTTGTTCCTAGAGGAACTCCACTCCGTTATGGGATTTCAGTTCGTTAATGTACCTCTTCTGGGCCCCTCTGCTTGTGCCTGCCAGATGAGGTCCTCCCGAAATGGTGGCTATATCTCCCCCTATTATCAGAGGAGGATCGTCCTGATTCACTTGAGCTCCGGTTTGACTTACTAGAGCTTTGGGGGCTGACGGAGGGTTTGGTCTAGCGGGCTAATTAGGAACCAACTGATTTCGGGCGTATTGGGCCAAAGGTCCCGCTCTAATGAGAATTTCGATCTCATCCTTCAACTGTCAACAATCATCAGTGTTATGACCGATATCATTATGAAATCAGCAGAACTTCGAAGGATCTCTCTTCGCTCTTTGGTTTTTTAATGATTCTGGCTTCTTCCATGGAAGGCGAGTAGAATTCGCCAGGAAGATACGCTCCCTAGTATCTGTGAGGTCGATATAAGTGGCGTAAACAGGCTTGAATTTCTCCCAAGACTTATATTTCATTGTTCCGCTCTGGTCGCCTTCACCATTTCCCTTCCTTTTGTTACTCCCCCCTTGGTTATTCTAGGTAACAGTTTGAGCCGTAGCTGCAACGTCTGTTATCGCTCCAACGGGATAGATAAGGATCTGGTAGGTTCCTGCGATGGAAGCTCGCGCCTCTTCCAGATTAATCCATCTTTGAGCTCGTGCCAAGAACTCGTCCACACTATTAACTCATTTTCTCTGTAATTCTTGCCATAGGTCACCCCCAAAAGGATTCCCGTCCTCATTTCCATGAGCTTGGAGCTGTCATCGACATCCCTAGCTCGTGCATCGACATTGGAAAATCTACTTAGATATGCCTTCAACGTTTTGCTAGGTTGTTGCTTTACATTGGCAAATGAATAAGCCTTAACCCGAGCTGTCTGGGAAGCCCGAAATGCTTTTTTGAATTCAGAAGAAAACTTCTTCCACGAACTTATAGAATGCCTATTGTATTGCTTAAACCACTGCATGGCTGCCCGATCAGAGTTGAAGGGAATAAAATGCACCTTAGATCAAGTCTGACATTGTGGGCCATCATCATGGTATTAAACATCCCAAGGTGGTCTGACGGATCTCCATCTCCATCTCCATCAAACTTTGACAAGTGTGGCATTCTAAAGCCTATCAGATATGTGACCGCCGCAATATTTGGAGCGAAAGGCACGACCTCATCCTCTGAGTCGCAAACATCTTTATCTTTTCCAGATAAAGCCTATTCATTTTCTCTTCCATCAGAGCTAGCCTCTCAAGGCTTTTGTCTCTGGTCCCTAGGTTATTTGGGGGTTGTTCAGCAGCGCCCATCCTAATCATACACGTTTGATGGGTTATTGTCTCTCCAAGCTCGAGCTTGGTTTGGTGGGGCATTCCCATTATCACGTACTATGGAAGGACCTCCCTCTTGTAAAGTATAACTAACATCTTTATTCCGAGCTGGATTCCTTCTCTACGAATTCAAATGATGACGCAAATCAGGTTGTGAATCGTACCAAGGGCTTTGTGCCGAACTGAGTTGATTTCTCAAATCACCCTCAGACCTACCACTTCAACGACTTCCAATCCAGTAACTTCCATTTGCGAAGCTTACAGCTCGTGGTTGAGGCTGAGGATCTAGATTTTCAACACTAGTTCGTGGGATGTAGGTATGGGCAGACGGAGGAGGATTTCTCCTACTGTCTCCATAAGCTGGAATGTCTCGCATAGGATGAGGTTTTAACGCCCCAACTCCAGGGACTGTTACGGTGCGCATTATAAACAGTGCTAAACTTACTAATCGAGTCATTTGGCCAAAATCGTGTAACTAAGTATGATTAGCAGTTTAGGGATTAAAAATTTTGGTTAAGATATAACGTTTCATTAGAACGCTTACTGTATACATTGGCATCCCAAAAATATAATTTAAAGGTTTATTACAATAAAATAATTACAACCAGTCGATCTAAGCGCGCAAAACAGGGTTTAACCCTAGTTCCTTTTTCAAACCTCGGCCATGGTGGTCGAGCAGCCGCATTTGTACACATCACCACCTAAGCTCTCCAACTCAAGGATGGTCCATATTTCTTTTGCCTTTACCTGCACCACATAGCACCTGTGAGCCAAAGCCCAGCAAGAAAACTCAATATGCTGATGAACAGTCATATCATGATATCAAATCAGATCTGGCATGCCTAGTAAACATAGCTCTATTCAAGCATGCAAATAAATTCAGATTACACTGGGGAATCTAGGATAAGAAATCATGCCCTCCTGATTGGATGACAATCAAGTCAATCCTAATTAGATGAGTGATTTAACACTTGAGGTTCTGGTAAACCATACTGAGTGATTGATAAGCAAGTCACCACGGGGCTCAGCACCCAAAGTCATGCAAATGATGATCAGAATGATCATACAGAGCTTATAGCCCTGAACAAATGAGTGAATATCACTTTGAGGTTCTGTTTGAGTGACTGACAAGGAAGTCACTATGGGGTTCAGCACCCATAGCCGTGTGATGGAACCGTCACCTGGACTTTCCTGCAATGGCTCTAATCAGATGAGTGACTGATGGGTTAGTCACTAGCTTAAACAGATTAGTGACTGATGGGTAAGTCACTAACTTAAACAGATGACTGATTGATAGGTAAGTCACTAGCTTAAATAGATGAGTGACTGATGGGTAAGTCACAGAAGCGCTTTTAGTTTTCATCAAACTTGAGGTTGGTCCGGCATTAATGCTCATGTTGAGTCATCCAATGCAGATGTCGATTAGATCTAATCTTTTATTGGCTCTGCGTTCATGACAATTATGCCGTTTCTGGCTCTTAGGTCAATAACACGTGACCAATGCCAAACTTGAATGATCATGGCCATGCACAAGTAAGTAATGCTACCAAACATATATCATATTTCAAATATCCAACACAGGGCATCCAACATGCTTACTTAACAATTACTAGCATAACTAGGATCATGCACAATCACAGAGACTCAAGCTCTGAACAATCTCATATTCAATATTCATGGCATGCCCTAATCACATGTTTCTCGTGCATTACATGCATCACATTTAAACATCCAACATGCATCAATAATAACCATGCATGTCATATAAACAGGTTGCAGTTTTCTTACCGAGGGTTCAAGCGAGAAATAGTAAAAGAACAACCCTTGAGAACGATCAATCCCTTAATCCTTTAGCGGTCACCTAGTCATAACCAATTGGAATCCATCAATAAAATAAATAATAAAAAGGTTTATAATCTAAGACCTCACTCCTGGGACCAATCCCACACTCTCGGGACTCACAATCTACTCAAATGGGGTAAAGGAACCCATCCCCGAGCCTTAAAAGTCATCCCGAGCCCTAAAATAAGCTTGCTGGAAAATGGACCAGCGCTGCAGCGCTATTAGGTGGTGCTGAGGCGCTATTTCAAGTCAGAGAGACTCGCTCTCTGCCTTGCCTAGCGCTGCTGCGCCAATCACAGACCAGAATCTTTCTGGTTTTCCCTCCTTGCGATTTCCCTTGAAACCAACCCTCCAAACCAGTCCCAAACATCTAATTCAACCCCTAAACTTCATTTACAACACACCCTCATCAAAACCCAAGCAACCAAACTCAAAAAATTCCATGAATTCTCACAACTAACACCTCAAATTCTCAACTGAAAACTTACTAGAAAAAAAGAGTATAGCTTAAATTCATGGATGAAATCTTACCTCAAGCTTGATTTAGATCCCCTTCAATGGTTGAACCAAGGTCCTAAGCCCTCAAGCCTTGCTCTCCTAGCTTGGTTCTTCAAGTAAGGTTCAAAAATTAGGAAGAAAGAAGAAGAGAAGGAGAGGTACGGGAGAGAGAGATGAGGATGATAATGATTCTCTGTTTTTCTTATACTTTCTACAGCCTTTGAATGATACATATCCTTTGCCAAATGACCATATTCCCCCTAGGTCAATTAAATCCCTCTGAAGACGTCCAAGGGTAAAACCGTCCTTTCCCGCCTATCTCGTTAACTATAATTAACACCCTCCAATTCCTGTTATTCTCAATATTCTCAAATGCTAATAATTCATATCCCATTACCCTTTAATTCCCGGCAACGTTCTAATTACCAAATTACCCCGAGACTCACCCCGAGCCCCGAAACTAACCCCGTTATGACTAGACCGATAGCTTGCATTCCATGACCGTCTCATGCCGAATGGCTCGAACTAATCCACATATAATGCGGTATTATTTATAATTCACCCACATGCATGAAAATACACAATCACGCCCTCAACTGGCCAATTTACCAAAATGTCCTTATAATAAAATGTGAACCCATATGCATGCATTTATCATCATATAATAATATAATCCACATACAGATGCATATAATCATTTAATAATATAATAAATCAATTATGGCCCTCCTATCCTCCTAATCAAGGTCCTAAACCTTATTAGGAAATTTGGGGCATTGCAACTATCCCCTCCTTACAGAAATTTTGTCATCGAAATTTATCTGACTTGCTCGGAATAGAATTTCGCACAACTGTTTCCAGTTTCCCAAGTCATTCCCTCGACCTCACTGTCTCTATAACATACCTTAATCCAAGCTACAACTTTGATTATCAAAACTTTTTTCTTTCTGTCTCATATATGGACTGGCTATTTCTTACAAGATAACTTAGCCTCAAATCCTCAGATTCTCATAACTCAACTCATGTTTTCCTTTTAGCCCATGTCCTCTGCATGGAAATACATAATACTATGTATACCAATGCCAGAGCCAAAGCTATGGCCCATACAGAGACAACCTGATAGATCCTATCCAGGATTTAAACGATCATATTAATCTAGGGCTCAACTTTCCCTTAACTCCTCACCCCTTTCCATGGTGATACTTTAAGGAAGATACAATCTTCTACTTGGAATTCCATGTTCCTACTTTTCAGTTCAGTAACACTTTTCCATTTACTCTGAGAAGTGAGCATCTAAGCTCTAACCTCTAGTAACCTCAATGGTCCCCTGAACTACCTCAGGATCAGAATCGACACCTCACCCATCTCATTCCAATGAACGAGTGATACACATTCTCAAGCATACCTCATCTCATAAGGTACTTGTCCAACACTGGATAACTCTCTCTCTGATTAACATCAGTCTGAGGACAATGAACTGTAATGAATCCCATCTATATATGCATCGCCTTCCTTAACCCTTCCATGACCTGGAAGTAATAATAGGGTCTTCATCTGATAAGATAAACCTTGAATTCCATGAAGGCGCACTATCTCTCTCACATAGAGATCTAAATACCGATCAATTGAATTACTTGTCCTTATTGATAGAAGTGACTCACTTTAAATACTGGTCCATAATGACCCAATCCAAATCATGCTGATCAACTATCCTGGGCAGCCCCACCGTGAAACCCATCGCGGTGCTTCCTTATTTCCACTATAGAATACTCAAAGGCTACAATGGCCTTACTGATTTCTGATACTCTATCATGACCTGCTAATAGATTAGGACTTTACCACACATTCCATTATGTCCCTCTCCATTCCAAGCCATCAATATTAAGCTTTCAAACTCTGATACACTGCCATGATGCCTAAACGAAGAGAATAAAAGAATAGCATGAGATTCATCCAGGATCTCCCAATTAATCCCAGTGTCCATCGGATCCCAAGTCCGGTCCTTATACCATAATAAATTCATACCTGACACTGCAAAACCCTTAGCGAATCCAGCTAAGACTTTCCACAATAATTCACCTCATTTCTTGAATCACCAATACAATAGCACTTTCCCATCATAACATAACCATGCAATCTGCATAACAGCTCTATGCTTCTCTAGAAGCATCAAACAAAGAAACAGCATGGCACAAAAACCATTTAGCATATCTCAAAAATCAGAACTAGAAAACTGACTTGCCACCCCTATGGAACTAGTCTCAGTCTCAAATTCAGACTCCATCGGAACGAACACTCAAGCTGGAGTCGAGCTATCCATCCCCTTTTGCTCATCCTCTCTTAGCCTTGGGCAATTCTTCTTGAAATGCTCAAGCATTTTACATAAGACACACGCCTTTTCTCGACATTCTCCCAGATGATGCCTCTTGCACCGAGTGCACATTGGACGAATCCTCCAGCTTTCATTCTTGCTCGCTCCAATAAGTGGAGGTACCACTATCTGAGCTCCATGCTCTCTGGCACTCTTCTTCTCATTTCTTATGCTCTCAACAACAAGAGCTTTCTCTACCACCTGAGCATAGGTAGAGATTTCATACACTAGGGTAACTCTAATGCCCCGAGCTATTCCAGGATTCAATCCTTGAACAAACCTTTCCTTTCGAGCTACATCTGTGGGTACCATGTCAAAAGCAAACTTGGCCAACCCATCAAATCTGTTAACATACTCGGTTACTGATGCTTTTCCCTGAACGAGATTCACAAACTCATTCATCTTAGCAGTCTTGGCTGCATCACAATAATATTTTTCATTGAACATCTGCCTAAACTCTTTCCAATCCATCACAACTGTGTCTTGTGTCTGGGATACTACTTCCCACCATGTCAGGGCATCATCCCGCAATACAAATGTCGCACAAGCCACCCTATCGTGACCTACCAGCCCCATACTATCCAGAATGGAACTGATCATGCCCATCCATTGCTCAGCTCTGAATGGATCTAGGCCTCCCTCAAAGACTCGAGGGTAATACTCCTAGAATCTTCCACAGAGAAACTCCCATGTGCTCTCAACCCTAGGCTGAGCCAAAGCTGATGCCACTCCTGGCATAACTAAGGAAGAAGTGTTTCCCGACAGGTTTTGCTATTGCTTCAGACACCTGATCTCTTCCTCATGCCTCTGCAATCTTGATTGCAAATATATGAACATCTGCTGAAAATACATAGGAGCAGACGAAGAACTAATACCGTGGCTGTAACTCCAAGCCTCTATATAACCACCACCAGGCCTCATTATCTGCCTTGGATATAAACCTGCTGATTGAATCTGCAGTCAATAACTTGACCCATTAATCATGATGACCATATCAAGAGCTTTCCCCACGGGAGCAATCTTACCACACCATATTCACAAATCACTGTAGTGCTAAACACATGCCCCTGGCATTCATATATCAACCATAATCCCTACTCTTCCTACATTCACACCATGCCTCCAACTCCAGTGTTCAAATATCACAATTATATATGTTCATGGAGCGGGTAATCATATGATCACATTCATATATATATATTCACGGAGCATATAATCATATAGTTAAGAGCCAGGCTCTATCAAAATCTCATGCTCCTTAATACACTATGCATGTAAAGCATTTACATTCTATTTAAGCAGTTAAGCACATAACTACCGAAATAGTTACCATTCCATGAGTAAAGCTATCTTCAGTGACGAGTGTACATGCCCAGCTTGTCTTTAGGAACCATAAACCTTGGCTCGCTCTGATACCAAATTGTAACGCCCCAACTCTAGGGACCATTATGGTGTGCATTATAAACAGTGCTAAACTCGCTAATCGAGTCATTTGGCCAAAATCGTGTAACTAAGTATGATTAGCAGTTTAGAGATTAAAATTTTTGGTTAAGATATAACGTTTCATTAGAATGCTTACTGTATACATTGGGATCCCAAAAATATAATTTAAAGGATTATTACAACAAAATAATTACAACCAGCCAATCTAAGCGACAAAACAGGGTTTAACCCTAGTTCCTTTTTCAAACCTCGGCCGTGGTGGTCGAGCAGCCGCATATGTACACAACACCACCTAAGCTCTCCAACTCAAGGATGGTCCAGCTTTCTTTTGCCTTTACCTGCACCACATAGCACCTGTGAGCCGAAGCCCAACAAGAAAACTCAATATGCTCATGAACAATCATATCATGAAATCAAATCAGATCTGGCATGCCTAGTAAACATAGCTCTATTCAAGCATGCAAATAAATTCACATAACAATGAGGAATCTAGGATAAGAAATCATGCCCTCCTGATTGGATGACTATCAAGTCAATCCTAATCAGATGAGTGATTTAACACTTGAGGTTCTGGTAAACCATAATAAGTGATTGACAAGCAAGTCACCACGGGGCTCAGCACCCAAAGTCATGCAAATGATGATCAGAATGATCATACAGAGCTTATAGCCCTGAACAAATGAGTGAATAACACTTAGAGGTTCTGTTAAACCATAATGAGTGACTGATAAGCAAGTCACTATGGGGTTCAACACCCATAGCCGTGTGACGGAACAGTCACCTGGGCTTTCCTCCAATGGCTCTAATTAGATAAGTGACTGATGGGTAAGTCACTAGCTTAAAAAGATGAGTGACTGATGGGTAAGTCACTAGATTAAACAGATGAGTGACTGATGGGTAAGTCACACAAGCACTTTTAGTTTTCATCGAACTTGATGAGGTCGATCCGGCATTAATGCTCATGTTGAGTCATCCAATGCAGATGTCGATTCGATCTAATCTTTTATAGGCTCTACGTTCATGACGCTTATGCTGTTTCTGGCTCTTAGGTCGATAACACGCGACCAATGCCAAACTTGAATGATCAAGGCCATGCACAAGTAAGCAATGCTACCAAACATATATCATATGTCAAATATCCAACACAGGGAATCCAGCATGCTTACTTAACAATTACTAGCATAACTAGGATCATGCACAATCACAAAGACTCAAGCTCTGAACAATCTCATATTCAATATTCATGGGATGCCCTAATCACATGTTTCTCGTGCATTACATGCATCACATTTAAACATCCAACATGCATCAAGAATAACCATGCATGTCATATACACAGGGTGCAGTTTTCTTACCTCGGGTTCAAGCAAGAAATAGTAAAAGAACGACCCTTGAGAATGATCAATCCCTTAATCATTTAGCGGTCACCTAGTCATAACCAATTGGAATCCATCAATAAAATAAATCATAAAATGGTTTATAATCTAAAACCTCACTCTCGGGACCAATCCCACACTCTCGGGACTCACAATCTACTCAAATGGGGTAAAGGAACCCATCCCCGAGCCTTAAAAGTCATCCTGAGCCCTAAAATAGGCTTGCTGGAAAATGGACCAGTGCTGCAGTGCTATAAGGTGGCGCTGAGGTGCTATTTCAAGTCAGAGAGGCCCAGCTCTCTGCCCTGCCTACCGCTGCTGCGCCAGGAATGGCGCTGTTGTGCTAATCACAGACCAGAATCTTTCTGGTTTTCCCTCCTTGCAATTTCCCTTGAAACCAACCCTCCAAACCAGTCCCAAACATCCAATTCAACCCCTAAACTTCATTTACAACACACCCTCATCAAAACCCAAGCAACCAAACTCAAAAACTTCCATGAATTCTCACAACTAACACCTCAAATTCTCAACTGAAAACTTACTAGAAAAATAGAGTATAGCTTAAATTCATGGATGAAATCTCACCTCAAGCTTGATTTAGATCCCCTTCAATGGTTGAACCAAGGTCCTAAGCCCTCAAGCCTTGCTCTCCTAGCTTGGTTCTTCAAGTAAGGTTCAAAAATTAAGAAGGAAGAATAAGAGAATTAGAGGTACGGGAGAGAGAGATGAGGATGATAATGATGATCTATTTTTCTTATACTTTCTACAGCCTTTGAATGATACATATCCTTTGCCAAATGACCATATTGCCCCTAGGTCAATTAAATCCCTATAAAGACCTCCCAGGGTAAAACCGCCCTTTCCCGCCTATCTCGTTAATTATAATTAACATCCTCCAATTCCCGTTATTCTCAATATTCTCAAATGCTAATAATTTATATCCCGTTACCCTTTAATTCTAATTACAAAATTACCCCGAGACTCACCCCGAGCCCCGAAACTAACCTCGTTATGACTAGAGCAATAACTTGCATTCCATGATCGTCTCATGCCGAATAGCTCGAACCAATCCACATATAATGCGGTATTATTTATAATTCACCCACATGCATGAAAATACACAATCACGCCCTCAACGGGCCAAATTACCAAATTGCCCTTATAATAAAATGTGAACCCATATGCATGCATTTATCATCATATAATAATATAATCCACATAAACATGCATATACTCATTTAATAATATAATAAATCAATTATGGCCCTCCCGACCTCCTAATCAAGGTCCTAAACCTTATTAGGAAATTTGGGGCATTACAGAGGTGGTGTTGGATGTCTAATAGGTGACGGGGGATGCCTTATTGGTGAGGTAATCCTTGTCCCGTCAAGGCGAACTAGATTAGCCCACCTCTGCTCTGCCCCATTATTTTTAACTCTCTACGCCTGACAATCTGATCATGACGTAGGAGGGTTTGTTGGAACATTTTGTCTCTGTGAGCCTGTCCTAGCCCCTCCTCATGGATTGCCATGGGTATTCCTAGGTGCTTGTGAAGGAGGCACCGAACATGGGGTTGCAGTTCTAACCGATCAACTGATATGCTGATGACCCCTATGAGGGCCACTGGGATGAGCATTCCGGCAGTCTCGCCCTGTAGGCACGAAACTTGGGGTGGCAGTTCTGACTGACCGACTTGGTTTGGATCGGTTATTCCTGTGGGATTTATGAGACCCACTTTGCCTCTTTCCAACATTAACCTCGGTTGCAAGAGGGGGTAACCGAGTCTAAACCTCCTCAATTTGCCTGTTTGACTTATCGATATGGCTTCTTAACTGCATGTTTTCCATACCAATGGCAGTTAAGTAGCGTGGGTTTGAATTCGGTGGTAATGACGCTGAACTCCCAGTGTCGCCGTGACCTGCCGGTTGTTTTCCCGGACGTTGCTGGACTTCATGGCCATGCTTGTTCGAAGCAATGGTATGATGGGCCTCCTGCCCACCAGGCTGTTCTATCTCATTGTCGTGCATTGAGCGAGTGAGCACCATGATGAGATTCGACTGAGATTTTGATAAAGCACTAATTTTCCTATCAATGAAAGCACCAAACTGTTGACGCGGTTTTTCGCCAACAGTGTATTAAGAAATAATAAGGTAGATTGGTGCTTAATTGTACCACCCAAAATTACTAATAAGGCTTAAGGGCCTTGATTAGTGTGTCGGGAGGGCTTAATTGGAGGTTATGTGAATTAATGGTGTAAGATGCATGTTTATGAGTATTGGATAAGCATGCGGGCCCTGTTTGGTTGGTAAGGGCATAATTGTAATTTTGGCCCGTTAGGGCATAAATGTGATTATTTGTGATAAACTGTTGAGACCACATTATTATGTGGATATATGTGTTTGCAGCTTTCAGCACGAGGCAATCCTAGGGAGCAAGTAGTGGGAAAGTCACAACGGGACCCAATACTCGACTCAGGGCAAGTCAAGGGGCATTTGGGGTATTAGACAGTTATTTGGGATATCGGGTTATGGAAATAAATAGTTGGAGATATATTTGAGGTTAAGAAGCCTAGGTGGGAATACTGGGGAAATTTACCATTTTGCCCTCGGGGATGTTTTTGGTACCCCGAGCTTTGGGATTAACCTAAGAGGCTTAAGTTAGATAAGACAAAAGGCAAAGAAGTGTTTAGAGAATGCCATAACCGACTCTTCCCTCTCTCTCTCCTCTCAAGGAGTCTCTTAAGCTAGCCATTGAACCAAGGGATTTTTGGGTTGGGTTCACAAGAATTGGAGCTCTAGAATTGGAGATTAGCTCAGAAATTGATGGTGGATTCAAGCAGAGTTTGAGATAAGATTTGGATTAAGGTATTAATGTTTAAGTTCTGAGTTCTAAGTGTTTTTTTGGGTCTTGATGTTGAGAGTTGAATTGAAGCTTTGGGTGAGGATTTGAGCTGAATTCTTGTTAGGTTCTATTGCTGGGAACTTGGGGATTAGCTCTACAACTTCTAGGTGGATTTTCTCTTCAGAAAAAGGTAAGCTTTTAACTATGGTTAGCCTTGAATTCTATGAATTTCTGGATGTTTTAGGAGGTTCATGAGCTTCTGAATTTCAAGGA
Source organism: Humulus lupulus (assembly GCF_963169125.1). Lineage (NCBI taxonomy): Eukaryota > Viridiplantae > Streptophyta > Magnoliopsida > Rosales > Cannabaceae > Humulus > Humulus lupulus. The sequence goes on from NC_084794.1 coordinate 232,268,611, forward strand.
TTAAAATGTGATTTTGATGAGTCCTTAGGCTAGTTTTCCTATGGGTTTTGCTGCTGGAAGTATACTTGAGATCCTGTGATAATTATAATATATTATTAGGATGATTTTAGGTGAGTTTGGTTGAGATTTGGTGGATGGAAGTGGTAAGGGGTCAGGCCGTGGCATAGTTCTTGGTGAGCCGCGGCCCTCTAGAACAGATGGTGCTGGAGAAGGAGGGCGGGCCGCGACATGGGGTGTGTAGGGCCACGGCCCGTGTCTATTTTTGGGCGAGGCTGGGGCCTCTGGTTGGGAGCAAGTCGCGGCATGGCATGCTTGAGCTGCGGCCCTTAAGGGCATTCTTGGCCTTTTTGGAGTTTTTAAGCACAGAAACTTAACCTAGGGTGCTTGGGATTGATCCCACTACCGTGTTTGGTGGAATCTGATGTCCCAGATGCTAGAAATCTATCTGGAAACCCTTATACAATTATTTATGGAATCCTTTATTATGGTTGTGACTAGGTATACGCTTGGGCTCGGGGCAGGATTGTGCTCGGGGGTCGTCTTTCTTCATCAAAGCACTTGGAATTAAATGTAAGAAAACTGCACCTGTATATGTGGATAGGATGGGACTAAGTGTTCCCTATGTTTTTATCCACTATTATATGATTATGATAGACCATGTGAACATGTTGGGACTAAGAGTTCCCTATAATTGTATGAATGTCATGAGGTGGTATTATGCCACGGAGGCATGTGATAAACGGCCTAAGAGTGCCAAAATCAATACTTGCGAACAGGGCGCGACTCAGCCACTGGTAGCTGAGGATAGCTTAATAATCACTAAGCTCGGCTTAAGCAGGCCGGAGTTAGTGGGGTGAGCACTGAGCTTGGCCTAAGCGAGCCAAAGACAGTGGGTTAAATAGAGGGTGCGGCCTACGGGTGTTGACCCTAGTTGTTACTGGACATGCATACTTTTGTTATGTATGATATGTTGAATATTTGGAACTAGATCATTTGTTATTAACTGATGTCTTGGATTGAGTGAATATTATGGCTTGCTGGGTGATTGATTAGTGTCTTGTAAGTCATTTGCTTATGCTATGTAAACTACATAGATGTTGATATTGATTGTACTACGATGTCATGTTTTCTTGCTGGGCCCTGGCTCACGGGTGCTACGTGGTGCAGGTAAAGGCAAGGGTAAGACGGTTCAACCATGGGTTGGAGAGCTCTGGGGGCGAGGTGTACATTGTCAGCTGCCCGGCCGTCACAGTCGAGGGTTTGTACAGGGACGGAAACCTAAAACGTGAATTTTTCCATTAGAGTGGCTTGATTATTTATAAGATTTGGAAATTCTGTAATTACGTTATTTAAACCCTGATTTGGGATCCCATGTACCAAACATTTATTTTAATGAAAATTATTCGTCTATAACCAAAATCTTTTAAATCTAACCTGTTTGTGTCATTAGATTCACATTTTTATTTAAATGACTTGATTGGCAAGTCTCGCACTATTTCAAACACACAGTGTAACGATCTTGGTTATTCAGGGCGTTACATTACTAAACCGTAATAAATAATAAATGATTTCACTCAAGAACACAGAATTTTTACGTGGTTTAGTGGTTAAAATCCATCTAGTCCACGAGTCTATATTATTATTGTTTCTCTCTCTATTTTGGCAGAGTTTTGGTATTACAGAATAATGGTCCCCCTCCCTGTCCAATATTCCCAGTATTTATAAGGGAATTCCATAGACAGGTTTGGGCAACCGCGTGAGTCAATCACACATTTACATAATTATTACATTTAATACATATACTTCCCATTTATAATGGGATATGATTTGATCACAAAGTAAATATTCTCCTAATATCTGAGACATTAAATATGACAACCTGGTAATAAATAAACACATAAAAGGACCCGAGTCTCTAGGGATCTGCAGGTGTGCAATATATTAGAATTATCATGAGTTGGTTGTCTCCTCCAAGCTCGTGCTTAGACAACTATTTTAATATCCTGAGCTCGTGCTTCACGACCTTCGTGTCCCTTGCTTGGGTTAGACCTAGGGCGCCTAACACCATGGTTGACCACACAAAACCTGAGCTGTCCACGTGCATAACAATTAGATATCACTCCCATGCTACGTCTTCGTATATTTATTTTCCAGCTGTACCCGAGCTGGGTGAATAAACTCGGGCTGAAATTAGGGTACAACAAAACCGTACAAATAAATTAAATAAAACATATAAATTGTATATTTGAAAAAAAAAACTTTTATATAAATGAAATAGAAAAATAAATAAACGTAAAAATGAAAAAATATAAAAAATAACCGTAGATGATACAATTTCCCTTTTTTTATTAGATTTTAAATAATTTTTATTTAATAGTTTAATATTTCAATGATTTTTTAATAAAAAGTAACAAAATTAAATGATGTGGTCCAATCAAAGATTGCCACGTATACATCTATTTGGCACTTAACAGAAAATTTAACGTCAGATACCTAAGTTGTTAAGAAATATTGACGAAAGATATTTATGCCGTAAAAAAAATAATTTAAGTATTAAATTGCTAATTTTGAAATACTTTAATATTTTTGCTACCAATTAGTCTTTAAAAAATAACAACCACACGAACTTAATTACATTTTCTTTTATAATTTTGAGGACCAAATTATAAGACTTCCTTTATTTATTTTTCTTCTAATTTTTATTTATATTTTCTCTACCATTTTATTATTTTTTTTCCAAGATTTTTCAAATTAATGGTGTTTCTCGTAAAGATTAAGGTGTTCAAAAAGCTGATGTTGACTGAGAATAAGATAACCCCTCAAAAAAAAATCACAGTACTTTTTTGGAAAATTTTCTCGTCCTTCATAACCTTCTGGATAAAGTTGGAGATAAAATAAGAAATTTCTTCGCATCCCGACAAATACTTAAAATTGATATAAAGAGGAGCTATTAAGAATATTGGTAGGGAGTTTGGCAGAAAAAGAAAAAAAGAACTCTCATTTAATACGAGCAAGATTGTTTTATTATTATCTCATAATAATAATAAGAAGAAAAATGGAACCGTTTAATTAGAAGTGCTAACAAAATCTTATTTTTCACCCTCTTATTTTTGGGGGAGTCTGTGGTGCGGGTGTTAAAAACGTCCCCGCCCGTGGGAACTTTTTTTTGTAACCTGATTGGGTTTTATATTGATGGGAACTTCTTAATAAAATAGGCATGGGTGTATTGGGTATTATTTTTTCTCATCCCCACCTGAATAAAATAAAAATCTAACAAACACACCCATGTAAGAACCACCTTCGGCGTTCACCCACCCCCGACAAGAACCCACCACGCCAATGCCTTGAAAGGAGCTTCAGAACGGAGGGCAAGATCTGGGTTCTAAGTTCTGGGTTTTGGACAAGATCTCGGACATCTTGGAGGCTCCTCCATCGTCAATTTCGGCGTTCACCCACCCCCGGCAAGAACCCACGCAGTGCCTTGAAAGGAGCTTCAGAACGGAGTGCAAGATCTGGGTTCTAAGTTCTGGGTTTTGGGCGAGATCTCGGACATCTTGGAGGGTCCTCCATCGTCAAGTTGTGGGTTTCGAAGCTCCTCCATCGTCAAGCATCTGCACAGTCATTTCTGCTTATTGCCATTTCTGCGCTCCAACCAAAGTCACTTTCCCTGGTTAGTATGAAATTTTTTGTTTGAAATTTTTCGGTTAGTATGAAATATACTACAGTTCTGTATTGGAGGGCTGTGTTTAGGGTGTATGAAATTGGGGATTAATTATTTTTATTGTTAATGGATCTTCATTTTTAGGGTGTAGTTAATTTTTTCTTTGTTATCAGGTTTTTATTTGTGATGGTTGAATTGAATGTCATATTTGTGATGGTGTTAGTTTTCTTTGGTATTTGGATGTATGTTTTAACTTTGAACTCCAAAGTTTTCAAATTTTTTGTCTTCATTTTAGTAAATGTTTTAGTGAATATGTTTGATTTTTTGTAGTTGATAGATAGTCCTATAATTGGATGAAAGTTGTTATTTTGTTTGAAATTGTACTTCATTTACTTGTCGATGAAAGGCTCAGTGACTTGAACTGTCCTTTTCTAAAGAAAAATAAGGTTGTTTAAGCAAGAACATGTTTATGGCTAGTGATGTTTAAGCAAGAACATGTTTAAGCAAGAGCTGTCATTTTGTAGTGTTTTTTATAAAATTGTCATTGGAGAAAGGGGCAATTTGATTCCAACCGCATTTTCGATTGACCTTGGAACTCAGCTGTTGTATGGCTATTCTGTTTACATAACCTTGGTAAAACTTGAAACCCGTGTGTTTGAAAATATAAGCATAAATAATTTGCCCTGTTTTAAATCTTGATTGTTTATGACTTTGCACTGTTATAAAACTGATCAAGTATAATATATGTTATTTGTTAGGCTTTATTGGTTTCATCTGAGCTTATCATTTTGTATAAGGTTTTTCCCTTGGATTTAATTTCTTTGGAGATAATTTTGATGGAGATTTAGTGGGTTGTAGAAGTCTTTGCATATGCAATGCTTATTAAATTCCCTAACATTATAGGTTATGGTGTGTATTGGTGATTTCGATATTCCCTAACATTTTCAGTTTCTATTCTTCATCTCTCAAGCATCTCATACTTGAGTTCTTCTTGATTTGCAAATCACAGTCATATTTTTTGTTTTTCTGCTGGGTTGAAGGGTGAACAAGCGAGAGGTCTTAAAGGCACCTGAAGCACTCTTCTAAGGTAGAAGCTTGTCGTTTAATTATGTTGTGCTTCAATAAATTTTTATTGCCACATATTTCACTTTGTTTGTTGAAATTGTAAATCATGCTGTGGTAATTTGACATGGTTTGGATTTCCATACATGGGTATGTATGCAATGCAAAGTCAATAGTAATTAAAGAAAAGTAAAGTAAAATATTTCATAGACATTGTTTGTGATAGTCTTTATTTATGTAGTGTATGATATTATCCTAAAAAATTGTTTGGATATTTCTCTTGTGAGGACTTTAAAATAGCCCCCACCAATGTAGACTTTTATAATATACAATATATTTGTATTGGATGGTTGATTCTTGATTACACTTAAGTTATTGTGCACTTGGGCAGAAAAGAGTATTTTTCGAAATTTTGTTGGTCTTTTTTCATAAGTCTGTACATGTATGTAGTGTAGAAGTGAACCCTGACTTTAGGGTTTGGTGTTTCGAACAGAGAAAGAAAGAAGGACAACAAAGATAGAAAGAAGGAGGCTTGGCAATATACGGGTGGGGTTCATTCGAAGAGGGAGGTGAGATTTTTTGTTTCTACATCTGTAGCTTCGTTTGAGATTGATTGTTTGGTTTTACGAAATTAGATTTTAACACATATAAGTGATCTCTAAACTAAAGCCCTAAACCTAGTAGTTGGATGGTTTTGTGGTATAGCATTAAATTAAAGTCAAATTGATTTTGAATGATGTGGGAATTTGTTCAGTCATGTTTATTTTTTTGGGATTAACAGAGATGGGTGTGGTTTTACAGTTTTTGGCGAGAATTAATTTTGTTGTATATGTATTAGGATGGAAGGTACGGTTCTGAAATACATATGGGGTTGTGTGGAAAGACTGCGGGTCGATTATAAGGAGGTGAGGGAGGACTTGCGGGTCATACATCAGGACTTGCGTTCTTTACTAGATAATTGCAAACGCAGAGAGGAGGACAAAAAAGTTTATCAACTTAAGATGGTGGATAGATTCGAACCGAAATCTGATGATGCTGATGCATCGTATTTCAAACCAATTGGTAACTTTAACTCGTGTGATGTATATAAGGGTGATAGGATGAAAGGTTGTGTAGAGAAGAGTAAGGCAGATGATGGAGAGGTTGAGTTGAATGAGTCAAAAGGTAGTATGGCTGATTGTAAAGGACCCACTTCTTCTTTGGTAAAAGGTGTTAAATGTGGCGTGGAGAGTTCTATTAAGTTAGGCAGTAAAACAGAGAGATTCATAGGTAGTATGGATGATATTTGTGGAAGTAATAAAAAGTTGAAGTTTGATGATTCAGTTTTTAAGGCATCAAAGCAGTTTGGGGAAACTTTATTGCAGCGTGAGCAGTCTATGAAAGTAAGATAGTAATGAATTGTTCTTTATTTTTTAGTTATTATGTTGTTAAGTATGCAATACTGTTATTATTTCTAATATGGTCTTTGTCTGTTGAATATTTAGAAGCCAAGTGAGTGTTTGATAAAACCTGGGATAAGCTTTTCAGATGTTAGTGCTGCAAGCAAGAGTCGGAGACGCACCGTAAGTGGTGTTGGTGGTGGTGGTGGCGGTGGAGTTAGAGGGAAGGTACATGTGTTATTATATTGTCATTTGATATGTGATTTTGTTGGTGACAATTAATAGAAATGGTAGTGTAAATTGAACAGTTACAGAGTAATTCAGATTCAAGTGGAGGTAGAGTTGGGAGCAATTCTGAGTCAAGATCACGTTTAGTTGGGAGTAATTCTGACTCAATTTCATGTAGAGTTGGCACGCATAATTGCGATACTATGCAACTCCAAGATATCGGGCCATTTAAGATATCCCTGCCATCTTTTGATGTTGACATTGCAGCATTAGTGGAGTATGTTTTTAACGAGAAATTACCGGAGGAGTAAGTTGTTAGTGTGTGGTTGTTTGATGAGACTGAAATTCTTCTGTCTGGATTTATTTTCGATTTTTTAAATAAAAAATTATTGGTAAATTACTGTTTACATTATTTTTATATTTATGTGATTTAGTGAGGTAGTTGTGGACACTGAATTTAATTACCTGACGAGGAGAATAATTAGATCACTGTCACCCGGTGTCATGGTTTTGGGGGAGGTGGGAGTTATATATATATATATATAAATTTTGGGATATTTTTTTTAGCTTCACTAAGATTGTTTATATTGAATATTCATGTTATGTTTGGTGTTGATGGCACAGATTCTGAATGTAATGTGTGAGATGAACACATGCATTGAGTTGCAAGTTTCCATGTCAATGGAGTGTCGATCAGCCTGGTATTTGAACACTCATGTGTCGGTATGGGTTCTTATATTGATTGTATGTTATAATTTTAATCATATCTTCTTTTTCTAACAAGGATTATGTTTTTCTTTATTTGAACTTAGTTATCTGTGATTAGTATACAAACTCTTTACCCTGATAATGGAAAGGAGACGTGTGCTCGACGATTTTTTATCGGAGATCTAGCTTATTGTAAACGGGTATGTACTGATGGATATTCACAGATATTGTTTTTGTTGAGTTTTTATCTTGTTTAGAAAGTAAATTTTTATGGATATAATATGAATTTTCAGATTTATATTCCCATTCACAACGAAAACCTATTGTACTGGTTGTTATTTATAGCTCAGGTGGATGAGGTAGTTGTAGAAATTTGTGATTCATTGCTGCAGAGGGGGTTTGAATCAAGTGGAGTTGCTTTTGTGAAGGTCGTGGTGAGTATTAGAATAGCTAGTAGTTACTGATAATATTTTGTTCAAAAATTTATAGTGTGTATTGCTTACTATAAATTTTTGGAAGGTGGTGTTATTTGTTTTATGGTTTCGTGCTAAATACAAAATTTTAGAAGATAGTTCATTCATATTTTAGTTACTCTAAATTTCTTATAACCTTTAATATGATTTATTTAATCTCTTTTGTTTTTATTAACGGATAAGTTTAGATGATTAAATTGAAATTTTTATTATTTTGTGAGTAGAAAATTTTAGAATTTATAACAGTGCAAGTTGTTGAGATGAAAAGTTTGGAAGTGCATATATAATTTGAATTTTTCTTTTTTTGCTAGGCAGATTTAGAAGATGAATTTTTTATTTGTTTTGTTTTTGGGCTTTAGACGTAGAAATATTTTTTATTTGGTACTTAGTCTTGGAAATGATAGTTGAGAAGCTAAGTGTGTGTTTTGGTTATTAAATTTAGATGAAGAAGTTGGACTCTCTGCTAGCGGAAGACATATCAAGGATTAATCCACAATGGGGGTCTTTCTGTAACTTTCAAGTTAGAATTAACACTGGTATTGTCCAACAAACGAATGGATATGACTGCGGGATCCATGTGATGAAATTGATGGACCAGCGTCCAGGATCATATTTGAAACACTGTGTTGTTAGTATCTTCGCTTATTTTATTTATTTAATTTTAGGTTGCTTGATTTAGTACTATTCCCTAAAATTGTTACGATCATCATTTATAAATTTTGTAATAGTATTAAGTAATGTTGTTTTGTTTTAGTTTGATTCTGACAATGATAGGGCTCGTGTGGCCGTTGGTCTTCTCACATCTAGACACAACAAAGTTCGTGATGAAGTTAAGAATGCAGCCACTGCGTGGAAGCAGGGGAAGGTTGTTGGTGAAATCCTTGGGAAATTGTTGTAGTTGATTTACTGGATTAGTTTGTTGTAATGTGTGAGAGGAATACTATTACATTTTGGAAGAATGTTTTTTTGGTGGTTGTTCGTCTACCTAATGTACATAATTTTTTGGAGATGAGACGTGTTTGTTCAAACTGAGTAGTACTTGAGAGTTGAATGTTGTTTATATGAAGATGGAACTTAATTAGTACATCATTTTGTAAATTTTTTATATAACTATAGTTGTGTGGATTATTTTACCTTCATTAGTGAAAAATGCAGGTTTTGATACTTTCATTCCCATTTACATTTGAATTTTGATGGAATTGTTTAACTTCTTTGTGTAATTCCATTTATTAAGCATCACCTATATGATTTGATCTGATTTGCAAATTTTTTATGTTTCATTTTAATATACTAGTTATACATAATAAGGCAATGTTATTTTGAGAGGGAAGGTTTAAAGATATGGATTGATTAGTGTGAGGCTTTGTGAACCTTGTATTAAAATTTAATAAAGGAATAGTAGAAAAATTATGTGATTTAATGGACGATGAGGGGAAGTTTATACATATACGTAAATATCAAAGTCAGTACCTAATTTTGTATACTCCCACCATGCGTATTATGCTTACACTTGTGTCAATTTATGTGTTCGGAACTTTCCAAAATTTTGAACTTAATATATATTGGAATATATGAAGCATAGAGTGGGTTTTCAATAAATAAAAATTAATCCTTCTCTCCCACCTAATTATCCAAGATTTAAAACGATGAATTTCAGACATTATATTCCCAACCTCAAGAAGATAGTTTCAATAACCATATGGAGGTTCCCACCACTTAAAGGCAGAACTCATATCATCGGTTGCAGAGTAACTCAAATTTTCTTCTGTATAGTTATGCACTTGGTTCGTACAATCTGGTGTGAAAGGTTGTCGGTGAGTAGGTGAGTTGAAGTCTTCACTTTCCGAATTATGGTAGATAGTATGTCTTTCCCTGTCATCCATATCCTCTGTTCCATATAGATATTCGTCTTGTTCGTGTGGTTCAAAGTTGTCAGAGCCCCCGTTCTTGTGACCATTTTTCTTTCTTTGTAGACATGTAGACTTGTTGTGTCCTTTTTTTTTGCAAATACTACACTTTCGGGCTACTCCACCGTTTGACCCTCTCATCTTAGCTGTGCCTTTATTCTTACTCAAATAAGGATCCAATATGTTGAAGTCTGATTGACGATGTAAAGGAAGCTTGTCCTTGGAACCTTCTTCCCCAATTTGGAGGTTGTTTCTTAATTGTGCGCAAATTCTATCAATCTCATAGTTTGCTATTTCGTATGCATAATGAGTCCTCGATCCCAGGTAAGCGAGTTCAGTCATTTTGGTAGTAATGCCACCAAACCTTGCTCTCTCTTCTGCATCTGTGTCTTGATATCTTGCATAGGAATCGTTTTCCACATCAGGAAGTTGTGTAGTGTCAATCGTCCACTGTGTTAGGATTAGTGATTTAGGCATTTGTGTGATACGCAGGTGCTTAATTGCTGCAAAAATATGCCGACAAGGTATGCCAAAGGAAAGAAAATACTGGCACTCACAAGCAAATAATTGATGATCGTCTGTGACATAGACTGACCTCCGTATTCCTGGGTGAGGATACTTCTCCAGCTTCAATATCATTGCATCATCCTCTACGTCAGTAGTTGCAACGGTGTAGTTTCCTTCTTTGGACATCTGCTTCCTTACTCTAAAGAACATGTTCCTCGTGTAAATTATCGACAACTCCTCCTCTATGTTGTGCAAATTTGTCTTGCCTAATTGTGGGATTGTGTGCAATGACTCATACTCGTCTTTAGCCTCTCGTTTTCGTACCCATGAAAGTGCCATGTCAAGAGCTCTAACAAACTCATACATCTTCATATGTTGATTGACCTTCTTCTTCAAGACAGCATTAATACCCTCGCTCCTTTGGGTTGTTGTCATTCCGCAAAAAAAATTTCCCCTCAAGAAGGTTTCTGCCCAACTCTTTCTTGATTTATAAAGACTTGCGACATATGAGTTATCTTCCACATCAAAGTGAGTGAGCAATGCTGCCCACCTTCTTTCAAATTCCTCCTCGGTGTAATATCTAAACACTAAATTAGTTAGTTCCTTCCCGAATGATGGGTCTTTTGTGTGAGAAATGACATTGTTGTGTATATGCCAATAACATAGCCGGTGTGTGACATTAGGCATAAACTCTTTTAGTGTTTTTTCAATGGCAGGATCTCCATCGGTGACAACTGTTATAGGTAGCACACCTTTCATACAAGCCAAGAAGGCCCTCGTTGCCCACATGTAGCTAGCAGTGGATTCATTGTCAAGGATTGCGAAACCAAGTATACAAGTCCGAAAGTGGTTATTAATACCAACCCAAATCAACAAAGGCTTACCAAAGCTATTTGTCTTATATGTAGAATCAAAGGCGATTGCGTGTCCATATCTTTCGTAATCCGACCTTGATTTTGCATCTGCCCAGAACAAGTGAAGTAATCTCTTGCCTTTATCATAAGCAAATAAACCATAGAAACCTAGATCATGATCTGCTTTGTGCTCCAGATACCCTAAGGCTCTGCCAGCATCCGACCCCTTAAAGCCAACAGTTGAAGCCGATGACATTCGATTGTATAGGTCTTTGATTGTAAATGGGGTCTTATCATATCCGCCGACTAGCTTTGCCATGTATGACATAATGTGGCATGTTCTAATGCCAGATTTCTTCATACAATTTGCCTTCTGAAGACAGCCAGGTGATACCACTCTATTTGACCATAGATACTGCTTGTGACGATCACTTGCTAACGAGTGTGAATGAAATGGGAAAAAATATTTGCATATCCAGTTACCCCTCTTTCTGTTAAGGATAACTCGAAAAGCCACATTGCACCCACATCGGGGGATGGCCTTTGGCTCCCTCACTCTATCAAGTCTTGATGTATGCTGTTCAGACCTACTTCCCTGCCTTGAGCAGACCCACTCTCTCAAACGAATGTTACCTCGAATATTTGTACGCATGTGGCCTTTACGAATACTAAACCCCACTACCTTTGTGTACTCATATATGAATTCTTCAGCCATAAGAAGTGTAGCAAAAGCATGACCGACCATGTTATCCATTGTCAAATTGGTGGCCGCTGCATGTATACCGTACTTTAGAAATATCCCCTGGTTGGACAATCCTTCATCATTTGATATTTGCATGGCCCCTTCATTAGTTATGTTCTCTTGTGTTTTAAGTGCCTCATTTACTTTGTCGCCATCAATAGGTCCCCCCTGGCGTACATCTTCCACTTCTTGCTCTTCACATGTCTCATTTTCTCCACTAGAGTCACTGCTAAAGAGGTCCTGCACCTCCAATTCTGCTTCCCAGTACTCCATAAAAAAGGTATAACCTTGTTTGAAAAAGGGCAGAACATGATATTGCATTTGTAAAATGACATCTATGGTTGGAGAGAATATTACAACTACAACATAGAAACATAGTTCAAGGTTGGCTTAGGTAATCTTACATTCATTGTCATGTCTCGAAAATCATTAAAACTTCTATATCCCACCCAAGAGTTGGTTGTGGAAAAATAAGCTACGTACACATTTCTATAGCAGGAAAATGGTAGATAACCTTACACTGTCCACTAAAATGGGTAATCCAACTTCTTGTTCTTAAAAGTTGGAGGGCAGAGATCTCAGGTTGATCATCTGCCTTCATATTATCCTAATAATAATTTAAACTACCCACATATGTTGGTATGAACATATTACAACCCTATTAACAGGCTAAAATATGATGGGGAGGTATTTCTAGTGAAGTTGTTATTTTTCATATTTTTTTAACAAGCCACACTAATACAAATACACAGGAGACATGGAGAAATCTTAACAAAAATTATAACATAAGAAATTGTACCTCTCCGATAATGGAAATCTTTGGAGGTGTCCGGAGATGGGGGAATATAAAATGCAACCACCTCCTCAGGAAAACAGTCCCCTGTCAACAGGTGAACGTAGTCTTGCCTAATAGATGGAAAATGATACTCAGTAAATCATGTAACAATATCATAAACAGGGCACCACCAACACAGCAACTCCATTGAACAAGACAATAAATATCTTCAAATCAGGGGCATTTTGCTGTTATGAGAGTTAAATTTGGACAAAGACATTTTGACTCACCCAAAAATTGAAGACCAAATATTGAAGCACGTGTGTTAGATATTGTGTTTCCCTTTTGGAGATGTTCAAATGTATTGACATTCATTTATAAAAGTCAATTTTTCTACACAACTTGTTGAAAATGGTAGGCTGTCGTGTAGGGATAATAAAGAAGCCTCCGTTAGATCAGAGTTGTTCTGTGTTGCTCTAATTTTTGCACCAACCAATAAAGTTCTCAGTTTTTGTAATGCGAAGCAATAAATGATATTTTATCCATTGTGGTGGAGCTTATTGTGTGTGTCAAATTTTAAATAATGTGGATAAATTTATGTTTCCCGAATCTTTTTTTATTTTAAATTTAATCTTCGGCAATTGAAGATAAATTTGCCAAAATGGCATTCTGAAATAGTGAATTTAGCAAAAATGACTTTTTCATTTGTTTTTTTTTTTATTTCTACTTTTTCTTAAAAAAAAATGGATGATGTGCCAATCGCCTTACATTATGATCTTCTCCAATCCTGGTTCATATGGTAGATTCATAAACATTCTGTTCAAATTTCTACACAGAACCATTGACCCAATACATACGTACAAGTCGAATTCCAACTAACTTCTTTAGTGCGGGGTGATTCAATCACAATTATTTATTAAGATATTATTGAAATTATGGATAAATTTTCACCCTTGATCCAATGATGGTACACCAAAGTCACATTCATTCCTAAAATTAGATACAGGTCAACAATTATACATCTGGGAAGCTTATAAGCACGTCACAAATTATTTTGATTTGGTAGGAAGTATCCGACCAATTTTACTCTGTACAATTTTGAATACATATTTAAATGTAACAAGCACCCTTCTTTAATCAGTTTTTATAATTTAATTAGCTTGGGAGATTCTGAATTGTATACGTACCATTACCAGTTACAATAGTTCCCCTGCCAAAAATGTAAATTTCAGTTTACATAAGTGACATATGCATTCAACGTTTATGGAACACTTTAATCCTCGGATGATGTTTTTTGAGAGATTAACAAAATACATAGTTACCACAGGAGTTACAAATATTGATAAGCATTTGAAATACTAGAGTTAGGAGTTAAAAAATCAGTTAGTACCCATGACGGATTCCTCTGACTCTCTGCCTCCACTCAGTCCAGCTCCGAGCTCGGTATGACGTTTTTCTATTGAATCCACCTTGACATCTACAAAAGCTTCAGATTGCACGACGCCCTCTCTTTCTCTATCATGTAATGATCCTGGAATCCTGGAAATATTATTAATGTTACAACTACAGCAGCATGAAGCTAGGTGCATATTCCATTCTACGTTACCCTCGAGAGACGAAATCTTCTTCTTCAACGATTCAATCTTTTGTTCTTGTTTCTGACGGAATAAATTCCCACATTTTATCTCGAAAGACAGATCCTGAACCTCTTGCCTCAGCTCGTTGATGGTTCTCAAAGGGTCGACCGGAACCTCCGTCAACTTAACACAGCCGACCACCTCCGAATCTGGCGTTGAAGGTCTTTGAGTGCGGTCAACAGGGAAAACCTCCAAGTTGCATGAATCCACGGATGAGTCAGAGTCCATTTCCAAATGCGCAATAAATCGTTGATAAACTTAACTGTAAAGTTTTAGAGTGTACTACAAATTATATTTTGGAGGGCCAAAAATATGAACGAAAGAGGAGTTGAGGACTTTTACAGTCTGGGTCGTTTAAATTTAAATTGTAATTTTTTTGAATGGTTTAAGGGCATCTCCCACTTGGCTACATCTGTTTATAAAGTTGGGGTCACCACAACCACAAGTGTTGTCTTTATATGACCAGGGGCACCTCCTCTCCTCTGCATTGCCTTACTGCCTCAGTCACGTCAATCAACTTTTCAATCAAGTTTAATGCATATGGTTATTAAGAATTTATTGATTATACTGTGATATAAGGCAAAACTTTGTCCACTTTTTTATATCTGCAAGGGGGAGTGCCACGTGAGTTGCCAAAGGTGGAAGATTTATTATTATTTTTTATAGTTATTATTTTCACACATTATTTTTCATGCGCCTAAAAAAATTAGTCATGTCTGCGACATTCTCCTTTAAAATATTTTTTATCACTGTAAATTATTATGATTTCGACATTATATTGTTATGCTCTAAATAACTACATTAGTCACGGTCATAAAAATAACAACGGTAAAAATTGTTTACACCTCATAAATACAAAAGAGGCCCACCGGTGGAGGTATTTCTAAAGCCCCTATCATAAAATCCTTCTAAAATCAATATCTAAATAATCATAATAATATGTCGAAGAGGGGTATGTTAAATAACTTTATAATCTTCTTTGTCCTTAATTACAAAAGTTTTCTTAATGTGGATTCACTTACTTATAATATGTTCGATTTTTATAATGTAAAATTTAACGCATGAGCCAAAATAATTACAAGTAATCCATAAATTCAAAACATAAACACAAAGACTTGAAAAAAATAATTTTTGTGAAAAATAAATTAGGGAATTCAATTAGTTTCCTCTATCCACTCTAATACTTATCAATGCTTGTGTTACACAAACAAAAATATGACCAAACACAATAATGTGCATTTTCCACATTTGACGACAATTCCTGCGATCGCATGTTTTGATTCCTGCGGTCGCAGGAATGCCCTGGAAATCCCCAACTCCTCTGGAACTGCGGCCGCATGATCCTTCACCTGCGGTCGCAGAAAGTGGCCCAAAACACCGTTTTCCCCCAACTTTTGTCCTTTTGTCGGTCTTTCCATCATGTTCCTACACCTAAGTCACCTAAGCCCATTGACACCTGAAAAAACAAGCGTAAAATAGAACAAAACAAAACTAACCCCCTAGCACTTAACCTGAAAACACATAGATAAACGAGTGTAAAACTCACTTAAAATTTGCTTGGCCTCGTGCAGAGAAAACAAGACTGAAGACAAACGACACAAAAAATTACAGACACTAAACAAATGAATCAAGATAACCACAATTTTTAAACCAATAAAATAATTGAATGACAAGCATATAAAATCGTCGAAAAATAACTGACAAGTAATCCAGATTTTCAATACAACCACTTCTTCAATTTACCCTAACTCATTGATAATTTTTGTCTACTCAATCAAGAACAGTAAATAACACACATTTAAAATAATTTACACATGCTGAATTCTCACCATCAATCCATCAAACCTCATATTTTCATATGCTTGCTAACTTATTATTCTCCACGAATATATATCAATGCATGTTCAAGAATCAAAAGGTCTTTTAGAGCTTGTATTGAAAGGCTTAGGTAACGGTAGATAAAATAGTTATTTTGGCTAAAATATACCATAAGCATATAATCCAAACAAACGAAACCTGATATCCACATTGTAATCCAAACAACCCCAAATTTCCCTTTATTTTCCAAGATTGAGAAAAATTCACACTAGATATATCTTTTTTTTTTTTTAACCACACTTCCCCAAAGTTATGTTTTTCGATGTGAACAAACATAAGAAGTGTAGTTTATTTTCACTCTTCTTTTTTGTTTTTTTTTTCCGAATTTTCCTCTCAATCTTTCATTTTATTTTTCTATTGTCACAACCACATCACAAAAATAACACCCATTACAAATCAATCCCCATGTATATGTTTTTATATATATATGCTTACGGTATAAATCAAGGGAATGGAAAATAATAAAGTGTTCAAATAGGCTCAAAATAAGTGTTGTACAATAAAAAGATATTCTTTTAGGCTCAAAAAGGGTAACTAGGGATAAAATATTCAAGGTTGGCTTGAAAGGGTCAAACGTTCTGAAAAAAAATTGCCTAAATCATTTTCCTAAACAAGCATTGACTATGATATCGCCCCAAATAGCAAGTAAGCAAGTTCTAGAATTTGATCATACATTATTTCCACATTCAAAATTCAGCAAGTGTAAATATCTTTAAATATAAAAATTTACCAATCATGATCAAATATTCAGTTTACAATGAATTAAAGTAATCCAAAGAAGTGGTCAAACCAAGCACACGGATTGTTTTTACAATCAAGCATATTTTTCTCGAACTATATTACAAGGCATTCACGTATTCTCATTGGCTAATCATTGTTATCTTGATTCGACAGACTCTCTAAATACCCTAACACAAAACAGAATTAATGCAAAAAAAAACAAACCAAACACAATTTAACAAAACACCAAACGAAACAGCCACTTGACTCAACTAGCTTAACACAAATAAGAAAACGACTCCTTCCCCAAACTTATCAAAAACATTGTCCCCAATGTTTAAATAAAAGTTAAGGAAAGGAAACTTACCTGACTCGACTCACGATGAAGGACTGGCCTTGTCATCCCCATCAGGTGGAGGATACACAAAATTGGGTGGTTGTGGATATAGTGGAAATCCACTTGTGTCAATGCCAAAATGAGTGGCGAAAGCTTGGTTGTAGGCATATTGGTTCTGCGCCACACTGACACTCCACAAGTGGTACTGCTGGAACTGTGACACCAAAGTGTCCAACCTTTGGTTGACATTCTGAGGTCTTGGTGGTGGACAAGCATACTGATTTGATGTACCTGCACTAGGATCAGCTAAAAAATTTTTGACCTTGTTAATCTTTACCAAATCGTAAACTAGAGGGGGCAATTTCTCCTCTAAGTCATTAATGGGGACCCCTGCTTGCAAACACAAACTAGTGATAGGCTAGGAAAATAAAGCCCCACATAACCAGTGACACAACACTCATTTAAATTAGCAGCAATAATATTGCTAACATCTATAGATTTATTGTTTAAAACAGCATACAGCAATACTGCTTTAGTAGGTGTGACAATGGTAAAGGCTTTGGTGGGTGTCAGATTTGAACAAATAAAATACAACCACACTCTTTTCTCCCTCGTCAATAAATTGAAGGGAAACCCTACTCGATGAGTGCCATTGAAGGTCCATTCAGTACCTGGCGGGGTTAAGGCTCGCAAGATAGTGTCCCAAGTACTCTCCTCACAAAGTTGGTCCTGTAAGTCCCTATATTCATCATTTTCTAAGGTAGGCAATTTAAAAAATATATTGATATCACTTCTGTTAAATTTCACAATTTTGCCGCTAACAGTTGCTTCCCAGGTATAGTCATGATGAAAAGCATTAGCATAAAATTCTCTAACTACAGGGATAATAGCAGTAATTGGAGGAGCACAGAAAACCACCCACTTATGGACTCTAATGACTGATGTATACTCTTCAGGGACAATAAACTCATCTTTCCAATTGGTAGCAAACCCTCTCTCCCTAATAAGGCTACGTTCCTTATCTTGAATGTACCTAGAATTGGCCATTGGGTTGACAAACCTAGGGACATCCTCAAAATTTAGGTCTTCTTCATTCTCTATGGGTGGGGGTGGTGGTTGTTGTTTTTTCGTTTTTCCAGTTTTTGTTATTTTTCTACTAGTAGACATTATTACACAATAACCAAAACTACACAAAATAATGCACACACACTGACCAATTCACTGAAGACCACAAATTTCAAAAATTATAATCAATGTTCAATTTAGAATTGTCCACAACCAAAATAAGCACAAGAACAATGATGAATACCTTCAAATTTAAAAATCCAAAAAATTATGGCTTAGATTTGCAAAATGGAAAAATTCTCCAAATTAATTGTTCACCCGATGAAATTGGACATAAATGTAAGCATCTAGACTTCCCAATTACACCAATGTCACATCAATTTCATAAAATTAAAAAAAAAAAAATTATCCAAAACTAGGTCAAAATTTCCCAATTTCAAATTAAAGCAAACTCAACCCAAAATTGAATCCACCAACGTTCAATACAATTGGTTCAATGGCAGCATAAAAATCCAGAAATAACATACGAGGTGAAACACGACACACAAATTTCTGATTCACTAGCTTAGCCTGAAAAATTTATGGAGAACACAATGTAGAACTTAATAACAAAATTATAAAGGAGACATACAATGATGGATGATGGTGGAGAGAAAGTTGGCAAAGATTAAAAAGGGAATACACTTACAAAATGTTGGAGTGGTTGGGCCTCTTGAAAAAAAAAATTGAAGAAAGAAGGAGAATGAGATATAATGAAATTAGGTGATAAAGAGAAGAGGAAGATGATAAAATGAGGGTGATAAGAAAGAGAGTATGATAAAATTAATTTTTTAATTAATTAAATTCATATAGTATTTTATATAAAATTACGCGTTCATGCGGTCGCAGGAAGCCATGCGTGCAACCACAGGAATCTCGCCAAGGTGTGTTGCCCACTGGAGCTGCAGCCGTATAAAGTTGTTCCTGCAGTCGCAGCAGTGTCTTGGAAATGACCAACTATGCTGTAGATGCGACCGGAGAATCCATTCACTATGGTCGAAGAATGTGGCAGGAAACAGTGCGAGACAAGACCTTCAACGTTTGATACAATAAACCACTTTGACATATTATACGAAATAAGTAATTAAATATAATATATTATTCAAACAAAAATTTGGTACAATAAACCATGATATTAAAACTATGTGTTTTGATTTATTTTGTGGACCCTATGTTTTGTAAAATGGTTAAAATAGAACACTAAACTCAATTTTGATGGAGAAAAAATTTAATATAAGAACACAGTTTTTAAGCAGAATGATTTTATTTTTGTTGTGAATTGTTAGTTTGGTAAATTATTTGTGATTTTAGATGAGAAAACATTGACCAAATTCGGGTTTAGGGTTCTATTTTAACCATTTTACAAAACATAGAGTCTAAAAAGTAATTCGTCAAAACACAAGGTCCAAATAGGTAATGGAAAAAAAACACAGTGTCCAAAAAGGTATAAACCCAATTTCCAATTTTTATACTCCTACATTTTAAGATTATACTTTTTGACAATTTCATAAAGAAGTCAGTCAAAAATTTTTGTTATCCAAAAAACAAGCACGGATGACGTGGCAAGTGATTTCCGGATACGTGTCTGACACCTGGTGGGATTCTGCTACAGTATCGACCAGTAAAGATATTATAAGCAAAAAGCGGTTGAGGTTTACCTGCGACCAGTATAGTCGCGGATTCTACTTATTTAAAGATATATTCAAAAAGATCTTGATCAATCCCGAGATTGTCTCCTATGATTTCCTGATGTTATCCCCATTTCCTGCGTGGACTCGGAACATTCATCCAGGCCCATGGTCAGGGGCTGTTCAAAATGTGAGCCCGGCCCAAGGCCTCTTGGTACGGTCATCCAGGACAGTCATCCGGGAGATGTGCAGACAGTTCGAACCCCCCACGACATACGCGCCTGGTCCCGGACCCTGGTAACGGTCCGGTCCTGTGGTAAATGAAGAGGGACAAAGGTAAATGAACCCGGATCACATCGTCCCCGGTTGGTGGGACCAAGCATCCAGGACCCTGAAGCCGCCCCACCCCACGTGGGCGTTGTCCCTACTTTTCACCTTCGGGAAAGGCCACCTCGGGATTGCACGCCGTTGTTTCAGATCTGCGCTGCCAATTACTCTGACTGGTCTTGTCCCCTGAATCTGCTAAATAACTCGAAGTGTCCAGACCAAAAGCACCGTTTTGTCGGGCGAAATATAGCTCTTAGGCCAACTTAATGGGCCTTAACTGGTCTGGAATTCATGTATGTTTTATCTTTTATATTGGGCTCCCACTAGAGAGCCCAAGAGTATCCATATCTCTGATGGGCCCGGGTCATACCTGGCCCAGACCCAGTGTTCCCATAAGCCTATAAATACAGGCTATAGAACACTGGAAAACGGATCTCTAGAACTAGTACAAAGTTACTCTGTCAAAATATAGAGATAAACTCCATTGTAAAAGGCTTTCCAAGCTCTAATACTACGAACTCATGGACTAAGGCTCATTAACGCCCAAACCTACGTAAAAATCCCGTGTTAATGTAATCCCCCTTGAGCCTATAAATAGAGAAAGATAGCTCAAGGAAGGGACTTTTTGGCTTTCGAACTACCTGAGATCAGTGTGATCCTATTTGATATATTGTATTGTTCTTCAGAGGTTGTTGAAACTCATTGAACCCTAGTTCTTTGATCACTCCTTTGAATCCTATATCAATAATAATTCAAGTGGACGTAGGTTATTATCAGATTCTGGGGCCGAGCCACTATAAATTCTTGTCTTATTTATTGTTTTTCGTCATCACATTCTTTCCAACGTGTTTGTCCACATCAAGCAAGTTTGACTCCGTGTCAGTTGGCCAAAATCAGGGTCAACAATTTTAATTATGGGTATTTGAGAATGTCGATAATAACGGAAATTGAAGGGTGTTAATTATGATTATCGAAATGGTGGAATCGAAGGGGGTCAACATTTAATTATGAATGTTTAAATGTGTACATTGATTGCATAAATGGGTACATTGATTGCAGATGTAAGAAAATTGCACCCCATATGTGACATACTGACTACTGGTCACATGGTACTGACTAATAAGTGGAGAACGATATTTTCTTGTTTATGGCCCCATGAACAGTTTTATGTTATAAATAAAACATATAATTTCCTTTTGATTGGTTTTTCACCTAAACCTATTAATAACACCTAGATGCACGTTTATAACCAAAGAACTCAATTAGCGAGTTTAGCACTGTTCAAAGTTCACATCAACGGTGTTGGAGTAACCAGGGTGTGACACTGTACATGTACTTTTATTTATTATTATGGAAATTTTTAATATTACAGACCTTTACATTGCACAAACATTTGATACCTCTTATACATAGACAAGAAAACTTATACAACTATTAATTTGCATTCTCATATGATAATACATGGAGGTAATGCTTAATAGAAATACTTCTATAAAAATAAAATAAAAGGAAATTTATTTGGTAGGGCCTTCAAAAAGAGCCCCACCGTAGGGCTCTTTTGTGTTCTCAACATTTGAAAAGCTTTCGACGCGATTTTTTTTATGACAAAGTATAGTGTAGTTATTTAGAGCATCCTGCAAATTTTCACAAAATTCCGAATAAGTTACAGTGCTGAAAATTTGCAGGATTCTCTAAATAACTACAATACACACGGTCATAAAAAACAAATCCCACCGAAAGCTGTTCAAAGGTTCAGAACACAAAAGAGCCCTACGGTGGGGCTCTTTTTGAAGGCCTTACCAAATAAATTTCCTAAAATAAAATACTCCATATAGATATTACCTAAGTTGATACTAAAGGTCGTATATGAAACATATTATTGAAATTAAATTACGTAGTTGTTGTGGATACTCCCCGACCTTACTCCCCGACCTTCATAGAGGTCATCATTTTCATCAGTATCACAACCTATACCACCACCTACTAATTCTTATAGGCTTGTCGAGTAGGTGAGATATTGTATTGTTGGGGAAGCGGAGTGATCAGGAACACCTTATATAAGTTTATTTGTTTAGATGTTAAACAAATGTGGGAAAGTAAATGAACTTGAATAACCTGCATAATTTGTTGTCACCACTATAGGCCGATTGGTGTGACCGTATAGAGAAGACGTTAGGATTGACATAGAAAGTTGTAACATAACTGGAAACCTTACTTTACCAATTTGAAAATGGGTTAAGCCGGAAACATCTTGTTTAAGAAATTCTTCAGGCGTCCACGTCTCCTTCATCTCTTATTTAGAATCCATTTACATAGGGAAGTGATGTGTAGAGGTGGGGGTACAAGGTACACTCCAACTTTCCTATAATTATCATGTGGGCATTGAACATTCCTGAGTTGGACAATATTGTAGAAAATGAAAGTTATTTATAGAATGGGATGGTGGATGGACGATGTCCTCCATGGGTCCCAGTAATTTTTATGCTATATAGTCAAGCCAAACTCTATTAATATGCTGGGAATTGAGTGGTCAATGAAAGGCTAGTACATTAATCAACAATCTGCCCTACAGAGAGGCGTGCATCAATGTCCGAAACATTGCTCAAATAAATAAATCACTGGATAATGCCTTCTCGGTACATGTGCCATGCCCAAAGCTTCCCTGCAGAGAGCCATGCAGCAAGGCAGGCTGGGAAAGTGGCCCAGCCTTGGATTATAAATAAGGGACAAGACATGTAATCATTAAACTTATATGGCCAGCTGAAATTATTGGTATGGGCAGCTGTTAACTTATATGAATTCACATGTGAGCAGTGCCACAACAGACAAATTATATACAAAACGACTCTCTGTTGGAAGTGACAACTGAAGCTCTATTTGACTGCAGTCTATGGAAGTGACCACTGAAGCTTTATTTGACTTTTTCATTGATCAACCACATTTATAAATTTGGGGTAAAACGTAACTATTATATTTTTTTTCTCATGTGAGTACTCAATAATTGAAAGCATTAAACTGTATGGTGTATTATTGTGAAGAACTTTCTTATTGATACTAGTAATTAAGCGTAAAACAAATTAGAGACAAGGGAAGGTGGAAACACATAACTCACCTGTCACAAGAGCCACTCCCGAAGGAAGAGGTAAAATATCTAATTGTTTATAATATGATAAAATTGTTAAATAATTTTCCATTGAGTTATGTAAAGTTATTTTTTTACCTAAATGAGTAATATTTCTCTACATATAGTGTAACACTATTCATCAAGCTATAAATATTTTATTACTTTTTTATAAACTTTTGTATATATATATAAGTGTGATATTACTATATTTAATTATATTATTTCTTAAAATGAATAAAATATATTTAAAAAATTTAATATTTAAATGATGTAGAGAAAAAATAGAAAAACTAGTGTATGCTATAATGTAACATTTTGAGGTAAATTATAATATAACTGAAGTTAGTTGAAAAGAAATGATGGACCCTGCTAATTATAGCGTGGTTGAATCTACAGTTAAAAAAGGAGTTTTATTAGTAGGTTATTGTTATCCAACAAACGGGCACGGGTGACGTGGCAGGCGTTTATAAACACATGGCTGACACCTGCTAGAGTTCTGTTCGACCATCGACCAGTAAGATCCTCCTGGCGTAGCGTTTGAGGTTTCCTTACGACCAACATGCTCGTACACTCCGCATATTTGAAGATGATCATGGGGAAATCATAATCAGTTTCGAGATTATCTCCGATAATTCCCGATTATCCGATTTATTAGGAGATAATATCTGTAACAAATTCATGTAATCCTCCTTTAGCCTATACATAGAGAAAGATAGCTCAAGGAAGGGACTTTTTGGCTTTTGGTTAATTGAAGTTATACACTTATAAGAGAATTAGGGTTATTGTATTAACACTTGCAAGAGAATTAGAGTTATTGTATCAATTATTATTATACCAAAAATAAAAAATATATATTACATATTCAATTTTTAGATTTTCTACCAAAAAATTACTCAATTTTATAAAACTCAAAAATTGTGAATGGACAATACATTCAATCACATTTTCGTAAACATATTTTCAGACACTAAAGCTAGAATCCTGTTTCAGAATCATACTTTTTCAAAATACAATTTTTAAATCACTAATCAATCATGCCCTAAAAAAATATAATATATATTTTTTTAAAAATATCAAAGTTAATGACAATGCAATATTGTTATGAATTTTGAGGTATGCACTATTATTAAATTTTAATTTATCAATATAATTAAATTTTACTTTCAGCTAAACCAATCACGTATTCAGTTTCTGTTATATTGTCAAATTCAATCCCAATCACAGACTCAGTTTTTTAAAACTCAAAAATAGTTTACTGACATTGAACCAATCACATTTTCAGAAACATGTTTTTAGTAACTAAATTCAGATTTTCATTTCAGAATCTCACTTTTAAAAAATACAATTTTCTAATCGCGAACCAATCAGACCAAGGGAATGATTGGTTCGCGATTAGAAAACTGTATTTTTGAAAAGTGAGATTCTGAAATGAAAATATGAATTTAGTGACTAAAAACATGTTTCTGAATTTAGTAAACTGTTTTTTAGTTTTAAAAAATTGAATCTGTGATTGGTATTAAATTTGAAAATATAATAGAAACTAAAATATGTGGGATTTTGGAAAATAATTTTACAAAACTGAGAAAGCGAGTTTTTCTCGTTTTCTATTTTCCTTAACAAATTTTGGATACATATTTGAATTTGATTTTCAAAAACAAACTACCAATCACTAATTATAATGAGTTCCACTAATTTTAAGGATTTGACAACATAAAATTGGATCCTAATAGGATACCAATCAGACCCTTACATTTCTCATATGTCTGCCATTAACAAAGGGAAAACACATGTTAGGGGCAATTTATGCGACCGTAGGAAGAACATGCTGTGGCCGCAATTCCAGGGGAAATATGACTTCTACGCTATTCCTGCGACCGCAAGATGACGATTCTGCGACCGCAATTCCAGGGAGGATAGGCCTTTCCACGTTATTCCTCCGACCGCATGAACACAACTCTACGGTCGCAATTCCAGGGAATAAAGGACTTTCTACGATATTCTTGCGACCGCAAGAAGACGATTCTGCGGCCGCAATTCCAGGGAGATATGGATTTCTATGCTAATACTGTGACCACAACAAGACTATTCTGCGGCCGCAATTTCAGGGGAGATATGGCTTTTTACGCTAATACTGCGACCGCAATAAGACTATTCTGCGGCCGCAATTCCAGGGGAGATATGACTTTCTACGCTATTCCTGCGACAGCAAGAAGACGATTCTACGGCCGCAATTCCAGAGAGGATTATGATTTTTGTTCTTTTGTAGTTATATTTACTTTATGTTAGTTTATTTTGTATGGATTTTTTAATGATAAACATGACCTAATTTTGGTTTCCAAGGTTTTCACTAACCACTTTCATCTTTGTTAATTTGTATGACGAATTCTAAATTTGAGTTATTCACTTCTATTCTAAATTATATAAATAACAACTTAATCCACAAATATCCTAACTAGCCACAAAATAACAAACTCTGATTCTCTAGGCTAATTTTGAATTTACTAGGCCCAAATTCTTATTGGGTTTTAGGGCTTTATGTATACTCGGTCCATAACAATTTTTAATAATACCATAATTAATTTATTCTTACACAATCATCCTTTTTCCCACAAACAAGCCTATTAATTAAATAATTTATTTTACGTATTAACACACAACAACTAAGCTTCTTTCATATACATCACATTCCTCCAAAATTAGAAAAAACAAGCTTGGTAATTTAATCCCATCAACATTTATAGGATACAATGAAGCCAAAAAAGTTGGGAAAATCTCAATTCCCATATTTGTGTTTAACAGTTACAAAAGGCCATCTGTTTTAGGAAATTTTTTTAAGCTGCCCATATATTAACTATATAAAACTATGTTATCAGTAGTTTATGTAATTGTGCCGTGACATTGGCTTATGTTTTTGGAAAGGCCCACTGCAAATGAAAAGGCCTAAAACCATTTTGGGGCTCTGTGTATCATCAACAGAATCATCCCCCATTCTGCACATGGAGATCGAAGGTGGGTACTTTCTTCAATGAGGCCAATCAATTGATCAACCACCTTCCCAGTAAGGGTTTTAGCCAGTTTGATGGAGTGGACAAGTAAGGGTTATGCATCTCATTTTCATTGTCAACAGGGAATATTAACCAGTAACCGGAATAGTATATTGACCATTGATCGGAAGATTCAGAAGCTCCTCCCACTGTACAACACCACCGTCATCTAAGAACATCAACTACGACGAGTCATAATTGCCCCTCGCTGTAAGGTATTTCTTACTGATCAATTGATTTTCAAAGGGATGTTTGTTGTTTTGTGTCAACGTGAAGATTAGGGAATAATCCATGAAATAGTCATTTAAATCTTTTTCCATTTGATGTGTAATATAATGCATTAATAAAGCCCTTACCACATGCCATAATAATTGTTATCATAGTGAAAAGTATTATGGATCTTTGCAACTCACTCTTTCGAAGAATCCCATGTTGTACATATATGTTTTCCCACTTTAATTAAAATTATTTATAGCCTGATATAAATCAATTTTTCTAACTTTCTAATTTAATTATATCCTCCATTGTGTTATTTAAGGAATAAACATCTGCTACTCGATAGGGAATTAATAAGACATGAACCTCTCTACAAGCTTAACCAAATACCTCCACGAGCCCTCGGACACCGATGCCTTCGTTGGGGGCTCCATTTCAAGTCACACTCGATCGGAATACTCCACCGCCGACCCACTGAATATAAACGAACTTATAAGTATACCACAGGGCCAACATGGTCTGAGGAAGCAAAAAAAAAAAAGATCACTACGTCATATTGAATTTGTCAGGCTACATGAGCAGGAACACATCTCCTATGAGGTAAACTTCTATGTGCTTATTTTTACACAAAAGTCACAATAGGGAAAGTATCATATTGGTAATGCATTGAAGTACCATGTTAATTCTAATTAACTAATTTGTACATAATTGAATGGAAAATACAAAAGTGTGTACATTATGAATGCTCACTTGACGCTTGTTCACTTCATTAGGATAAAACAATTTAGATAAAAGGAGCTGGAAACTCTGTACTCCTACTGAACTGGTATATGGAACTACCAACTGCAGTCAAAGAACGGGTTCGAGTTACAAGACTGCAACCACTGGTAGATGGCCTCAATCGAGCCGATATGGACGTCCCATTAATGCAAGCTCTTGCTGAAAAGTGGTGGGATACCACCCATACATTCATATTCGAACAATTAGGAGAGATGACAATGACTCCTAAAGACTTTAGTGCCATTACTGGAATACCTGTGTATGGGAGACCAATAAAGATAGACAAGCACATTCACAGGAAGAAGGATACCATACGAAGGTTATTGGGACGACCTTTAGCCTGTGTTAACCAAAGAAGAGTTTATATCAATTGGTTGTACCAATCATACAAGAATATGAGTACGACAACTGAGGAAGATATTGACATATTATCCAGGATCTTCATTTTGGCTCTTTTAGGCGGTACCCTTTTCGCCCGTGCCAATGATATGGTTCACTTGTTCTATTTACCATCCTTAGACTGTATTGCAGATATAAATAATTTCAATTGGGGAGGGGCTGGCCTTGCATTCTGTTATCAACAAATGGATGACTTATGCAGACAAAACACAAGCAAGATTGGTGGCCTATGGAAAGCTTGGGAGGTAGACTCAACCAAATAACATGCTTAGTACACAATATATTATATGATGTTATCAATAAACTTAATTTCTCATATGCCAAATAAATTTACAGGTTTGGGGTAGAGAATACCTTCCATGTATGCGCATCACACCTCAATGCATCTCATCTAAAGTATTTCCCCGTAGTTTGTTATGGAGTAATTGCCTCCCACCAACCATGGAAGCTAAAGTGTTGTTGAAATACTATAGGCTGAAACTGACCCAACTAACTTCTGAACAGGTACCAATCCAACTATATTTGCCAATAAAGATTTACTACATTCTTGGAACATCCTCATTTACACTATTGTACATAATTAAGCAGAGCTTACAATATTTTTCTCCTCATTTTCATAAAGGTTGAGTGGTATCCATGGGGAGCAAATACATTTCATCCATACTATGTCGCACAAAGTGAAGAGCCAAATACACGGCGGATACTACTTTTTGGGCCAGACGGAGGTGAGTGGTATTTGGGCGAAAGAGTCACGATGCAGACTTCTGCCACGGTACCAACTCCAATCCCAAAACAACCTCCAAAGTCAATGCTAGTTAAAGAGAAACTAATAATCATTACGAAACCATGGTGCCTTACTGGGAGGCCAACTTATCATTTCTGGGAAGAAACCACGACCATGGATTACAATGAATACAGATCTAAGGTTTTGTGTCGTAAGGCAAGGGAGAAGGTATGGTATTCCACTTTCTTAAAGGAACAACATGAAGATTATTCAATTCAAAATTACTTGATGATAAAGGAGAATCAAGAGGATGGGAGGAGAAAATGAAGGTTTTATACTCCACCAAAACAGATAAACTATGCTAATGAAGTGATGTTTTCATTCCTATTTCAGGAAATTAACAAGAAATCGAATGACATTAATCACATGACATTACTTCAAAAAACCAATTCATCATCAAATTCAGAGGTATGTTGCAAATTTTCAGTCTCTTCATAATTACTCCTATATCCATTACACCTAAAAAATATATTCCACTCCCATCGTAGACAATACAAAGCAAGATCAACCAAGTTCTCACCAAAGTAGACGATGTTCAACACAATCTAATAAACCAAATTACAACATTAAGAGAGGCATTGCAAAGTTACACAAGTGTCTTACAGATCGAGCACCGACAAAAGGTAACATATCCATAAACCTAATAAGTGTTTAAAACTTCAAATGCAACAGCATCCAAGAATGTTTCTTTTCTGGTTTACTAATGAAAATTTCTGAAAATAATGGCAGAAAAAATTAAAAATTGTCGGCTTAGGAGAGGAGATCCAGGAAACTAATTGTCGTTCTTCGAAATACCAAGATTGGGATCAATAATCAAAGTTATTGGCCCAGGACACCGACCTTGCCCCACCAGAGCAATGTTTGCATCATTTTCAATGGCATAACATGATATTTTCTTATAAATCTTCAAGGACAACTTATCATTCATTAGTGGAATAACCAATTTTTAATTTTATTAGTATTGAGCTTTATATCATAAATTTCAGTTACAATATATTCAATTTATTACACTTCCACTTTCAGGATGGTTAATTATTTAAATTCCAAACTTAAATTATTTAACTGTTGTTGAAACATGTCGTCCCCTAAATTATTTCAAACATATTTTTAAAAGTCTTATATTTCAAGCTTTCTAAGATGGTCCTCATCTTTGTCAAAAAAAATTCTACACAACTCAATATTTCCATTCCATATGACCAAATTTGAATTTGGATCCTAATTACTTTGCACACAATTAATTTCCAAATTTATTTTCCATTACATTAGTATATGGTATGCTCGGCATATAAAAAATTATAACTAAACTAAACTTGATAAACATAGACGTTCTCCAAAACCATGATATCAAAATCTGCAACCCAAAAAATTAAACACAATTATATTGTAGACACCTTAATATGCCCAACTTCATCACATAGTTCAACTAATGTAAATTCATCACCTTATAACCTTTCATATCTACCACAAAATTGTCCAATATCTTATAACTTCACAATGGCTTTTTACTAAACAAAATAAAAAACCATTCCTCCACCCACATAGGTTCCATCTACTCAACCTTCCATTCTATCTTGCATCTTAACAGCTTTCTGAAACATATTATCTCTTACTTTGTTCACCCCAGATGTGAGGATTCTTGCACCAATAAGTAGCCTATCAATCTCCCTAGGTACCTGCACAAGTTCCACGAATAAAAATAGAAATCAAAATATGATACACATGTAACATTCAAAAGCAATTTAAACCATGTACTACAATATAACTAACATTGGTTGGTCCTGCCCAAGTACATCTCCAGTCCAAGTCGGCAACGACATCGTCTCCTCTTCCACCTAAAATTCCATCCACATACTCTTGCAGCAGCATCTTCATTACGTACACACCGCAGTCATAATCTGCGCACTTCTTATGATGGGACGAAGGTTCTGCTACATCAAAGTCGGCGAAAGCCCAATCACTTGTGTGTACACTCTTCACTGATTCACAGAATGCATTATCCATCGACCGCAACTAATGACCCAAACAACCAACACATTACAAGACACATTTTGCTAAAATATCATTTATATTATAATTAAATCATCAAACAAAAATTTCAACAAAACAAACATGATAGCACCAACCATTGTGTTAATTATACAGAACCCAAGGTGAAAAGAAGGAATTTCAAAATTGTCATAAACATCCACTTTCTTCAACGCCAAGTTAAATACTGCTAGGAACCAGTGTCTTTTTGCAAGGATTGAGGCATAAACCTATAACCATATAGCAAAAAAAATATGGACTTACATAATCTGATAAATCATTTTCATTTAAAGGTCTCCAACATTACCTTCTCACAGTCAGCAAGTTCTCCACACCAAGCACGCCATTTTCCACCATCAATAATACTAAAGCAAGATAAAGGATCGGGTCGCTGCTACCACGTTTAAAGTACAAATACATTATTAACACATTCATCCAAATAAATCTACACACATATTAACCACAAAAAGAATATACAAAAACAAACCGATAAATATGTCAGTATCCAACAAAATATAATCTTGTTCCCACGCTCACCTAACTCCGTTGAAGATAAAATCTCAACTAAGCAATTCACAACCTTCAAACACTTTAAAGAGTTAGCATACCACAATCTTCTTCACATCATTTAATATAAAATACAATCAGAAATCCAAAACAATATAAGGACATACTCTAGCGCTCACAAGTTGCTTTTTTGACAATGTTAGGAAATCTCTCCTCCTACCAACAACTTTCTCACCAAGGAAAACAATCTCACTGTAAATAGAAGTTTAGAAGATAAGCTTAAAACTCTACAAATTAATACTCCAACTACAAAAATTATAAATTAACTGATATTTATATAATTACTCTGCCGGCTTTGTATGGTCCATCACATACTCCATCAAAACTTTCTCCTCATTATTGAGATCGTGCAAATTAGCCCAACTACTACGATTCAGAATAGAGGGTGGAAATACACTCTCCTTAACACTTTCCTGCGTTATATTAGATACTAACTTCATCTCCAATCAAAATAAATAAAAAGTTACAAATAATAAATTTATTAAAAATACATAATAAATGTGAAAATATAAACAACCTCACAAGATAGGTTCTGAAATTCTCTTTCTTCTACATCAAAAATATTACAATCAAATCCAGATCCACCAAACTTAAAGACCAACTCCTTCTCCTCTTTAAAGTGCAACATTACTTGATATTCAGAATTGGAAAATTCACCTTTGCGACACTGTTCACTGGCACTAATCAAATTAATTAAAGTCACAAAATGTGAAGACAACCCATCTCCTTCTACAACACATTCCTCACCAATCAGTTGACTAGATTCTCCACAAACTACCTCACCATTTTTAAAATAACAACTATTGTTGCAAGTATTCTTCTCCAAATCAACTATATCAATTCCATCTCCATCCCTACAGTTTCCATCACTTAACAAATTACATTGACCAATCAATGGGGGATCTTCCATCTTTTTATTCTGTAACAGATCTTGATCCAACTCTCCCTCTGCATCTTTTAGCGTCAAATCAACCACGCCAATGTCTTCCAACTGCCCTACAAATATGTCTCCATTTTCTCCTTTCAAATCAACCAAACCGACGACTTCCAACTGCTCTACCCCAACTTCTGCATTCAAAGGACAAATGTCTACATTCGAACATCCTAACCCATCATCATGAAACACTCCCTCTCCATTTTCTAGTTTCAAATCCACCCGCCCAATGACTTCCAATTGCCCTTTCCCATCTTCCACATTCAAACCACTTAACGAATCATGTTTCAACTCTGCATCTCCATGTTTTGCATTGGAATCCACTCCACCAATGTCTTGCAACTCCACCTCACATTCTTTTACATTTAAATCAACTAAATGAGCCCCTCCAAACTCTGAATCCCCATTCTCTATATTAACATCACAAAACAAATTTCTATTTCGAAATTTCTTAGTCAAACTATTAAAATCATTCATCAAGCCACATGCGTCCTCGAACAAAAGATCAAATGAATTACTTTGCTCATATTGTCTAAGCTCATTCAAACGGAGCTGAGAAACATCATGTCTTAAATATGATATCGCTCGCTTCAATTCCTGTGCTTCACACTCGTGGGAAATCAACCCCGATAGAATATCACACAACTTATTTTTATCCATACCACCTAATACAATACCAAGTACAAAGGGTCAGCCAATATTCCATGAACATTAACTACTTAAGTCTTTCTAAATTATCCAAACCATGTCAAAGTACCACAGCAAGATTTACAATTTCAACAAACAAAGTGAAATATGTGGCAAACCAATACACACCATAACCTATAATGTTAGGGAATTTAAAAGCATTGCATATGCAAAGACTTCTACAACCCACTAAATCTCCATTAAAATTATCTCCAAAGAAATTAAATCCAAGGAAAAAACTTATACAAAATGATAAGCTCAAATGAAACCAATAAAGCCTAACAAATAACATATATTATACTTGATCAGTTTTATAACAATGCAAAGTCATAAACAATCAAGATTTATAACAGTGCAAATTATTTATGCTTATATTTTCAAACACACGAGTTTCAAGTTTTACCAAGGTTATGCAAACAGAATAGCCATACAACAGCTCAGTTCCAAGGTTAATCGAAAATGCGGTTGGAATCAAATTGCCCCTTGCTCCAATGACAATTTCATAAAAAAAACACTACAAAAGGACAACTCTTGCTTAAACATGTTCTTGCTTAAACAACCTTATTTTTCTCCAGAAAAGGACAGTTCAAGTCACTGAGCCTTTCATCGACAAGTAAATCAAGTACAATTTCAAACAAAATAACAACTTTCATCCAATTATAGGACTATCTATCAACTACAAAAAATCAAACATATTCACTAAAACATTTACTAAAATGAAGACAAAATTTTTGGATAGTGAAGTTGAAAGAGACTGAGTGGCTATAAGAGAATTCAGTTACAAAGGAAAAATATATCCAATAATTAAGACTTATTAGAGTGTCAATCCTTTGCCTGCCAAATCCAACCAACCTAACATTTTCTCTCCGTTTCAGTACACTATTATTTTTTATAAAAAATATATCTATTTTTATATTATAATTATTTGTTTTTTTTCCATTAAATACCTCCCACCGTTCCCTGAGATTGAGTATTATTTTCCTTAATAGAAGCTCAAAAAAAGTTAAAGAAAAACATTGTTAATATAGAGACATTTTGGGGCATTTCCCATCTCTCAGTTTCTGAAATTTTGAATTTGGAAGGGAAATCAGAATTGGGTTTATGGGATTTTAGGGGAAAATATCCATTAACAATAAAATATAATTAATCCCCAATTTCATACACCCTAAACACAACCCTCCAATACAGAACTGCAGTATATGCAAACAAAAAATTTCATACTAACCAGGGATGTACAGCTTCGAAACTTGCTCAGATCTTCGACAAATGGAGGAGCTTGGCTCGCGTGTGACGAACATGGGAGGAGTTTTAGGTAGGCGAACACCGGAGATGGGGTGGAGGAGCTCACTGTGGGAGATGGGGTGGAGGAGCTCACGGGAGACGGGAGATAGGCAAAAAAAAAAATCAAATAATGTTGTTAGATTTTTATTTTATTAAGATGGGATGAGAAAAAATAATACCCAATACACCCATGCCTATTTTATTACCAAGTTCCCATCAATATAATACCCAATCAGGTTACAAAAAAAGGTTCCCACGGGTGGGGACGTTTTTAACACCCGACCACAGATTTTTTCCTTATTTTTTTTGTGAATTTTAATAATAATTTTAAAATATAAAAATATTATAATAATATCTATTTGTCAATTATTTACCAAAGAAAATACAACAAAGAATGTAAAAAAGAATTACTCCGATTCTCTTTAATTAAATAAGATAAATTAATAAGTTAAAGTTTTATTGCCGAAAATATTATATAAATATACATATTAATCTATCGTGCATCACGACATAATTAGGTTCAACCTACTAATGTTATATAAACAAGGAAGTGGTGATAAAAATCAGTTGACCACTGCAACTTTTGCTAGCGTTCCATTAAAATATATTTTTTCTTTTTGTTTTTTGAAAGACATTTTTTTCTTTTTAATTTGTTTTTATTTTTATTTTAAAATGACATTGTTATGATTTATCTCTGCAAAAAGAGCTATAGACATTTCATTCAAAAGAAAAGGTCATCTTTTTTTTTTTCTCTCTGTCTCTCTCATCTTAATTTATTTCTCTTTGAATTTCTCCCAACTGCTTCTTTCGTCTACCTTAGTTTCTACTCCTGTGTTCTTATGTCTCAGCTAGGTAAACCCCCAAAACTGCTCTTCTCATCTCTATTTTCAATACATATATATATCAACACAGCACATATACATATATAATAGATTAATAGATATATCTTAATTTCTCCTTATATATAATCAAAATAATATTCAGATCTGTGTTGTTGTTTTTCTTTAAGTAGATGGAAAAGTGGTACAAATTTTCGCGGCCTCATTCTTCGGTTATGCGATGGCTAGGGTGGCAGCCGCCCGTTTCGGCAGGAGAAAGTTGTCCGAGCAGCCGCCGTCGCTCGGTGGCGAAGACTTCATTCCTCGGTTAGAGAGAACCGAGTCTGGCCGTCTTCAACAACTTGAAAAATTCTCCCATTACGTCGGTAAGTATATATATTTTGTACAACTAATATAAATATTAAATATATAATTGATGTGTGTTTGTGTGTGCAGCTAGGCAGCTGGGATTTGAGAATGCAAATGAGTGTGTTGAGCTATGCAAATTGGCTATGGAGTATTTGAGAAAACCCAAAGGATGTGAGCAAAGCATATATGAGTATTTTGGTACAGAAGAAGAAGTGGATTCTCTGTATGTAATGTTGCTGGAAGAGTTCGAAAGGTGTATTCTCACTTATTTTGCTTTTCATTGGTCCCAAGCTTCACTTATCATTAGCCAGGTACTTACTATATATTTTTGCTACCCTTCATTTTTCGTTGCATAAAACACACACATATATATGTTCTAATTGATGTCTAATCTTAGAATAAACTTTTTTTAACACAAATTTATAATCTTTATTATTTATAATTATTATACTTCCAATTTTACCCAAAAAAAAAATCGATATATGTCAAACCAAGAGATTTTAAGTCACACACTAGCTTTGTCTCACTCCCACTTAACACAGTGAGAAAGGGAATAATATCCGTATGTGTGTTTGTACGGATTAATTTCTTTATATACTAGAAATTAATTTATAATTATATGTTTCTATGGCAGTGTTTTAGTGAGTCCCAAACGAAAACAAAGCTCAAGGACTTCGTTTTGGGAGCAACGCGGTAAATCAATTTAGTTTATATTCATTAATTTTTCCTCTAATAATTAGAGTGTGACATTTATTATTCCCGATAATTGATGCATAAATATAAATATATATATGATTAATTATAAGTGATGATGGAAACACATTACCGCTTATAAAGTTAGTACGGTCACACAATAAGTGCTTCAAATGTCTTTATTATTGTAGGATTTATCATTATTAAAGTAATTAGCGTCAAAATTCCTTCATTTTTACATTATTATATACACATAACCTGACACATGTATTTGGTAATTTCCCACATGACACATGGGTTATTTAATTACTATATTATCACATTGGGTGCAATACACATTTATGTGTTATATGGTGGGGTTTCATCAATAAGGAATTCTAAAAACATGAAATTGTGTCACTCTCTATATATATTAAAACAAGGTGGTAAATTGAATCTAATTTGTAATTTATGGTATATTTGCAATAGGAAACAAAGGTTTGAGAGAGTAACAAGAGACCTAAAGGTAACTAGGTTGTTCTCTACGTTGGTGGAAGAAATGAAAGCCATTGGAGGATGTACGGATATCATGGTGCCAGCCGCCCTCAGTGAGCGGAGTCCCGTGCTCCTCCTCATGGGAGGCGGCATGGGAGCTGGCAAGAGTACCGTCCTTAAGGACATTCTGAAAGAGTAAGTAATATGTCAATATTATATATGATAAAGATGTTTTGGCAAATTATTCCTTACGTGTTTGCAAAATATATATAAATAAAATAATTCAAACATTATTTATAAAAATAATTTATTTACTACATGTATGCCTGCTTAAAAGTTTATTTATAACATTTAATAACTTTTTATTTCAAATATGAGCATTTGAGGAATTTAGACACACTATATATAATTATTAAGAATACAAATTTTAAATATATGATAGAATATGGACAAAATACACATATTTTAATAAATGTGTACAATTATAAAAATTTATTGTGATGATTATGGGAAGCCATGTTTTGATTGAATTTCACCTCAAAATTAAAAAAAAAAATGATATTTTGGTAGGGGGTATGCAATGAGTTAGCTGGATTAGATTTTCATTATATTATATTCTATTAATTAACCTACTAATTGATACGCATGATATTATGAGTATTATGCTATGAGAAACTCCAGGAAAAAAAAAACACTTTTGCGTTACAGCTAAGCCCGCCTCTCAGACATTGTAGGGGCTGGTTGGACTTATTGAAGTCATTATTAGGCTCTTGAAGCTGTAAAGTTGGTTTGGTTTCTAATGTAATTTTTACTATTAGCTTTATAAAGTTATTTTAAAAGAAGTAATTTTTTAGAATCTTCCTAAGGAAGAGAGAATAAAGTGGAGGCCTTGCCAAACAAACCATATATCACACTGCATTCTAATAATACCAATATTTATAATAAATAGAGATATAAATTATTGTAAACATGTACATATTTTAATAATTATTGTAAATATTAATAATAATGCAGCTCTTTTTGGTCGGGAGCTGCAAGCAATGCGGTGGTGGTTGAGGCAGATGCCTTTAAAGAGACCGATGTTATCTACAGAGCCCTTAGTTCCATGGGTCATCACAACGACTTACTCCAAACCGCAGAATTGGTATCAAATAATTTTTTTTAGCTACACATATATCTACAGAGCCCTTAAAATAACAACAAATACTTAAACTAATTTATATGTGATTATATACCATCCATCCATATATATATATATACTTTCTAATTTAGTTACGAATATATTATTTTAATATTTTTGATCTATTTTGCTTGACTTCATATCATATTATAGATGGTGTTAAAAAACACAAAATATTTGTTTAGCATATATTTGAAGGATCAAAAAAATAATTGTATAAATAACTAGTTTTTTTTAGGGGTAGAAATAACTAGTTCATTGTTTATAGGATAGACTTGCATTAAGTCTCACATTTTAAAAATATATATTTTATTTATTCTTTTGTATATTATAAAGTTTTACAAATATGTTCATACTAATCTTATTAATATATTTTTTATACATGATTTTAATATTTTGTTATATTATTTATATATTTATAATCTTATTGACTTTTGGACAACAAAATCTTGGATTTGCCACAGAAATAAACAAAAATAAAAAATAAATTATTTAATTAAAAAAAAAGAGACGTAACAAGATACTGAAAAATTGCTACAATCAACCTACTCAATTTAATAATTTTTTTTATTAGTAAAGGCAATACCGCCACTTGTTAGCGCCCATGTGGAATGATATCCGATACGAATCATCATAAATCATAATATATTTTAGTAGTAATAATAATTAAACTACTATTATAATTTAGCTCTACCTTATTGGCTGGTGAATTTAAACATTGCAATCTGTATATTGTCGTAATCGTTTCTCACGTGCGTCCAAATACAAATGTAGCTGTCTAAAATAATGTAAATAATAATAATAAAAAAGTATAGTCTTATCACATAGTAGATAATAACAAATATATATTTATATGTATATATATAGGTGCACCAATCGTCTACGGATGCAGCGTCGTCGCTGCTAGTGACGGCATTGAACGAAGGGCGTGACGTGATAATGGATGGGACCCTTTCGTGGGAGCCGTTTGTGGAGCAGACGGTGGCCATGGCTAGGAATGTTCACAAGTTCCGGTACCGTATGGGGGTTGGCTACAAAGTGGCCGAAGATGGCACCGTAAATGAAAACTATTGGGAACAAATAAACGACAATGAACAAGATGGTGATGAAGGTGTATCCAATAGAAAGCCCTACAGAATTGAGTTGGTTGGGGTGGTTTGTGACCCTTATTTGGCTGTTGTTAGAGGAATAAGGTAAAATTGAGATAAGATTACTACTTAAATATAAGATTAATTAATTTTGATTTATTATTGGAAATTAATGAACAGGAGAGCTATAATGATTGGAAGGGCAGTGAGGGTTAATTCACAGTTGACGTCCCACAAAAGATTTGCCAGTGCATTTCCAAGATATTGCAATCTTGTGGATAATGCCAGGCTTTACTCTACCAATTCCATGGGAGGGCCACCAAAGGTAATTAATGAATGCAGGACAAAAAATATTAAATTCTAAACCCTAAATTCAAAGCACATGAGGAAAATGCTAAAGGGCAAGTACCACAATAATATAAGTGTGAAATCCACCTAACAATTTACTTTCCCTACATAGGTGTCTGAATTTAAATTTGTTGACTATAAAATATATTTAACCAACTAGACTAAGATCTACATATCTGATTATATTTCTAAGATGAATGACTACTTAACAAAATATAAATATTGTTCAACATGTGTCCAACACCAATAATTAAAATATGTATTTTTTTTAAAACAAATTTTAAATCTTTACATATATATAATTGATGTTCAATAATTTAAAACAAAAATAATGATAAATAGTTTAGATAAATGTGATTAATTGATATTGAGACTATTGTTTTAAAAAGTGTGATTGGTTGAAACAAGATTTATTATTTTAAAAAGTAGTGTCATGTCATTGTATGTAATATTTGAGTGCATATATATCATTACAAAAAAATATGTGATATGAATGAATTTATATTTTGTAAATATAAAATAAGATATTAGGCAAAATAATTTTGTTTTAACAATTCTTTTATATAGAAGGTTACACTCAGTTGAAAACACTTGACACTTTGTGTAGAAAGTTATTTTTAATATGATTATCAAAAGAATGTCATTTTTAGTTGCATTCTTTTGTTGAGATTAGCTTGTCTAGCATCCTTGTATAATAACATAAAAAATGTATATTTTCACAAATTAAAATATAACTATTAGAAGATGAGAATTGTGCACCAAT
The DNA here is from genome assembly GCF_963169125.1 of Humulus lupulus. Taxonomy (NCBI): domain Eukaryota; kingdom Viridiplantae; phylum Streptophyta; class Magnoliopsida; order Rosales; family Cannabaceae; genus Humulus; species Humulus lupulus. Next base: position 232,308,112 of record NC_084794.1, read on the forward strand.
ATAATATTTACAAATATATATTATAACATTACTATTTTTAGTTGTGTAGTCCAATTCCAAATTTGGTGCTCCTTAACGACAATATTCCTTTTCGTTTGAAAGGAAATATGAGAAAGATTTTACTTGAATTATATAGCTAAAGTGATAAGAAAAAAATATATTCTCAATAGGCTTAGTCTATCGATCCCACTAATTTACTTAGTTGATGTAATGATGTGTTATCGGCTGCTAAAATAACGTACCCCACAAAACTTTGTACCTATCCCCTAATCAATATTTAATTGATAAGATTTATTAAAAACTAAAATTAAAAGTAGGATAAGATAGATTTTTTTAATGTCATTTTATAATACACTGCTACTTTTTGGACAGAATATTGAGTAAATTCAATATAAGGTGTCGCTCGAAAAACTATTTTATAAAGAGTTATAAAAAAGAATTAGTATGTGAAGAGATTATATATATATTATATATATATATTTATGATATTTTGGGAAAGTAAACTGAGATGTGTAATTTAAAAATTTGCAGCTAATAGGATGGAAGGAAGGACAACAGAAGCTGCTAGTTGACTCAGAAGAAATCGAATGTTTGAGTACCATAAAAAGCTTGAACTCCAATGCTGATTCAATTCACCAGCTCTATGCCGATCCCACCCCCATATTTCGCCCTGGTTTTGTTTGGAACGACATCGTTTTGTCCCCCTCCAGGCCATCCATTCAGCAACGCCTTAGGGAGTCCATTCAAAAAATTGAACACAGTAATAATAATAATAATAATAATACCTCTTGAATTGCTCAATATTCTATTTCTCTTGGGTTTTCTTGGTTGTTTTTGTTTGTTTGAAAAGGACTTTCTTTTTGGGGGGAATAAATTTAAATTTGTAATTGTATGACTAAAAATTTAAAGGGGGTGTATTTTGATTGGTGAAAATGAGAATGGTATTAGTGCTATACTCTCTTGTGATTGTGAAGTGGACTTCCTGTGTAATTCCACTATAAATGAATTCATACTCAACAGAATGATTTTCCACTATATATGATGCTATCACACATGTTCTATCATCATATTAAGGAGAGCTATATTTGTAAAGGGCTTTTAAAAGAATCATAACATTCTCTACTCAAATATTGATGCTCATCAATCTATGCAAGAAGTAGTGGTATTCCCCAGGAAATTGCAATTTAAGAAATTTTCTGATGATATATAGTTAGAAATGAAGATGATATGTATATATATGGTATTTCTATGGTAGAGACTACTCTTTTGTGTTCCTTTACCGTAAATATTTTTCAGCTCAATTTTTTATATGACTATGTATATTGTAGTTATTTAGAGCATATTGTAATTGTTTAGAAAATTTTACAGTATCGAAAACTAGGTTCAAATATATTGTTTTTCACACGCATAAAAAAAACTAGTCACACATGCAACAATCTATTTGAACTTTATTTTCGACACTGTAAATTATTCAAAATTTTCTTAAATATATTTGCAAGATGCTCTAAATAATTAGAATAAACACGATCATAACAAAAATAATCACCCCAAAAACTGTTCGCGGTAGAAAAACACAAAAAATAGTGCACCAATGCGCTTCTTTTTTAGCCCCTACCAAAAAAAAATCCAATATATTTATACATTGATATTTCTAAAAAAAGTAGAAGGGAATTAGTGGTATTTTCATACCCTAATACATCGTCATTTTAAAAAATTTACTCGTACTACATTTGAGATAAAAAAAAAAAAATGGCCTATGTTTTTTTCATGGACATCTAGGAAGTCTACTAGTAATACTAAAGTCTAACAAAGAAAGAGAAGTAATATTTCAACCTTCCCTTCCAAAAAAAAAAAAAAATTCAACCTCACAGCGACTAATAAAACGCAATTATTAAATAGCTAAAAGAAGAGTCATAATAAGTTCTTCACTCTAGTTATCACCATGCCACCACCACCTAGTATCAAGAACATATGTTTAAGACGTAGAAGATGGCATTTACGGTGATAATAATCATCAAAATTTAATTTCTATGACTTTTTTCATTAAAAAAAAAGTTGCACCTTTATTGGTACCACCATTATTTATTATTTTATTTATAAGCTTAATTTCTTGAGGATCAATGATATATAAAGTTTTTTCTTTTAAAACCATGAGGAGATTACATTTTATATGGGACTTTTTTAATAAAGTTTACAAAAATATGACTTTTTTCAAAATAAAAAATGTTATTCTATGACTTTTTTTTTTTAAGAATTTTCAGTTTTATGGGTTTAGTTTCCCATTTTTTTTTTATATAAAAGTTGGTTTATGTAATCGTTTTACTCTTAATCAAGTTTTATTAAGTTTGAAGGTATTTTTGTAATTTAATTATTATTTTTTTAGCTTAATTGAATTTTCTAATTAATTTTATACAACTATTTTTATATTCAATTTTTCTTTGGTTGTTTTGCAATTTTTTTTTTAATATGAATTGTATTTATTATTTTATTTATTTATTATAAACATTGTTTTTCCTTTTTTTTAGGTTGTACGTTTTTTTCAAAGTATGGGTAAGATAACAAATTACTTGATTGATATTTCACAGTTATGTAAAAAAAACATAGATCTAGGCTAAAGAACATATTTCAGGAGGGTTAACCAGTAACGCTGAGAGGAGTAACATTCTGCCATAAGAGGGGTAACCAGTTACCATAAATTACTCAAAAATATACACACATATCATAACGTGAAGGTGTTTACCCAAAAAAGATTTACCTGATGACGTGGCAGAATTAACAAGCACGTGGGATACATGTGACCGTTTAAGTGAGTACGATCTGTTCGACCATCGACCAGAAGAGAGTTCACTCAGCATACGACATATTTTATGAGCGACCAGTCTGGTCGCAGTATTTCAGATATTTTCTATATATATGTAATTTCACATTTATGTAATAAAATGTGATTTCCATTTTTATTTAGATATGCCTGTATTAAATGTAATTAAGGACCATCGGCCCATGTAGAACTCCTTGAGCCTATAAATAAGACTCAAAGGGCTCAAGAGATGGGATTTTTTGGACTTTGAGAGAGAGAATTATAGAGTTTTTATTCGCCAAAATTGTATTCATCCCGAGGCTGGTGAAACTCGTGAACCCTAGTTCATTGATCATAGTTTTTGAGATTCTACATTAATAAGAACGCTAAGTGGACGTAGGTTATTACCATTTTCTGGGGCCGAACCACTATAAATATTTGGTGTCGTTTATCCTTTTGTATTGATTTCATCTTGTTTTTATCGTTTTACTTGACTCCGTATCATTGACCAAATCAAGGGTCAACAAAAGGTACTACAAGAAAAATTGCTTTCAATAAGACCAAGAAAGTATTATTAATTACATACCAAAAAATTATTCGGTGTGTTAAGGAAAACAGTGTTATCGTACATCGGAGCAATTTGCATAACACTTTTCCATAGTTATAGAGAAATATTATTGTATAGTTTTCGATAACATTTGTTTTGTGTTATTTTGCTAAATGGATAAGTGTTATGTTACTTGTAATAGTTTATATAACACATTTTACCACTTATGAAGTAGTGCTAAAGCGTACTCTACAATAACACATTTTCTGTATTATATATAACATGTTGAATAACACTATTTTATACTTATAATCTTAGATTTTTTTTTTTTACATTATTGGAAGAATTTTATAAAAGTTTTATTTAATTAATGTCGTTTATATAATTTTATGAAACATTTTTTTCGTTGGAGCCAAAGAAGATAATATAAATAAATGTTTATTAAACACTTAAATCGAAATATAATATTTAGTCTAGTTTAGGCTTCCAAAATCATATTACAAGATAGTTTTACAAAATTAGAATTCTATCATCTACAAAGTTAGGAAAATACATTATTTGATTATAAAAGACCAAAATTACAAATGATGTTTTTTTTTGCTTCAAAGAAAGACAATCTCATTATAAAAATCTACACATTGAAAAAAAAAGTCATTTAATCACGTAAAAAATAAATTGTTCCATTAGAAAAGTAAAAACATATATGAACTGAATGGACAACTAGAGAATGAACCTAATTCTCTGTTATGATAATTATTATACAAACAAAGAAAAGCACAATTTAGAACCACCCTGCATATTATAACGAGCAATAAAAGCAATCATTTATCAGACTACCCCACTCTCATAGAAATATAAATGTTACTTATATATGCCTTGCAATCAACCTAATTTGCATAAAAGAAAAAAAAATGATGTTGCAAAAATAATTTAGGAATCATTCATAACTATTAGCTTAATTTCCATAAAACTAACAAGCGTATGTCAATGAAAATACAGTTTACAAATTATGTACTGCAAATACTAAAGTTCTCACCCCATAACTTTTCCTTGAATACTTGTTGAAGCGCAAAATAATAGATAGGGTTAAAAAGGGAATTGTGCAACAATGAGAATGCCCAGGATTCATAGCTTTTATTACAAGAATGTCATGAAGGAAACTTATAGAAACGAACAAGCTCTGGCAGATAACACGTGTGGCATTTTAGCCTTCTCCTGCAAGCTACATGTTGCATTCTAGCCTTTTCTTGCAAGTTACATGTTTCATTTTAGCTTCTCTAGCAAGCAGCTTGACCTATAAAAGGAGGGCCAACGGAACCAAGGGAGGACAGGAAGAAGGGATGTAACAACCCAAAATCGCTAATAAGGCTTAGGGCCTTGATTAGTGTGTCGAGAAGGCATAATTGGTTTGTATGTATGTATAATTGGTTAAATGCATGATTATGTGGCATGCATGATTATGATTATATGAGAATGTGATATGTATGTTTATAGGTATTAGATATATATATATATATATATATATATATGGGTGGGCCCTTTATAGCTTATAAGGGCGTGCAAAGGAAACACTTCTCTTTAGATCCTTTCTTATGTTTAGGTCGCCTTTTCTAAAATTACTTCTTTTGTTCGCTAGGCGATCAGATGGGACCCAAGAAGAACGCAAGCAGCTCGTCCTCCCAACAATCCAAAGGAAAGGAGGTGATGACAGACTCCCCAATCCTCGTCTTTGGGCCGGCCGTGGAGCAGGAGCTCAAGGTGGCGCCCGATGCTTTTTTCGAGGCCGAGAGGATCGTCTCGAAGATCACCGACCAGGGGAGAGTGATAAAATATTCCTCTCCCACAACATCGAGCTGGGGAGGGGCGCCCTGATCGCCCGACCTCCCCTTGAAGGTGAGCGGAGCTGCGCGCCGCTCGACGAGGAATACGCGGCTTGGAGTGACAAGCACTTCAAGGCTGGGGCCTTCCTCCCGCTGGACCAATACTTCGCCGACTTCCTCAACTACGTGAAGTTGGCTCGCTTCCAGCTCCCCCCCAACTCTTACCGTTTGTTGGCGGGGTTGAGATATCTGTTCCTGAAACAGGAATGGGAGGTCCCCACTCCGGCGGATATCTTGTATTTTTTCTACCTCAAGGCCAGTCCGGAGCAGCGGGGGCGAGGCGACGGGTTCTACTACTTGACCCGCTTTCCAAACACGGCTGCGATCATCGAGCTGCCCAGCCATCCCAACGACTTCAAAGACCAGTTCTTTATGTCCAAGGGGTTTCGCAACTGCGAACTTCATTACTTCAATCATCCTCGTAAGTGCCTTTTACTCTTAGCTCGTAAGTTAAGTATTGGTTAGCTTCCCTTTATCAGTTTCTGACTTAGAACAATTTTGCAGCCATTTTCACGAGGACAGACAAGTCTGTGATCCTCGGGAGTCAGTACGAGACACTGGCGGGTTTGCCCCCCAGTGAAAAAGACTATCGCCAGCTCGTGACAGACGAGACGATGTTGGCATGCAAACTGATCTCTCCAGGCTAGACTTTGGCCCTGACGAGGCCCCGGGGGCTTCCCCCAGCTCGCGAGATGAGGCCCATCCCCGAGGAGGAGGCCGCGGGGGAAGGAGAGGATGAGGACGAGGAGGACAAGGTGCCCCTCATAAGGAGGAAGCGGGCGCTGGAGGTCGCCCAAAGAACGGACGAGGAGAGGATCCGGTCCGGAGCAGCCGCAGGTCCCTCTAGGCAAGGTAATCCTTACATGTTCAGGGGCTTAGATAGGGCCACCGCCGATCCTCGGCTAGCTAGGTTTAATCCCAATCAGCCCGTCCAACGCCATCGAAACGACCCAGACCTCGACATAACCCTACTCCAGTGCGTCGACCGGCTCGTGCTAGATTATGAGAGTAGCTGCCCTAGGGGTACTGTAGTCGTAGACAACACCTTAGCCTTTAGGTCGGCCCTCTTTGAGGAGTATGAGACTAATCTCCGGTCGTGGCCCTCCCTTCGGGAGGGTACTGTAGCTCCGGGTCTTAGGCAGTATGTAGAAGAGTCTAGCCCTGAGCCAGATTCGGACCCAGGACCTGTTCCAGCTCGAGAGGTCATTGTATTAGATTCCCCCGCAGGAGCTCCGGGGCCGATGGTCGTGACCATAGATTCCTCTTCTAGCTCAGGGGGTAGGATCCCTTTCAATATATATACTTGAGTTCTGCTTTTTCCCCCTTATTTTTGGTCTTGCATAAATGCTTACTTGTATACTAATGTTGTCTTTGTTTTGCCAAAGGAATTGTCTCAGCCCGGGAACAAAGACCTGCGAGCTATGTTCATCGGAGGGAACTCTTCTGTTGGAGCCTCTGGGCCCAAAATGAAGAAGCTCCGAGTGGCGAAGAAAGCCGCTGGGACCCCAACCAAGTCCCCTGCAAAGGGGAAAGACCAGACCCCAGCTGCCCCGACCAAGGTACCTCACCTCCTGCCACAGTGGAGAAGATGCCCCCGCCCCCTCCACGAGCTCTGGCCTTTGGTCGGGATACGGGGGCGGAGCCCGGGATTTTGGCAACTGCAGCCCCCGAGGTGCGCATTCCGGTGGACCCCCAGGCCCTGGAGAAAATTCCTGACGTCTTTCGGGGGACAGTGTACGAGACGGCGACCTACACCGTCGACCACTACTACGACGCCACCGAAAGGGACCTGCGGGCGATCGAAACAAGGAACCCGGAGAGCGTGATGGAGTCTTCACTGGGATGGCCCTAACGGTAAGCTGGCTTTACATTTTGTACTCTTTTTGTTATCATGCATCGCACTTTCTTTCTATATATATTTTTGTTCTAAGGCAGTTGCCTCTTTGCTTTGTAGGGTGCCTTGGCTCTTCACCGGAGCATTTCCAGGTCCAAGGCTCGGCTCGAGGACATGAGGGGCGAGCATCAGGCTATTTTGGCCGCCTAGTAGACTACCTTGGCCTCCCTGAAGACTGCCCAAAAGCAGGAACAGGAGGCTAAGGATGCCTTGGTGGCCGCGCGGGCAGAGCTGGACGCGTCTCGTCTCAAGCTGCAAGAGGCGGAGGCTAACAAGGCCGCCCTAGCCGCTGTAACGGCCGAACTCGAGGAGACAAAGGCTGCCTGGGCCGCGTTCGACTCTGCAAAAACCAAGGCCGAGGAGGCTAAGGCCGCCTTGGAGAAGGAGAAGGCGGCTTCTAGCTCCGCCATGGAGGACATGCTATATCACTGCTGGGTCTTCAACCCGGACGGCGACTTTTCCTTCCTAGGAGCGGAAGTCTGGGAGCCCTTCCTGGAGGGGTTTAAAGCTCGTCTTCAACAAGAGGCACCCTCTGAGACCGGGGAGGCCTCTACAGTGGCTGAGCAGGAGGGCGAGACGGCGACCTCAGCGGAGCAGCCTGGTGGAGCCTAGGGCCTTTTTCTTTTTTGAACACATTATTATTATTATTATTTTGTAACTTTTGTATGAGGTTTTTCCACCTCGAGATAATTTTCTTTATCCATTTTTGCTTCTATACACTTTTCTTTTTGTTGGTGCTATGATTGATGCTTTTATACTTTTCTTAGAAAAAACATGTTAACCAATCTTGACCCAACTTCTAAGATAAGTCCCGGTTGCACTCCGGACATTTCATTAAAAACTTAGTTCGCGTTAACCTCTTATTGATATCTCGTGCTTTTTAAGAAAAACAACGATCCATCAATTTGAATTAACTTTTAAGTTTTATGACCTGATTATGTCCAGGACGTTAGTTTGAAAACTTAGTTCGCGTTACTTTTTATCAATAT